>NC_061511.1:130377562-130417684 GCF_022539505.1 Lolium rigidum
TTGCATCCAAAATACACAAATTAGAGGCAAAACAATAGCAAAAGTGTTCGGGAAAGTAGATACGTTTTGGACGTATCGGTGAGACTGACAGAGAATTATTTGGGAAACAAGAATGTGTACCTGGCGCTTCGTCGATTTCTTCCAAGACAACATCACGTAAGAAAGAGAGGAAAGCATTTCGGAGGTGAGGCGGATAACCGAACGAAGCCTACCCGCCCTACTGGGGAAGTTATATATGATATGGTCAAGGATTTAAAAGTGATCTTTGGAAAGGGTCCCCTCGGACAATCTGTTCCGCATGATGTTGACGGACACGTACCCATGTGGAAGAAGAAGTCGATATTTTGGGAGCTACCCTACTGGAAATTCTTAGAGGTTCACTCTGCAATCGACGTGATGCACGTGACGAAAAATCTTTGCGTGAACCTGCTAAACTTCTTGGGCGTGTATGGGAAGACAAAAGATACACCGGATGCACGGCAGGACCAGCAAAGTATCCACGAAGGAAACAACCTGAATCCGAGAGAAGTATCAAGGTCCTGCCAGCTACGCTCTTACCAAAGAGGAGAAGGAGATCTTTTTGAAGTCTTGAGTAGCATCAAGGTCCCGTCCGGCTTCTCGTCGAATATAAAGGGAATAATAAACATGTCGGAGAAAAGTTTCAAAACCTAAAGTCTCATGACTGCCACGTGATTATGACACAATTACTTCCGGTTGCATTGAGGGGGCTTCGCCGGAAAATGTTCGAGTACCCATTGTGAAGCTATGTGCGTTCCTCAATGCAATTTCTCGGAAGGTGATCAATCCACTTACTCTACAAAATTTACGTAAGGATGTGGTCCAATGTCTAGTCGGCTTCGAGTTGGTGTTCCCACCATCCTTCTTCAATATTATGACACATCTCCTAGTTCACCTGGTCGAAGAGATTGGCGTTCTCGGTCCTGTATTTCTACACAACATGTTCCCCTTTGAGAGATTCATGGGAGTCTTAAAGAAGTATGTTCATAACCGTGCTAGGCAGAAGGAAGCATCTCCAAGGGCTATGGAACAGAGGAGGTCATTGAGTTTTGTGTTGACTTTATTCCTGACCTTAAGCCGATCATTGTTCCTGAATCGCGCTATGAGGGGAGACTGCGTGGAAAAGGCACGCTAGGAAAGAAATCAGCAACGTGTATGGACGGACATTCTTTCACTCAAGCACACTACACAGTTCTACATAATTCCATCTTGGTGGCTCCGTACAAAGAGGAACACAAGGATATCTTACGCTCTAAATACCCGGAGCAGCGTGAAGATTGGATTAATGGAGAACACATGAAGACTTTTGGCGGTTGGTTGCAAACACGTCTCATGAATGTCACCGATGATGAGCAGCTGTACTTGTTGGCCAAGCAACCATCTTCTACTATATCGACTTTTCAAGGGTACGAGATAAATGGGAACACATTTTACACTTTCGCCCAAGACAAAAAGAGCACCAACCAAAACAGTGGTGTCCGCTTTCATGTAGAAGATGGCAATGGGAACAAGGTCACATATTATGGGTACATAGAGGAGATATGGGAACTTGACTATGGGCCTAATTTCAAGGTCCCTTTGTTCCGGTGCAAATGGTTCAACCTGAAAGACGGGTACGATGTAGACCCGCAGTACGGAATGACTACAATGGATTTCAAGAATCTAGGGTACGACACCGAACCATTCGTCCTAGCCAGTGAAGCGGCTCAGGTTTTTTATGTGAAGGATATGTCTAGCAAACCGAAAAAAAAGGCAAGAGGACACATCATACGATGAGCAAAGCGGCACATAGTTCTTTCAGGAAAAAGAAACATCGTGGGAGTAGAGGACAAGACAGACATGTCAGAAGATTATAATAAGTTTGACGATATTCCACCCTTCAAGGTAAAAATTGACCCAAGCATCATCTTAAACAATGAAGATTGTCCATGGTTGCGTCGCGAGTAAGAAGAAAGGGAAACAGACGAAGAAAACTCAGAAGACTAGCTAGCTACATATAGGGATCATAACTTGTGTATCTCAATATGGAAATCACTTTTGTGTAATGATGTAACTGTATGTAAGATATTAACAATGGAGATGGTTGGCTTCTTTTACTAGTTAAGTAGCTTTCACAGGCTTGCAGGGAAATTTTTCCGAGGCGGAACTTCCGAATATGCCATATATAGGGCATGTGCACCAAGGGCATATTCGAGAAGTTCCGCCACGGGAGATTTCCCAACCCTTTCCTCCATCCATGGTGATGAAACTCTCCATCCATGTTGGCTTGTTGAGCTGCTTCCCATGGCGTATCGATGCTCCTTTTATAGGCACGGCGCCGCTTCTACTTTGTCTTCTTCTTCCTCCGACGGGCGTCGTGCGCTACATACTTTATCTCATCGAGCAGGGCGTCCTTATCCTGCCGACAGCTTTAGTACCGGTTGCACCCACCAACCGGTACTAAAGGTTACCCACGCGTCCTTATCCCACCGACAGGGCGTCGTGCGCTAGATACTTTAGCTCATCGAGCAGGGCATCATTATCCTGCCGACAGCTTTAGTACCGGTTGCACCCACCAACCGGTACTAGAGGTTACCCACGCGTCCTTATCCCACCGACAGGGTGTCGTGCGCTACATACTTTATCTCATCGAGCAGGGCGTCCTTATCCTGCCGACAGCTTTAGTACCGGTTGCACCCACCAACCGGTACTAAAGGTTACCCACGCGTCCTTATCCCACTGACAGTTTTGTTACATGATAGAAAAACACCTTTAGTACTGGTTGCACCCACCAACCGGTACTAAAGGTTTGCCTATGTCTTCCCGCCTATTTTCTTCCCGCGCTTTCCACAGGTTCCCGCCTCTGTCTTCCCGCCATTTTTTCACTATATATATGTAGGCTTGGCCTCCATTTACATATCACATCTAGACTCATATCTGCAAACCTCATCATTCTCTCCCATGGCTTCCATCGTATCTCTAACCCCCGGGAGGCGGAGGCGCTTTGCGCCTCGAACTACCTGATACGTCTCCGACGTATCGATAATTTCTTATATTCCATGCCACATTATTGATGATATCTACATGTTTTATGCATACTTTATGTCATATTTATGCATTTTCCGGCACTAACCTATTAACGAGATGCCGAAGAGCCGATTGTTGTTTTCTGCTGTTTTTGGTTTCAGAAATCCTAGTAAGGAAATATTCTCGGAATTGGACGAAATCAACGCCCAGGGTCCTATTTTTGCACGAAGCTTCCAGAAGACCGAAGGAGTCACGAAGTGGGGCCACGAGGCGCCGCCACAACAGGCGGCGCGACCAGCAAGGGGCCCGCGCGGCCCTGTTGTGTGGGGCCCCCGTGGCGCCTCTTGACCTGCCCTTCCGCCTACTTAAAGCCTCCGTCGCGAAACCCCCGTACCGAGAGCCATGATACGGAAAACCTTCCAGAGACGCCGCCGCCGCCAATCCCATCTCGGGGGATTCGGGAGATCGCCTCCGGCACCCCGCCGGAGAGGGAATCATCTCCCGGAGGACTCTTCACCGCCATGGTCGCCTCCGGAGTGATGAGTGAGTAGTTCACCCCTGGACTATGGGTCCATAGCAGTAGCTAGATGGTCGTCTTCTCCTCATGTGCTTCATTGTTGGATCTTGTGAGCTGCCTAACATGATCAAGATCATCTATCTGTAATGCTATATGTTGTGTTTGTCGGGATCCGATGGATAGAGAATACTATGTTATGTTGATTATCAATCTATTACCTATGTGTTGTTTATGATCTTGCATGCTCTCCGTTATTAGTAGAGGCTCTGGCCAAGTTTTTACTCTTAACTCCAAGAGGGAGTATTTATGCTCGATAGTGGGTTCATGCCTCCATTAAATCTGGGACGAGTGACGAAAAGTTCTAAGGTTGTGGATGTGCTCGTTGCCACTAGGGATAAAACATTGATGCTATGTCCGAGGATGTAGTTATTGATTACATTACGCACCATACTTAATGCAATTGTCCGTTGTTTGCAACTTAATACTGGAAGGGGTTCGGATGATAACTCTGAAGGTGGACTTTTTAGGCATAGATGCATGCTGGATAGCGGTCTATGTACTTTGTCGTAATGCCCAATTAAATCTCACTATACTCATCATATCATGTATGTGCATGGTCATGCCCTCTCTATTTGTCAATTGCCCGACCGTAATTTGTTCACCCAACATGCTATTTATCTTATGGGAGAGACACCTCTAGTGAACTGTGGACCCCGGTCCATTCTTTTACATCGAATACAATCTACGCAATACTCGGTTCTACTCGTTTTCTACAAACAATCATCATCCACACTATACATCTAATCCTTTGTTACAGCAAGCCGGTGAGATTGACAACCTCACTGTTTCGTTGGGGCAAAGTACTTTGGTTGTGTTGTGCAGGTTCCACGTTGGCGCCGGAATCCCCAGTGTTGCACCGCACTACATCCCGCCGCCATCAACCTTCGACGTGCTTCTTGACTCCTACTGGTTCGATTAAACCTTGGTTTCTTACTGAGGGAAACTTGCTGCTGTACGCATCACACCTTCCACTTGGGGTTCCCAACGGACGCGTGCTGTACGCGTATCAAGCTAAATTTCTAGCGCCGTTGCCGGGGAGATCAAGACACGCTGCAAGGGGAGTCTCCACAATCCAATCTCTTTACTTTGTTTTGTCTTGCTTTATTTTATTTACTACTTTGTTTGCTGCATTATATCAAAACACAAAAAAATTAGTTGCTAGCTTTACTTTATTTACTGTCTTGCACTCTATATCAAAAACACAAAAAAAATTAGTTACTTGCATTTTACTTTTGTCACCATGTCTAGTTCTGCACCTGTTACTTCTTCACCTGAGGAATTAGTCTTCACTTTTAAACAAGGGGATGAGGAGAGTTTTAAAGATGCTTGGTCCAAAAACTTTACTTCTTATCGTAAAGCTGAACCTCAAATGACTCTAAGTTTGCTCCTTAGTAATTTTTATTTTGGTCTTATGATTCGCTATAGATATGCCTTGGATGCTGTAGTGGGAGGAGATTTCCTTCATTGCAATGGGGATCAAGCTTTTAATGCCATAAAGAAGTTGGTTGGATCACATGATTCAGCTAATAACTTTGATTCAGCCCTTATTAGCATTTATAATAGATTAAACACTCTTGAGACAAGTGCATCTCGCTTGAATGAAAATTATAGATATGTTCGTAACCGTCTTGATCAAGTTTTAGTAAATTGTTATCGGTGACCAAACTCTTCATGCCAATTGTGATATTATGTCTGAATTTTGCCTAATGCCTAAGAGTATTCATGAATCTTTGAAACTTTGGGGATTCGTTGAAGGGGGAGAAGGAATAACTCTTATTGATAACTCTGTTATAATTCCTAAAGAAATAGCTGCGGGTGTGCATACAACCGTTCTTGGGAGAACAATATCTATTGATTATCTTGTTATTGAATGTGCAGGAACAGGACAAATCACACTCGGAAGATCCCTACTGAAACTATTGGGAGCAGTCATAGACATGGGAGAAGGCACCCTAAAATTCACCTCTACACCCGGGGGTAGACATATATTCCCTAAGTCAAAGAGTAAGAAAAAGAACAAGAAAGGTAAGGGTAAAACCCAAGGTAATGTCGATGCATCATCTCTTGATAACACTTGATATACACTTTCTGCGCCTAGCTGAAAGGCGTTAAAGAAAAGCGCTTATGGGAGACAACCCATGTTTTTACTACAGTACTTTTATTTTATATTTGAGTCTTGGAAGTTGTTTACTACTGTATCAACCTCTCCTTATCTTAGTTTTGTGCATTGTTGTGCCAAGTAAAGTCGTTGATAGTAAGGTTCATACTAGATTTGGATTACTGCGCAGAAACAGATTTCTTTGCTGTCACGAATTTCGACCTGCCTCTCTGTAGATAGCTCATAAAAATATGCTAATTTACGTGCGTGATCCTCAGATATGTACGCAACTTTCATTCAATTTGGGCATTTTCATTTGAGCAAGTCTGGTGCCTCAATAAAATCCATCTTTACGGACTGTTCTGTTTTGACAGATTCTGCCTTTTATTTCGCATTGCCTCTTTTGCTATGATGGATGAATTTCTTTGTTCATTTAGTGTCCAGTAGCTTTATGCAATGTCCAGAAGTGTTAAGAATGATTATGTCACCTCTGAACATGTGAATTTTTATTATGCACTAACCCTCTAATGAGTTGTTTCGAGTTTGGTGTGGAGGAAGTTTTCAAGGATCAAGAGAGGGAGATGATACAATATGATCAAGGAGAGTGAAAGCTCTAAGCTTGGGGATGCCCCGGTGGTTCACCCCTGCATATTTTAAGAAGACTCAAGCGTCTAAGCTTGGGGATGCCCAAGGCATCCCCTTCTTCATCGACAACATTATCGAGTTCCTCCCCGAAACTATATTTTTATTCCATCACATCTTATGTGCTTTGCTTGGAGCGTCGGTTTGTTTTTGTTTTTTGTTTTGTTTGAATAAAATGGATCCTAGCATTCATTGTGTGGGAGAGAGACACGCTCCGCTGTTGCATATGGACAAATATGTCCTTAGGCTTTACTCATAGTATTCATGGCGAAGGTTGAATCTTCTTCGTTAAATTGTTATATGGTTGGAATCGGGAAATGCTACATGTAGTAATTCTAAAATATCTTGAATAATTTGATACTTGGCAATTGTTGTGTTCATGTTTAAGCTCTTGCATCATATACTTTGCACCCATTAATGAAGAAATACCTAGAGCTTGCTAAAATTTGGTTTGCATATTTGGTCTCTCTAAAGTCTAGATAATTTCTAGTATTGAGTTTTGAACAACAAGGAAGACGGTGTAGAGTCTTATAATGTTTACAATGTGTCTTTTATGTGAGTTTTGCTGCACCGGTTCATCCTTGTGTTTGTTTCAAATAACCTTGCTAGCCTAAACCTTGTATCGAGAGGGAATACTTCTCATGCATCCAAAATCCTTGAGCCAACCACTATGCCATTTGTGTCCACCATACCTACCTACTACATGGTATTTCTCCACCATTCCAAAGTAAATTGCTTGAGTGCTACCTTTAAAATTTCCATTCTTTACCTTTGCAATATATAGCTCATGGGACAAATAGCTTAAAAATATTGTGTTATTGAATATGTACTTATGCACTTTATCTCTTATTAAGTTGCTTGTTGTGCGATAACCATGTTCCTGGGGACGCCATCAACTACTCTTTGTTGAATATCATGTGAGTTGCTATGCATGTCCGTCTTGTCTGAAGTAAGGGAGATTTACCACTCATTTAATGGTTAGAGCATGCATATTGTTAGAGAAGAAGATTGGGCCGCTAACTAAAGCCATGAATCATGGTGGAAGTTTCAGTTTTGGACATATATCCTCAATCTCATATGAGAACATTAATTGTTGCTACATGCTTATGCATTAAAGAGGAGTCCATTATCTGTTGTCTATGTTGTCCCGGTATGGATGTCTAAGTTGAGAATAATCAAAAGCGAGAAATCCAAATGCGAGCTTTCTCCTTAGACCTTTGTACGAGGCGGCATGGAGGTACCCCTTTGTGACACTTGGTTAAAACATGTTTATTGCGATAATCCCGGTAATCCAAGCTAATTAGGACAAGGTGCGGGCACTATTAGTATACTATGCATGAGGCTTGCAACTTGTAAGATATAATTTACATGATACATATGCTTTATTACTACCGCTGACAAAATTGTTTCTTGTTTTCAAAACCAAAGCTCTAGCACAAATATAGCAATCAATGCTTCCCTCTGCGAAGGGCCTTTCTTTTACTTTTATGTTGAGTCAGTTCACCTATTTCTCTCCACCTCAAGAAGCAAACACTTGTGTGAACTGTGCATTGATTCCTACATACTTGCATATTGCACTTGTTATATTACTCTATGTTGACAATATCCATGAGATATACATGTTACAAGTTGAAAGCAACCGCTGAAACTTAATCTTCCTTTGTGTTGCTTCAATACCTTTACTTTGATTTATTGCTTTATGAGTTAACTCTTATGCAAGACTTATTGATGCTTGTCTTGAAGTACTATTCATGAAAAGTCTATGCTTTATGATTCATTTGTTTACTCATGTCATTACCATTGTTTTGATCGCTGCATTCATTACATATGCTTACAATAGTATGATCAAGGTTATGATGGCATGTCACTCCAGAAATTATCTTTGTTATCGTTTACCGCTCGGGACGAGCAGGAACTAAGCTTGGGATGCTTGATACGTCTCCGACGTATCGATAATTTCTTATGTTCCATGCCACATTATTGATGATATCTACATGTTTTATGCATACTTTATGTCATATTTATGCATTTTCCGGCACTAACCTATTAACGAGATGCCGAAGAGCCGGTTGCTCGTTTTCTGCTGTTTTTGGTTTCAGAAATCCTAGTAAGGAAATATTCTCGGAATTGGACGAAATCAACGCCCAGGGTCCTATTTTTGCACGAAGCTTCCAGAAGACCGAAGGAGTCACGAAGTGGGGCCACGAGGCACCACCACAACAGGGCGGCGCGGCCAGCAAGGGGCACGCGCGGCCCTGTTGTGTGGGGCCCCCGTGGCGCCTCTTGACCTGCCCTTCCGCCTACTTAAAGCCTCCGTCGCGAAACCCCCGCATGCGAGAGCCACGATACGGAAAACCTTCCGAGACGCCGCCGCCGCCAATCCCATCTCGGGGGATTCAGGAGATCGCCTCCGGCACCCTCGCCGGAGAGGGGAATCATCTCCCGGAGGACTCTTCACCGCCATGGTCGCCTCCGGAGTGATGAGTGAGTAGTTCACCCCTGGACTATGGGTCCATAGCAGTAGCTAGATGGTCGTCTTCTCCTCATGTGCTTCATTGTCGGATCTTGTGAGCTGCCTAACATGATCAAGATCATCTATCTGTAATGCTATATGTTGTGTTTGTCGGGATCCGATGGATAGAGAATACTATGTTATGTTGATTATCAATCTATTACATATGTGTTGTTTATGATCTTGCATGCTCTCCGTTATTAGTAGAGGCTCGGCCAAGTTTTTGCTCTTAACTCCAAGAGGGAGTATTTATGCTCGATAGTGGGTTCATGCCTCCATTAACATCTGGGACGATGACAGAAAGTTCTAAGGTTGTGGATGTCTTGTTGCCACTAGGGATTAAACATTGATGCTATGCCCGAGGATGTAGTTATTGATTACATTACGCACCATATTTAATGCAATTGTCCGTTGTTTGCAACTTAATACCGGAAGGGGTTCGGATGATAACCTCGAAGGTGGACTTTTTAGGCATAGATGCATGCTGGATAGCGGTCTATGTACTTTGTCGTAATGCCCAATTAAATCTCACTATACTCATCATATCATGTATGTGCATGGTCATGCCCTCTCTATTTGTCAATTACCCGACTGTAATTTGTTCACCTAACATGCTATTTATCTTATGGGAGAGACACCTCTAGTGAACTGTGGACCCCGGTCCATTCTTTTACATCGAATACAATCTACTGCAATACTTGTTCTACTCGTTTTCTCGCAAACAATCATCATCCACACTATACATCTAATCCTTTGTTACAGCAAGTCGGTGAGATTGACAACCTCACTGTTTCGTTGGGGCAAAGTACTTTGGTTGTGTTGTGCAGGTTCCACGTTGGCGCCGGAATCCCTGGTGTTGCGCCGCACTACATCCCGCCGCCATCAACCTTCGACGTGCTTCTTGACTCCTACTGGTTCGATTAAACCTAGGTTTCATACTGAGGGAAACTTGCTGTTGTACGCATCACACCTTCCACTTGGGGTTCCCAACGGACGCGTGATGTACGCGTATCACTACCCCTGCCCGCCGGGCTACCGCGTCCCGACCGGCTGGTTGCTAAGCATCGGAGGCGTACCGGTCCCTCCAGTCCCTCTAGGTGTGGCGCGCGAGATGGCCATCATGAACCACTACTACTTCGAGCTCACGCCAGAGCAGCGGTGGAATCCCCAGTGGCATCCCGACTACAACCCGACTTGGGAAATCTTCTTCATCAATCGGCGTGAGAGGGCGCTTGCCAGGTAGGAGGAGGGCGTCCCGCCTCCTTCGAACTTCAACGAGGCTGGCCGTCGGCTGTGGTGGCGCGGCCGGACTCTCCAGGGCGTCATGGCCTACCGTGGCCCCCGCCTGGGCTACCCTCAATCCCAGCCCACGCGTGCTCTCCCGCCGAGGTTCGACTACCGCGACCCCGATGCCAGCGACGATGATGACGGCGACTACGACGACTACAGTGGCGACTACTATAGGGCTAGGCACGAGTATGACCGAATGACTCCAACAGTCAAATCCGGCATCGTATCTTAATTTTCAGTTTAGCTTTTATGTCCTTTTATAAAAATTTATTCCCGCCTTTTCTTTCCCGCATTTTTTTCTCCCGTGCGGCGTCGTGGCGGGAAAGTTTCCGCGCGACGTCGTACGTGGCGGGAAAGTTTCCGCGCGGACGGCGTCATGGCGGGAGTAAAGAATAGAAATAGAAAATATATAGAAAAAAAAGAAAAAGAATTAGAAAATATATAGAAAAGAAATAGAAAAAAAGGTTATAGAAAAGAAATAGAAAAGAAAACAAACGGAAAAGGAAAAAGAAATAGAAAACAAATAGAAAATAAAAAGAAAAGAAAAGAAACACAAAAGAAAAGAAAAAGAAACAGAAAAGAAAGAACAAACAGAAAAGAAAAAATAAATAGAAAAGAAATAGAAAAGAAATATAAAAAAGGATATAGAAAAGAAATAGAAAAGAAAACAAACGGAAATTGAAAAAGAAATAGAAAACAAATAGAAAAGAAAAGAAATAGAAAATAAAAAGAAAAGAAAAGAAACACAAAAGAAAAGAAAAAAGAAACAGAAAAGAAAGAAGAAACAGAAAAGAAAAAAGAAATAGAAAAGAAACAGCAAAAGAAAAGAAAACAGTAAAAGAAAAAAGAAAACAAAAAAAACCTTTGGTGCCGGTTGGTACCACCAACCGGTACGAAAGTACGAAAGACCTTTCGTACCGGTTGGTGGTACCAACCGGTACCAAAGGGGTTCCCCTGTGTTTCACTTAGCCGCGCGGGCAAAATTTCCCCATCTTCTCCATTCTCACACACGCAGACGCGCAGAGACCCACGCCGTCGGTCGCGCCCACGCCGTCGCCATCTTCGCCGCAGAGCCGACGCGCCGTCGCCCACGCCGTCGCCTTTGCCGTCGCCCGCCGCTCTCCCCTCCTCCGCGCGCCGGCAACCCGGCCAAGGTGAGCACGCCGCCCCTCTACCCCTCCTCCTCCGGCGCTGTCGCCCGCCCCTCTACCCCTCCTCCTCCGCCGCGCTCCACGCCGCGCGCGCCGCTGCGAGACCAGGCTGGAGACGCCACGCCTACGGACGGAGACGCCTACGCCGGCGCCAAGGCCAGCGCCGCCGCTTCGTCGCCACCGCGCGCGTAGGCTGTTCAACGAAATGTCGATGCGGCCCCTCGCCGTCCGGCGAGCCGCCGCGGTGCTCGCGCGGCTTCCGGGACCGGGTGCGGTGGTCGGCGTCGGACACGATGCCGCCCTCCGACACGCGCACCGCCGCAGCCATGCGCGCGTGCCCACCCGCGCGCTGCCGCCGCTTGGGCCATCCGTCGGC
Organism: Lolium rigidum; assembly: GCF_022539505.1. Lineage (NCBI taxonomy): Eukaryota > Viridiplantae > Streptophyta > Magnoliopsida > Poales > Poaceae > Lolium > Lolium rigidum. Next base: position 130,389,233 of record NC_061511.1, read on the forward strand.
GCGTGTGTTCAGCACCACGATGTCGGCCGAGCCGCCGCGAGCGCGGTCCTCGGCGTCGTCGTGACGTTGTCGTCGCTTGCTGAGTGCGCCCGGCAGCACGCACGCTGCCTCGCTCGGTCGGGGCGCGGACCCGTGGTCGTCGTCGTGCATGTAGAAGTCGGAGGTGCGCGGTGGTGGCTTGTGCCGCCGCGACTTGTTGCCGCTCGCGGTCGTAGCGGTAGAAGAAGATGGAGCCAGCCGCGGAAGAAGGCTCGACGCGAGCAAGAGGGACGAGAGTGAAGCCATGGTCACTAGCCTCTTGCTAGATGTGCTTTACTTAGTTAGACGAGCGAGTGTACATGAGTGGGTGTGGCCATGCCTATCGAATGGCGAGATATATATAGACTCTCACATAAGGAGTGGTGTGTGCGTGTGTGGTGCTCCATCGCATCATCCCATTGTTCATAAGACTCGCCATGTACGTAGTTCCATACTCCGAGTAGGAGTGAGCGGTGGCGGAGGAGGAGGGGGAACGCCGAGTGTGTGGCGGATCCAAAGGCCGAGTGTGTGGCGGATCCAAAGGCCGAGTGTGTGGCGGTGGCGGTGGCGGAGGAGGAGGGGATAGGGTTAGGGTTAGGGTTAGGGTTTTTTGCGTTCTTCATTTCAATTGTTATCCATGATGAATGAATTACAATTGCTTTCTTAATTTTGTAGTGACATTGAGGTATGGAGGACGGCACCTTCGTCCGAGATGAGGAGGGAGAAGAAGCGGTGCAGAAATTGATCTATGAGAGTGCCCGTGGTCCGGAACCCGATGGAGATGACAACGAGTTCCAAGACTTTCTGAATGATTTCGGCGAGGGACTTGAGTCTGAACAAGTTAGAAAAGACAACGAAGTGTCCATCACAAACTCTGGCGAGGTGTATATCTATGTATCAATTAGTCTATATGTTCATCCCTAGATGCATTCATTTATTTGTATTGCACTTATTAACGAATAATTTTTTTCTTTTAGCCTTCTGGATCATCGAGCAAGTCTGTTAGATCAAAACGAGGCCCGACGCGGGTGCTAAAGGGCGAGGGAAGGTTAGCCCTCACGGCATTCAAGGCTAATGGTGAACCAGAGCATCCCAAAGAGTTTCGCCGCAAATTTACAAGTCAAGCCGGAGTTCTTGTTAGGGACCATGTACCGATCAGCATTCAAGAGTGGCATAAGCCGAAGAACGCGGACAGTGGTGCTAGTTATGTCAACGAGACGATGAAAAAATTTCTTTGGGACACGCTACTGACAAAGTTCAGCCTACCGGAAGACATGACGGAAGGCCAGAAGAGAAAAGTCAAGGAATGGACATTGAAGAAGATGGCCATACAATTCCAGACCTGGAAGAAAAATTTATGGGACAAATATAAGAATGAAGATCCAGTATTCGATGATAATCTAGTGAAGATAAAAGCTCACTGGCCCGCATTTAAGGAGTATAAGCAATCGTCTACTTTTGTGTCCCGATTGAAGAAAAATACCGAAAATGCTTCAAAGAAGAAACTTCCGCATCATTTGGGGTCAGGTGGCTACAAGAGTGCCATTCCGAAGTGGACAGCGTTTGAGAATAAAGCCGATGAATGATGGAATCACTCCACGGACATGGGACCGGCCCGAACGGTCCAAGTTACGGTTGTTCGCTCATGGGGCGAGGTTGGACCCAAAGACAGGGCTGATCGTTGCGAAGGGAAAATGGAAGGAAAAAAATTGAGTCAATTGTACCGAAGCTTGTAGATGCAATTGAAAAGGTCGGAAAGGGAGAGTACATTCCCGATCGAGAGAATGACGAGCTGACAGTCGCTCTGGGGAACCCTGAACACGTTGGACGGGTACGAGCTCGCCCAGGTCTCACCATGAAGGAAGCGTGGCCGGACAGCGGCGACACTTATAGAAGCCGTTCGCGAAAGAAGAAGAAGGACGCCGACATTGTAACGGAATTGTTAACTAGGGTGGAGGCTCTTGAGAGAAATCGAGAGGGCACACTGATCAGCCGCTGTTTCTACAGGATCCACATGGCGATGCTGCCCCATCTCAGCGAAGAAGCAGTGTCGGTTCCTCGCATCTTGACGGATGTGGAGGAAGCTACCCTGTGGATTATGTCACGGAGAAGACAGATTGCGCGCTACATATGTTATTCAGGACCGCGTCCGTTAAGGTGGCGGTCGGCTATGTGTACCCAAGTGAAGATGGATCAATGCACCATCATATGCCCATTCCACCTGGCTGTGTTCGTGTCGGGGTGGATGAAGTTGTTCCGGGTTTTGAAACAGTGGAGCTTGATATTCCTAGAGGTGAAGATGAGAGGACACTGGCCGATGTCAAGCACGGTTTCGCCCTATGGCCGAAGAAGTACGTCGTCCTTTTTCAAAGGCAACCGACTCCTACACATGAGCAGCAAATGCCATCGACTCCTCCTGGTGGCAGTCCCGGTGGCGGTCCTCGTGAGCGAGCAAAGTCCACACCTACCGAGAGGGACCCAGGTGTGAGTCCACCACCTCGAGATCCTCCGCGTAAGACCGCGTCCGTTAAGCGGAACGGTACGCCGCCTAGGAAGAAAGCTAGAAAGGAGAAAGCACTGCCGCCCATTGAGAAGTTACCTTGGGAAAAAACTCCCGAGGAAAACCAGGAAGCCGTTCAGGCCGAGGTGAAATTTTTTTTGCACCGAAAGTGCCAGAGATACCTTTCGAGAAGACACTAGATCCGGTGAAAGTTGTGCGTACCATTGAGAATCTATATGACCCTGTACCATCGCCGCCATCTGACTATAGGTGTTCGATTGAAAGGTCGTATGACAAGATGATCGAGGCGACAAAACCCGTTCAATCGGGTATCAGGGAGATAAAAGGGATACACCAAGTCTACCAGCTCGGACAACAACCCGTTCAATCGGTTGCCCCTCTCAAGGTGTTTGACGGGAAGCCCGTTGAAAGTTCTCGACAAGACACAACCGATTACGCCTTCGCTGAACGAGCATATCAATTTGTTCAAGGGAAAGATTTGGTCCAGAATCTCAGGAAGCTACCAACATGTATGCGTAACTTGCATTCGTGGTACCTTAATGCCTCAAAGGAAGTGATCGAGACTATCATGGTGCGAGTTAGTGAAGAGCACTACTTCCAGGAATACTGTGTGAACGTTGACTTCAACGAGCTTTTCCAGTTATACAATCTCCGAGCTCTCGACAAATCTATCATCAGTTCCTATTGTCTGTAAGTGATTTATTTAATTTGAGAAGTCTTTAGCTCAGCTCGTTCATTGTCTGCAGATTATAATCCTTTGTGCGCTATATTATGCAGATCGAAGATGTTCGAATGCAAAAGGGACGAAATCACGGACATTGGGTTCATTGACCCGCACACAATGCATGTTAAAACCATAGAAGATCCCGTCTATAACAAGGATACACCGGAGATTTTGCTAAGGTTTTTGAAGCGACAACATGACAAAAGGCTAATAATTTGGCCTTACAACTTCGAGTGAGTCTTACTGTCTTATAACACATTATATTTTGCTCACCGTATGTCAAAGTTTTAACTAATGACTTATATATATGACACTACATATTTAAACGTGCGTAGGTTTCACTTTATTCTTCTCGTCATCAATATGCAAATTGGAGAAGTTGAAGTCTTTGACTCACTAAGCAAAAAATCGAAACTATACTTGTCTTGTTATTTAATGCTCAAAAGGTAATTTTAATTCTTATCGGTTTGTTTCGTTAATTTCCTGCTATGAACTAATTGATAACTCTTTTATGCATTTTCTTTTGTCGGGCAGCGTGTGGGAAACTTTCATCAAGGAAGATAAGTCCCATGAATGGCCACCGAAGCTGCGATGGAAGGCGAAAGTAAGTAGTACTACCTAGGTCCACACACCTTTAATTATCATACTTGACTATTGTTTGATTGAATTATATTCTTGTAAAGAAATGCCAGCAACAACCACAAGGGGCTGATCTCTGTGGATTCTACGTTGGCGAGTACATCCACAGAATTGTCAGCGAGAGAATGAATAATGAAAGAAATAAAGAGGTACGAAAACAGTATTCACAAATTTGTTTTCTTATCATAAGTTGTGCTGAGTTTCAGTAATAGTTGTTTCATTGTGGTTTGAATATATATATACACACACACACATAGCTCATGTATTCATTTGTATCTTATTCTTTTATAGTTGTCAAGAAAGCGGAACAAGCTCTCAATCGATGACCGCTTCATAGCAATAGGCGAGGAATTGGCGGGATTCTTCCTTCGGGACGTCATACCACCATTCGCAGAGTTCCACTATGAATGAAGATGTACATGTTACATATATAGTTGAATCGAAGAGTACCAATATGCTACATGTAATAGACATATATAGAGTACGCCTCGGAGAGTACCACTATGCATGAAGATCGATCTTCATGCATAGTGCTTCTTAATTTGTGATCTTATGCAATTACATGTGTGTTATATTGTATGCACCAACTTGCTATGCATCATCTTGATCTTCATGTACTACCTAAACCCAAAGGCGTTTCGGTGCATCGACGCGATATGAAACAAACCGCGATATCCCTAAACCCCTCCAAAACCCTAAAACTTCAATTCTCTGCCGCGGCAGAGATTCGGGCAAATTCGCTGCCGCGGGTGGGAACCTTTGGTACCGGTTCGTATTACCAACCGGTACCAAAGCTCCTTGGCCCTGAGCTCTCCTGGTGGCCCACGTGGAGGCCCCTTTTATACCGGTTCGTAAGCAACCGGTACGAAAGGGGGGGGGCCTTTAGTGCCGGATAATTTATACCGGTTGAGCAACCGGTACGAATGCCCCTCTAGAACCGGTATAGATGAGCGTTTTTCTACCAGTGACTGTCATAGGTATATACTTACAGCAGATTAGTCATCCATTCAAATGTTTATCTATCGAGTGTATAACTGTATATTCTCATCTTTTAAGCATTGTGGATCCATTCAATGCGTTCATGTATGAACAAACAAAGCCAGCTGAACCGGTTGGGCTACAACTCTTAGCTGAACCGATCTCTCTCTCTTCCATTTACTCTGCAAGTACAATTCAGTGTGCGCGTGTGCATATTTGGCCATAAAAAACCAAATGCAAAATCAATCAGAAAAGGAATGTGATATGCGCCAGAGTGCTGGTCTCGAATCAACATCGGAAGGCGTCTTTTGAGACTGCTGGCCGCCGGAGCACCTGGTCTTGAATCAACAGCGACGGGAAACATTGAACGTGTCAGCACTGTTAGGGCAGGGGCGACGTCTTGGACCTTGGTGGCGCGAGAGGGCGAGGGCCGCATGGAGAGGCGGCGGCTTGCAAGACGGGGGTGACATGTTGGGAGGATTCGCGTGTGGGAAGGGACAGCGACGTCTGGTCGTCTCCTGCGGCGGCATCTTGGAGTTCCCGGCAGTGGAGTAACAGGACGTCACCGCTCCGAGCAGCGGCCGAGTAGGGGCGAGTGGAGAAGTGGATGGGGGCGACCAAAAACCGTGCAAAGATTCCATCGGTCAGCAACCTAACAAATGCATGGTGACCTCTTGAGTTTGTTGTACAATCGGAATCAACCTACTCCATCAAGCAATCAAATATCCAGGGATAGATTTAGAACTTGAAAAATTAGGATAATTAGTACAGAGAATATTAGAGGAAGATGGAGAGACTGATTGGATCTTACCTAACCACGCTTCACTACGGGAAAATCAGGCGCTGCCGTGCAGCCTATCTTTGCCGTGAGCTGCTGCACGGCAAAGATTTCTTTGCCGTGCGCAGCAAGAAGACCGCACGGTAACGTCAAAACGCACGGCAAAGTTTGGGAGCAGCGCACGGCAAAGAAACTAAGCACGGCAAAGAAAGACTTGGCGCACGGCAAAGCTGTATCTCACGGCAAAGTCTGGGAGCAGCGCACGGCAAAGATAGTAGGACGGCAAAGACCCTGCAAGCCGCACGGCAAAGAAACAATGCACGGCAAAGGCCTGGGCACTGCCGTGTCCCGCCACTTTGCCGTGCAGACAGACCAGTTGCACGGCAAAGGGTCCTTTGTCGTGCGCTGCTCCCTTTGCCGTGCGCCAATATACATTTTATTTGTTTTTCTAACTATTTTATTTCATCTACTACTTATATTTATTTTGTTAATTAGTTTTTCTTTTTGATGACTATTTATTACACTATGTGCAATACAAAATTAGTCTCCATGCTCATCCCCCACATATATCAGGGTTCCGGTGCTCCGGCGGCCGTCCCCCTCCTTCCCCCAAAAACAGCGGGACGGCGGGTCTACCCCCGTAGATTTCTCCGCGCGAGGGTGCAAAATGTACTTTTTCATTCTTTTAGGTTTGTTAGGGTTAGGTTTTAGGTCCACTTGCAAATTTTGGTGGCATTCCGGTGCTCCGGTGGTCATTCCCCCCTAAAAACGGCTGTCTGTGGGCCCCGGATGGTCTACCCCCTAGATTTCTCCGCGCGAGGTTCCACCAATATACCTTTTCATAGGTTTAGGTTTGTTTAGTCCATGGACATATGGAAAACCATGTGTGGGACCCTTTGGCACAGTCTAGCCCCCGATATACCCTCGGCGGGACACTTCACCGTACACGTCCAGGAATCTGTTAAGTGTTATCGCCCGAAGGTGAGGAATGTCAGACCGGGGATCCATGCCATGCACCATTTGGTGAATCACACCTTGCACCACACTTTCACACATATTATAGGTCCACATGCAAGATTTGGTGGGGTTCCGGTGTTCGGCGGTCGTTCTCCCCTCCTCCCCCAAAACAAGCGGAACGTGTGCCCCGGCGGGTCTACCCCCTAGATTTCTCCGCGCGAGGGTGCACCAATGTACCTTTTCATTATTTTAGGTTTGTTTGGGACATATACACATGGAGAACCAAGATTGGGACCCTTTGGCACATATACCCCGTAGCTAGAGCCATTATCACACGATCGAGGGTGTGCCTGATCTATCGGTTAGGGTTAGGTGTAGGGTTAGGGCTAGGGTCTAGGGTGTAGGGCTAGGGTTTAGGTTAAAGGTAAGTATTTATGGTTAGGTATAGGTTTAGGGTTTAGGGTTAGGGTTAGGGTTGATGATGCATGGTTCCGCAGCTCCGCGTCGTGGTTCGGGGTTTTAGAGGGGTTTAGTGCTTCAAGCCTCCCCAGCTTAGGGTTTAGGGTTTAGGGGAGCTACTTGTGCACCATTAGACCTTGCACCACACTTTGACACATATCATAGGTCCACATGCAAGATTTGGTGGGGTTCCGGTGCTCTCGCGGTCGTTCTCCCCTCCTCCCCCCAAAACAGCGGAACGTGTGCCCCGGCGGGTCTACCCCCTAGATTTCTCCGCGCGAGGGTGCACCAATGTACCTTTTCATTCTTTTAGGTTTGTTTGGGACATATACACATGGAGAACCAAGATTGGGACCCTTTGGCACATATACCCCGCAGCTAGAGCCATTATCACACGATCGAGGGTGTGCCTGATCTACTCGGTTAGGGTTAGGTGTAGGGTTAGGGCTAGGGTCTAGGGTGTAGGGCTAGGGTTTAGGTTAAAGGTAAGTATTTATGGTTAGGTATAGGTTTAGGGTTTAGGGTTAGGGTTAGGGTTGATGATGCATGGTTCTGCAGCTCCGGCGTCGTGGTTCAGGGTTTTAGAGGGGTTTAGTGCTCGAATCCTCCCCAGTTTAGGGTTTAGGGTTTAGGGGAGCTACTTGTGCACCATTAGACCTTGCACCACACTTTGACACATATCATAGGTCCACATGCAAGATTTGGTGGGGTTCCGGTGCTCCGGCGGTCGTTCTCCCGGCCCTCCTCCCCCCAAAACAGCGGAACGTGTGCCCCGGCGGGTCTACCCCCCTAGATTTCTCCGCGCGAGGGTGCACCAATGTACCTTTTCATTCTTTTAGGTTTGTTTGGGACATATACACATGGAGAACCAAGATTGGGACCCTTTGGCACATATACCCCGTAGCTAGAGCCATTATCACACGATCGAGGGTGTGCCTGATCTACTGGTTAGGGTTAGGTGTAGGGTTAGGGCTAGGGTCTAGGGTGTAGGGCTAGGGTTTAGGTTAAAGGTAAGTATTTATGGTTAGGTATAGGTTTAGGGTTTAGGGTTAGGGTTAGGGTTGATGATGCATGGTTCTGCAGCTCCGGCGTCGTGGTTCAGGGTTTTAGAGGGGTTTAGTGCTCGAAGCCTCCCCAGCTTTAGGGTTTAGGGTTTAGGGGAGCTACTTGTGCACCATTAGACCTTGCACCACACTTTGACACATATCATAGGTCCACATGCAAGATTTGGTGGGGTTCCGGTGCTCCGGCGGTCGTTCTCCCCTCCTCCCCCCAAAACAGCGGAACGTGTGCCCCGGCGGGTCTACCCCCTAGATTTCTCCGCGCGAGGGTGCACCAATGTACCTTTTCATTCTTTTAGGTTTGTTTGGGACATATACACATGGATGAAGAGTCACCCGTGTTGCTTTGCGATCTAGAGAAGATCTTTCCTCCAGGGTTTTTTAATCCGATGCAACACATGATCTTGCACCTCGCGGAGGAGTGCTTAAAGGGGGGCCCGAATTGGGGTCGTTGGCAGTTTGGTCCCGAGAGAGAAACACAAAAGCTTCGTCAAATGACTGGCAATAAATGCAAGATCGAAGCATCCATAGCCGAGGCAATCCTGAACGTGGAGGTGGCAAACTTCACCACTAAGCACTATGATCCCAAAATTCCCACAAAGCACAACCCGGTCCTCCGTTACAATGCCGCCAACAATGAAGAAGTACCCAAGCTTAGCATCTTCGTGGGGCTTGGTGGCAAGTCAAGTGGCTCGAAGCCGTACGGAACGGACCTACATGAGCGGACCTTGATCCACTCGTATGTCTTAAACACCATGGTCGAAGTGAAGCCGTACATCGAGTAAGTGCGAACCATTTAATTATTCGCAAACATTCACTCGTATGTTCGTGGCTAACTCTTCCTCTTTTCATCGGTATAGGAAATTCAAGGCTATACATTGGAGGAATACCCACAGGGAGCCTACCCCGGAAGAATCCAAGCAAATTTTCGATAAGGGCGGCGGTTTCGGTTTCAGTAGCTGGTTTTGTAATTTGGTACTATTCTATCCAAATTAGCTAGCACTTTCGACATTTATCGGTCATTTCTCGTTCTAAACTTCTCGTGCTAAACTTGTAGGCAAGAACTGACAAAGAGATGAAGTCGAGCTAAGAAAAATTGCTAGGGGCTTTGACCATTCCGTAGAAGCGTTCAACTCCTATGACGTGAACGGGTATCGCTTCCGCACTCCATCAATACACAACAAGCCGGCCCAACGCGAAGACAATAAATAGCGGGGTGGTATGTCAAGGTGATGATGGGCTCCATTACTATGGAAGAGTCGAGGGTATATACGAGCTGAATTACGGGTTTCACAAAGGGCTAAATCCCGTCGTCTTCAAATGCCATTGGTTTGACCCACGTCGGGTGAGACGGGATCCTGAAATTGGGTTGGTCGAAGTTGAAAGGAACTCCGTTTATAAGGGAGAGGATGTGTACATCTTGGCAACCCAGGCCTTTCAAGTATTCTATCTCCCGTACGCGTGCAGAAACCCGACAAAACGTCTACATGGATGGGATGTTGTGATGACGGTGCCTTCACGCAATAGGCCGCCCCCGCCAAACAAGGACGATTACCGCCGCATAGACCCCTCAACCAAGGAGTGTCGAGTTTTATCAGGAAGAAGGGCTCCCCGGCCATTTCACAATCGGCTTGCCGACTATCGATGACATGGTCGTAGACGATGAACAAGAAGACGCGGGCATGGATGGAGACAATGCAGAAGATGAAGCTGAGGATGTCCGTGCCCCGGAAGACCCGAGTTTGCTCGAGGCGTTCAAAGCAGGGATTGACCTCGATGCGAGATGGACCACCTCCGGGTTTCATTGATGATTATTGGTTCGCCGAGCCCGATGACGATGAGGAGACACGCGGTCCAATCACGGATGGCGACACAGAGCTACCGATCTATGTAGTAGTAATTGTGAGGCTAGCCTATTTGTAATAACTCCGTGTAATAGAGATTGTCTAGCTAGGTTATTTGTAAGAACTCCGTGCTATGTTTGAGAGAACTCTATGCTAGCTATTTGTTGCTTCCACTAATTAATGTTCATCCTTTTGCATTATTGTTGCTTTCATTAATGTTCATCTACTTATATTTCTGTTGCTTTCACTAATATTTATCTATTTACAATATTGCGTACTAATAAACCACTCTCTTCATTTGTGTTTGCAGGTGATTGAAGCATGCCGCCAAAAAAAAGGGTGGCGGTCTTAAAAAGAAGCTCAAGGACTTGGTAGATGTAGGGACTTCGAGGCGGGGCCGAGCTACTACCCCCCCTCCTAGCCCCCCTCCTGTCGCTCCCACAGGGCGGCCGCGTAGGAAGAATGCGACGCGGGTACTCACTCCTAGTCCTAGCCCCCCTCCCGCAGCCGATGATGATGACGAGGAGGAGGACCAGGAGCACCACGGGGGTGGGGAGGACCAGGAGGAGGAGGGGGGTGGGGAGGACCAGGAGGAGGAGGGGGGTGGGGAGGACTAGGAGGAGGAGGGGGACGAGGAGGACCTCTCGGAGGATGAGGGGTTGGGAACTTAGTGTTCGATCCTGATCCAAGCCTAGAGTGGTGTGAGCCGGAGGATTACCAGTACGTTCCAGCTGTGGAGAGGCTGAGGCCACGTGATAGGAAGCCATATCGGCGTGGGATAACACAGCTCCCCGCGTTGAAGAACTGGCGCTACATGCACGTTGTTCTACAGCCCTATGGAAGGAGGTACATGTTAATTTTTTGCATTTCGTTATCGCAATTTTGTCATTATCAAAATTATTATCACATACATATTGATGTTGTCGTTTCATGGTGCAGCTCGTTCCAGTATGAAGACCCGTCGCAGAGACCGCCACGTGGGTACTCGAACATCCTTGGGGGCCTACTTAGATGGTATTTCCCCGGGATAGTCAATTTCCCTACCGGTGGCTGCGACGTAGCTTGGAGGTGGGCGCACTACAGCCTCGCGGAAGATCCTCTTGGCCGCGGCACCGCGGCGGATTTGGTTGTTGCCAAATTCGGGTACGTGACTTTTGACTTCTTACCATTCATACACTCTCCTTGGTTCACAATAATTGCACTAATGCCCTTTGTTTTACCTATGTGCATGGTTGCAGAGATACTTCAAGAGGGCCGAGGGCAAGGAGAATGCGTGCGATGATGTCCTACACCAGCTTGCAAGGAAGAGGGTGACTGGCATGCACTACGAGGCACGTATTCAATGCGTCCGCGACTGGCACGCCGACCGCTTCGTCCACATGAGTAAGGAGGACGCTCGCGACACGCTCATGCAGCCGTGGCAGTACTTGCAGGTATTTGCATTTATGTGTTATTGATTTCTTTATCGCCATGTAGTTTATTTTACCATAATGGGTTTATCTTGTGCATGTAGAACCCTCCTCGGCACGTCGGCAACGACGATAGGTGCTTTCGTGCGATGGTCATGTGGTGAACATGCCCCCGGCACTCGAAGAAGCACGAGGAGGGCAAGAAGAAGCGGGCAGAGATGCGAGGTGGATCGCATATCCAAGGCAGCATCCCCATCTCTCTTCACCTCGAGAAGGAGGTGAGCAAATTAATGGTTCCTTCATTCTTTGAATTCATGTTATATATTTGTTAACTCTGCAAGGGTGTGTCACTTCACTCAATTACATGTTCTCTTTTGCAGGAAGTCAGGACAGGAGCGAAGCCTAACGTCTTTGCCGTGCTAAAGAAGATGAAGCAAAGGAAGACGCATGATCCTGAGACGGGGTCCTTGTGGGTTAACCCGCAATCCGAGACCCAGTGCAAGTCGTATGTCTCCAAGTTCAAGCAGAAGTACGGCGAGGACGCCAACCCAGAGGCCGAGGACTTTGACCCTGAGGTCGCGGTGCTTGCGGGAGAAGGCTTGAAGCATGGCCGCCTATGGTTTGGTGACGGGTGCGTCGACCCGGCGAAGGTTCCCTCTCTCCGCCGGATCCGTCGTGGTCGTAAGAGCGGCCAGCTCTGAGGTAGAGCCCCGGCCACGGGCTTCGGATCTAGCGCGTCGAGCGTTTACGGGTATGTTCTTCCTCCGGCCTCTACCTTTCCTTTACATGCACATGCTTTCCATTGAAATGTTAATGACATCGCGGACACATCGTAGGCGGAGATGGCAGAAAAGGAGCAGGCGGCCCGAGGAGCACGCACGGAACTTGGAGCGGCGGTGTTACGGAGTACCGGCGAGCGAGCGGATCACGGATGATGCAGCAGATGCAACAACAGCAGCGAGATGATGCAGCAGCGAGCGAGCACGTATGAGCCGGCCGATGAGCCGGACGGTTCCGACTTCTCCACCGGGGAGTCTTCCTCCTCCTCCACCTTACTCCATGCCGTGGATGCCGCCACCGCCCAATCGGACCCCGGGGACACCTATCACCGTCAACAACATGAACATCATCCGGAGCATGAACCGCGGTGAGTCCTCTTGTGCCCAACCCGCTACTTGTTCAAGTGTTCAATATGCAAATGCAAATGTTCATTCCATCAACATGCTTATAGATTATATGTCACAAGGAAATGACGATGAGGCCGGCGGAAGCGGAGGAGGACAAGGTTGATGGCATGGTCTTCGTGCACTCGTCGTTGTTGTAATGCATTGTTCGCACTTGTTATGGATTGTTCGCACTTGTTATGGATTGTAATAATGGACATTGCACTTGTTATGCATGAACTATGTGTACTCGATGTATTTGTGGTGTTGTTGATGTGTTTGGTGATGCTATGGTGAATATATATGTTGTATATGTTATATATATGTGAAATGCAATTTTGAAATGCAGGGATTAATGAAAAGCAGCAAAAAAATGAAAAAACCAGGGGCCTTTGCCGTGCGTAGGCACACGGCAAAGGACATTTGGTCACTTTGCCGTGTGCATACACACGGCAAAGGTGCCACGTGGCGCAAGCCTGTGCTCCGGGAGCTGTATGGGGCGTGCTCGTAGGGGCCTTTGCCGTGCGTGCTAGGGTTCGGCCGCACGGCAAAGGTGAGCCGCTCGGCATCGGCAGGGCGCACGGCATTGACGGGTGGCACGGCAGCCTACCTGGCGCACGGCAATGTCGAGGCGCACGGCAGCCTCCCTGCCGCACGGCAAAGAATCCCCGCACGGCAGAGATGCTCACGCACGGCAGCGTTGGTCACGCACGGCAGAGATCTTTGCCGTGCAGATTGTGCATGCGCACGGCAAATACGGCTTTGCCGTCGAACACTTTGCCGTGCACTCTTTGCCGTGAGGGCACGCACGGCAAAGCCGTTGCCGTGCGTATAGGCCTCTTTGCCGTGCAAAGTGGAGCACGGCAAAGGCTGGCTTTCCCGTAGTGCTTGCCGGTCGTGGCTCTCGTGAATCTCATATGCTCCCTCACGGTCGCTGCAATGCCGCGTCTCTCCGCTCGCTAGTCTCGCTTCTCCCTCGCCTTTGCTCTTGCCGATCCTCGTGACCTTGTGCATCCCGTCCAAGCCGGCCCTAGTCATCCTCAATGACCTCCTCCATGACTTCACATTGGTCTGGTCGCCGGCAACTATCACCTTGTCCTCCCCGTGCTGCTCCTCGTTCAAGCTCCTCCTCCGGCTCCCCATCTGCCTCTTCCAAGCCTGTGTGACCGTGCTGGCCGCCGTCGATCATGGAGTAGCCGGTAGTTGGTTTTCACGTTCGCCTGGTCACGGACATCCTCGACAACATCGTGGGCCTGCTCGGATGCCGGCTGGCTCCGCATCCCATCACCAAGGCCATGGCGGCGAGCGGAAGGATGCTACGGGAAATACTTTTCGTCCATGAGCACCACAACACCACTCGCAAGGATGGATCTGCTTGTCAGCATTGCATGTAGTAAGAGAGACCTACATGAAATCCAGATAACAAATATGTAAGCAAGTTCTTCGGCGGCTACCAACGACGTGCTCGAGGTAGGGCAGCTCCTCGTTCTACCAGCGAGAGAATGGCTGCATATTGACTTTGGTATGTTGGGTCGATCGGTACCTCTTTTTTACAGAGAATGGCCACATGCGATAGGAGTTTTTTATTTTTAAAGATGAAATCGTACATGTCAAACAAAGGATAAGTATATGTCTTGAGAGACGTGTGTACGTTGGACTTTCCTGTTCAAAAGATTAAATCCACCGTACGTGACACAAACAATATCTAGGCTCATGCCAAAAACGTTGGACTCTAGATATCTCAATTTCTTTAGCCTTGCAACAATTAAAACAACCGTACATGACATAAAGTATGTCCATGCTCGTGCCAACGTTACACCCTATGACATAATAAATTACAACTCCCTCGATTAATCCTAACCATAAATTTTAGATCTAACTGTCTTAATTATTTTGATGATGTGGATTAACGTGGTGTCTCTTATGGTGCCTCCAATTAGTAAATATAAGATGTGTACCTCCCATTTCTAAAGCAATGACCTCCCTTGTGTTTAATTTTGGACAAATGGCTGCATGGTTGTGTTCTAAATGATGTTGGGCAACAATGTGTGGCATTGGTTTGAAATTTGGAGAGGTTTGGTGAAAATTCTAAATATGGAGGGAATCTAGAATCTGTTTCAAAGTGGCATTTTGGCTTGACTATTTTGAGCATTGGTCAATGATTTGGTCAGTGTGGTCAACACGAAAAATATTCATCTTGATGAGGTCTTGGATGAGGTGCAAAGAGTTGTTAGGGTTTGGTTTAAGAATCTCTTAATAAAAGGGCTCAAAGTGGGTAAGATATTAAAAAGGTCAAAAGTGACCATTATCATATGCAATTTGCACTTTGCCTTTCTTTGATTTTTGATTTGATTTTCCTTGACCCAATTTATGTTGTTGAGTGTTGACATGGTATAGAGGAGTGATCCCACCATTCACACTAAGTCTTAGGGTCAATTTTCAAATTCCTATTTTTGGCCATTTACTCTCATATGCCTCTATGTAAAGTTTTGTTTTCTTTTTATTTTCTTTTGTTTCACCTAGGATTTGATTTGTTAAGTACTAGGTAGTGTTGATTAATGTTTTCAAAACATCTAAACAAGGTAGAAGAGTCTAAGTTAAAGTTTCACAAAATTAGCCATAGTCACATATGTAAGGGTATTTGCCTCTTCTCTTTTTCTAATTTATTTTCTTTCTATTTTGTTTTACCTTGGAAGATGAAAAGAAAGTAAGGTTTAGGTTTTTAGGAACATTTGATAAGAATATCACAACTATCATGGCAATAGCAGAAGAATTAAGTAGGAGCACTATGCATAGCACAATATGTAATAAAAGTTTTTGTTGGTTCTCATTTTTGGAAAAAAGGAAATTCATTTTCTTCTTGTTTGAAAATTTGGGATGTTACACATAAGAGCCAAATGGGAAATTGAGCTATCTCCTTATGTGCCTCACTATGAAAGAAGAGATGCCATCAAGTCACAAGCTATGGAAGATTTTCTGGTGGATTGGGTCGAGATGCAGCACAAACCGCCTGAACCGGAAACCAAATATTGGAAGATGCACTTTGATGGCTCGAAGCTCAAAGAGGGTCTTAGTGTCGGAGTGGTCCTCACTTCACGAAAGGAGATCACCTCAGATATGTGAACAATGTTGTTTTGTATGAGGCACTTGTACACGGGCTCAAGGTGGCAAAAGAGAGGTTGGAGTACGCCGAATAATTTGTTGTGGTGACTCATATCTGGTGGTACAGAAGTGTTCCGGTAATTGGGATGCCAAGGATGCGAATATGGCATCATACCGGTTTCGCGTACAACAAGTTGTTGGATTCTTTGAAGATTGTGAGTTTCATCGTGTACCTCGGGCAAAAAATGAAGCAACTGACACGTTATCCAAGTTGGGCTCATCCCGGCAAGAAATTCCTCCTGGAATAGATATGGCACATCATCGGAATCCATCTATCAAGCCAAGTGCAGAGTCGGAATCAATTTTTGTTCCGGACTCACATGTCGTTACAATGGGAATTTATCCGATAAACCCGGGGACTGCTTCATCCAACCCGGGGACTTCACAATCAAAGCCAGAGGAAGCTATGTCGGTGGACAACATGGAAATTGGTATGCCGGTTTTCGTTGTTTGAGAAACACCATCTTGGGTGAAGCCGATCATGCAGTTTTTAGTCAATGTTAAATTATCGGCTGAAGAAGTTCTGGCTAGAAGAACCCAGAGAAGAGCAAAAGCTTACACCATCACCAACGGTGAGATGTACAAGAGAAGTGTCATAGGAGTGTTGCAACGCTGTGTTGAGCCGGAAGAAGGTAGAGAAATACTTTGGGAGATCCATCAAGGAGAATGTGGGCATCATGCCTCATCAAGACCACTAGTGGCAAAGGCGTTCCAGCATGGGTTTTATTGTCCCAGTGCATTGGACGATGCGGAAGACATGGTTCAGAAGTGCAACGGGTGTCAGAGATACATCAAACAGATCCCCTTCAGCTTCTGGCTTGAAGACAATCCCAATAACTTGGCCATTCGTAACATGGTGCCTGGATATGGTCGGACCTTTCAGGCTGGCACGAGGAAACATGACTCGCATCTTGGTCATGGTGGATAAGTTTACCAAGTGAGTGGAAGTAAAGCCAATCCGAAAATGTGATGGGCACACAACAGTCAGTTCCTGAAGGACATTATCCTAAGGTATGGATACCCACATAGCATCATCAATGACAACTGTACAAACTTTGCCGTGGGAGCATTTGCTCGGTTCTGTGAGGACAAGAATATCCGGCTTGACATTGCATCAGTCGCACATCCCCAGACCAATGGACAAGTGGAAAGGACAAATGCCCTGGTGCTATCCGGAATAAAATGATGGCTCATTGAGCCTCTATAGAAAACTATGGGATGTTGGCTTGATGAATTACCATCTGTGTTGTGGAGTTCAAGAACCACGCCAAACCGGTCGACCGGACACACGCCATTTTTCATGGTATATGGAGCAGAAGCGGTCATTCCAACCGACATAATCCATGACTCACCACGAGTGCAGCTATTTACAAGAGATGAGGTCAAAGAGGCCCAAGAAAATGATGTAGATTTGCTCGAAGAAGCAAGAGAATTGGCACTGACCAAATCAGCTGTCTACCAGCAGAACCTCCGACGCTATCACATCCGGAAGGTGAACCCTCGGGTATTTCGGGAAGGAGATCTAGCACTCCGGTTGGTGCAACACACTGCAAGAGTGCATAAGTTATCACCCTCATGGGAGGGACCATTCATGGTGAGCAAGGCTCTGCACAATGATGCTTATTATCTCACAGATGGACAGGAACCAAAAGAGAATGTCGCAGATAAATCGGGTGAGGAAACCAAACGCCCATGGAATGTAGCTCTACTTCGTCCTTTCTATTCCTGAAGACATGATGTAAGGTGTTTTTGCACCCTTTCAGTATTTTCTATAAATGAAATGTCGGCATCCCGAATGAAACTCGGGGACTGCCTTTATCGTATTGTATGTTTAATGTTTACTTCTTTTTGTGTATGCCGATTGGCTCGTTTTATATTTTCTACCCGGATTAGTAATGTGTTTAAACCAAAGGTCGATCTTCGACTTAGCTGATGTCCGCAACCCGGCTTCATGGCAAGCAAGGAAAACTGGAGGAACACGAACACACGAAAAATGACTAAGGAAATGAGAAACTAGCAATCCGGAATAAAATCTGACTAACCCAGGCTATGCCGATTTTTCACAAAATTTTCGGCTTACTCAAAGTTTTTTCTCAAAGTTTAAAAATTGTATGCTTAGCAAAAGGGCTTTGGAACCCATACATCAAACGCCTAAAATGGTAGACGGAGCCAAAGTCAAAGAACTAAGCATGCATGGCATTGAACTCGGGGAATGAGCCTAGAGTATTAATTATTTAAAGGTCTCAAACAACATAGCTTAAAGTAGAAAAATGACCCAAAAGCGGAAATTCAATTCGGCTCCCGGGTGCGTATGCTCCCTATACGAAAAAATTATATTTCGAGTTGTCGAAAAATTTTGACAAAAAATTCTACATGTACATCTCCATAATATATGGGCATTCATCAAGTTTCACGAAAAATCAATATTTTTTGTGGTCTATGTAAAAAAGAGAAAATTTATCGTGTAAAAAGCATTATTTTTAGGACTGGATTTTCTCTTTTTTACACACCTCACATGGAAAGTCCATTTTTTATGAAACAACTTTGTGAGCGCGTAGCATGTGAAGATGTACGTGCGAATTTTTCGTTTCAATTTTTTTGAAATTCAAAATATGTGTAAGATGAAATTCAAAATAGAGGGAGCATATGCTCCCACACCCAAAAGGACTTAGTGTATATATTACATCTCCACCCGGTATTCCAGGGATTTAACGAACTAAGTTTTTAAGTAGCAGGAAGTAAGATCGATCAGGCATTGCCAGCATCTGGCACCGAAGCTGAAGTCGAGCAAGAAGGATCGGTAGGAGCAGACTTGGCATTTGGAGGTGTATCAACCTCTAGTTCTTCATCGACATATTCTTCGTTGTTGCCACTACTGGCATCATCTTCGCCCGCAGCCGCTTCATCCTGGGCTCCTCCCTCTTCAGCTGATGCCTCTGAATCACTCGGATACAGGATGAATCGGTGGACATGGGCATATTACACAATCTCGTAGGCCCCGGCTTGTCGCTTCTTGATTTTCCCCTCATCCGAAAGGACAGTGGAGCCAATCCTCAATGTTTTGAGCGCATCAAGGTCAAGAGTCTCATACCAGTAAAGCACAAACTTCAGGGCTTGATCAACTCTGCCCCGACCAGCACACGCCCGCCATTCATTCAATTGGATGTCGGCAGCATTCAGCCACTCACAAAGCTCAGGGAGACTGTTAGGCATCTTCTCATCTGGAAACATGGTAGCAAAGGTTTCGACAACGGCTTCGAAGAGATCCACGCCAAGAACTTTCATATGAGAAACCCGGACCGACATGACAACCATGTGGTCTTCCATGATAGTCCAGAAAGGCTCTTGGGGACCAACGAGGTCTTTCCGAGTCTCATTGATGGCATTAACCGCAAGCTTCTGGGACTCATGGAAAGCAACTGGTACAATAAAGCAAGAATTTCGGATAAGTTTTAGGTGGGACACAAGATGCAAAAGGAGAAAACAAAAGGAAAAGATGTGGCTTCAGAGTTAAACACAAACCTGCCATTTCTTCGTTCAGCTTTTCGGCGAAGGAACTCCAGTCAGCCATCTTGGCCCGCAACGCCTCTACTTGCTTCAACTGCAATTCATTAAGCTGGCGCCCCGTATCTTGAACCTTCTTAAGGCTCTCAATTTCACTCTCAAACCTTCGGATGGTTTCATTTATGGCTTATGTCTTTTGTTACTCATACCCTTCATTGTCTTTGGAGAGCTCTTCGGTGAAGCTCGTGCCCATCCCAGAAACTTCAATCTCGTGCTAACGCTTCAGATGCTATATTTCTTATTTCCGCCGGGCCAGTTCATCCTTTTCTTGTTTCAGCTTAGTGCCATGCAGTTCCTTCAACTACGTCAGCTGAGCCTCAACCTTTTCCTTCTCGTCGTGCCAAAATAAAAAGTTGGTATGCAAAAAATGAGAAAGTCCGGAAATTAAGCACATAAGAGGGCATATCTTCGATGGCAGTGATCATATCCACAAGTTCAATCACCTGAGCCAGGTCCTGCTTGTTAGCTACAAAAACAGAATAAACAAGAAATCTCGGCAAAGTGAGAAGATGTGTCGGCATACACTATACAGTGAGGAAAATGAAATATAAAGTTATTGGCATAAGGGCTATGCCAAAAATCTAGGGCTTACCATTGGCCTTATTAAAAGCAACCATCAATGCTTTGTGGGCATTGGTGAGATCCCGGTGCTCAAACCGCAGGCTCTGGTAGAGCTTGATGTCTACGCACGCTTCTATTCTTGTAGACAGTGTTGGGCCTCCAAGAGCAGAGGTTTGTAGAACAGCAGCAAGTTTCCCTTAAGTGAATCACCCAAGGTTTATCGAACTCAGGGAGGTAGAGGTCAAAGATATCCCTCTCAAGAAACCCTGCAATTAAGATACAAGAAGTCTCTTGTGTCCCCAACACACCTAATACACTTGTCAGATGTATAGGTGCACTAGTTCGGCGAAGAGATAGTGAAATACAAGTTATATGGATGATTGTAAGTAGTAATTGCAATCTGAAATAAAAATGGCAGCAAGCGATCATGTAACAGAACTTGTTGGAAACGGTGTTTCAATGCTTAGAAACAAGGCCTAGGGATCATACTTTCACTAGTGGACACTCTCAACATTGATCACATAACTGAATAAATAAATGCTACTTTCTACACTCTCTTGTTGGATAACAAACACCATTCATTGTGTAGGGCTACAAAAGCACACCTAAAGCCGGAGTAAACAAGCTCCACAACATCCAGAGTTCATATTAAAGTAACCTCTAGAGTGCATAATAGACCGTTGCAATTTAGACCGAGTACTAACATAGCATACACACTGTCACCAATAGCTATGAAAGGGGGAATAGATCACATCAATACTATCATAGTAATAGTTAACTTCATAATCTACAAGATATTACAATCATAACCTACGCCAAGTACTACATGATGCACACACTCGTCAACATTACATCATGGAGGAGGAATAGACTACTTTAATAACATCACTAGAGTAGCACATAGATTAATAGTGATACAAAGCTCATGATCACATAAAGATCACACCATGGGAGAGAGAGATGAACCACATAGCTACCGGTAGAGCCCTCGGCCTCGGGGGAGAACTACTCCCTCCTCATCATGGGAGACAGCAACGGCGATGAAGATGGCGATGGAGTCGATGGAGATGACTCCGGGGGCAAATCCCCGTCCCGACGGCGTGCCGGAACAGAGACTTCTGTCCCCCGAAACAGAGTTTCGCGATGGCGGCGGCGCCCCTGGAGTCTTTCTGGAGTTTCGTCAATTGGTGTCGGGTTTTTAGGTCACGAGGGATAATATAGGCGAAGAGGCGGCGCGAGGGGGTGCCTGGGGAGCCCACCCCATAGGGCGGCGCGCCCCCCTCTAGGCCGCGCCAGCCTATGGTGTGGAGGCCCTGGGCCTCCTCTCCGGCTCCCCTTCGGTGTTCTGGTCCGTCTCGGTGAATTAAGATATTTGGCTTTTGTTTCGTCGAATTCCGAGAATATTGCCCGAACTGCCTTTCTGGAACCAAAAACAGCAGAAAACAGGAACTGGCACTTCGGCATCTTGTTAATAGGTTAGTTCCGGAAAATGCATAAAATCATTATAAAGTGTGAGCAAAACATGTAGGTATTGTCATAAAACTAGCATGGAACATCAGAAATTATAGATACGTTGGAGACGTATCAAGCATCCCCAAGCTTAGTTCCTACACGCCCTCGAGTAGGTAAACGATAACAAGGATAATTTCTGAAGTGACATGCTATCATAATCTTGATCAATACTATTGTAAAGCATATGATATGAATGAAGTGATTCGAAGCAATAGTAAAGATAATGACTAAACAATTGAATCATATAGCAAAGACTTTTCATGAATAGTACTTTCAAGACAAGCATCAATAAGCCTTGCATAGGAGTTAACTCATAAAGCAATAAATTCTTAGTAGAAAGTTTTGAAGCAACACAAATGAAGATATAAGTTTCAGCAGTTGCTTTCAACTTCAACATGTATATCTCATGGATAATTGTCAACACAAAGTAATATGATGAATGCAAATAAGCAAGTATGTAGGAATCAAATCACACAGTTAACACAAGTGTTTGCTTCTAAGATAGAAAGAAGTAGGTAAACTGACTCAACATAAAGTAAGAGAAAGGCCCTTCGCAGAGGGAAGCATGGATTAGTATTTTTGTGCTAGAGCTTTTATTTTGAAAACATAGAAACAATTTTGTCAACGGTAGTAATAATTCATATGTGTTATGCATAAGACATCCTATAAGTTGCAAGCCTCATGCATAGAATACCAATAGTGCTCGCACCTTGTCCTAATTAGCTTGGATTTCCATGGATTATCATTGCATAACATATGTTTCAACCAAGTGTCACAAAGGGGTACCTCTATGCCGCCTGTACAAAGGTCCAAGGAGATAAATCGCATTTGATTTCTCGTTTTTGATAGATCTCAACTAAGGACATCCATACCGGGACAACATAGAAAACAGATAATGGACTCCTCTTTAATGCATAAGCATTCAACAACAGATAATATTCTCATAAGAGATTGAGAATTAATGTCCAAACTAAAACTTCCACCATGATACATGGCTTTGGTTAGCGGCCCAATCTTCTTCTCTAACAATATGCATACTCAAACCATTTGATCATGATAAATCACCCTTACTTCAGACAAGACGAACATGCATAGCAACTCACATGATATTCAACAAAAGTGTGATAGTTGATGGCGTCCCTAGAAACATGGTTACCGCTCAACAAGCAACTTATAAGAAATAAGATACATAAGCTACATATTCTTTACCACAATAGTTTTTAAGGCTATTTTCCCATGAGCTATGTATTGCAAAGATAAGGAATTAAATTTTAAAGGTAGCACTCAAGCAATTTACTTTGGAATGGCAGAGAAATACCACATAGTAGGTAGGTATGGTGGACACGAATGGCATAGGTTTTGGCTCAAGGTTTTGGATGCATGAGAAGAATTCACTCTCAGTACAAGGCTTTGGCTAGCAAGGTTGTTTAAAGCAAACACAAGTATGAACCGGTACAACAAAACTTACATAAGAACATATTGCAAGCATTATAAGACTCTACACTGTCTTCCTTGTTGCTCAAACACTTTTACCAGAAAATATCTAGACCTTAGAGAGACCAATCATGCAAATCAAATTTCAACAAGCTCTACGGTAGTTCTCCACTAATAGGTTTAAAGTACATGATGCAAGAGCTTAAACATGATCTATTTGATAACTCAAAACAATTTCCAAGTATCAAATTATTCAAGACCATATACCAATTACCACATGGAGCATTTTCTGTTTCCAACCAAATAGCGATGAACGAAGCAGTTTCAACCTTCGCCATGAACATTAAAAGTAAAGCTAAGAACACCAGTGTTCATATGAACAAGCGGAGCATGTCTCTCTCCCACACAAGCATGATAGGATCAGATTTTATTCAAACACAAAACAAAAATAAAAACATACAGACGCTCCAAGTAAAGCACATAAGATGTGACGGAATAAAAATATAGTTTCACTAGAGGTGACCTGATAAGTTGTCGATGAAGAAGGGGATGCCTTGGGCATCCCCAAGCTTAGATGCTTGAGTCTTCTTGAAATATGCAGGGATGAACCACGGGGGCATCCCCAAGCTTAGACTTTTCACTCTTCTTGATCATATTGTATCATCCTCCTCTCTTGACCCTTGAAAACTTCCTTCACACCAAACTTCTCATAAACTTCATTAGAGGGGTTAGTAGTCAAAAAAACTTTAATCCACTTTGGTCCTGTAGTGAAACATTGGAATAACTCAATAAAACATTAGCTACAGCTCTCCAAGTCTAGAAAGCTTTGCTTAAAGTCCACAAGAGACAATGCAAAAAAACAGAGACAGAATCTGTCAAAACAGAACAGCCAGTAAAGACGAATTTTTAAGAGGTACTTCCGTTGCTCAAATCAGAAAACTCAAAACTAATGAAAGTTGCGTACATATCTGAGGAACACGCATGAAAATTGGTAGATTTTTCTGAGTTTCCTACAGAGAGACCTACTCAAATTCGGGACAGATAGAAATCTGTTTCTGCGCAGAAATCCAAATCTAGTATCAACTTCCTATTAGAGACTTTACTTGGTACAACAATGCAATAAAGTAAAGATAAGGAGAGGTTGCTACAGTAATAACAACCTCCAAGACACAACAAAACAGTAGCAAAATAAAAAACATGGGTTATCTCCAAAGAAGTGCTTTCTTTATAGCCATTAAGATGGGCTCAGTAGTTTTAATGATGCTCACATAAGGATGGGAATTGAAGCAAAGAAAGCATCAAAAAGCAAGTATGAAACAAATTTAAGCCTAACCCGCTTCCTATGCATAGGAATCTTGTACACAAATAAATTTATGAGGAGCAAAGTGACAAGCATAGGAAGATAAAACACGAGTAACTTCAAGATTCTCAACATAAAGAGGGGAAACTTCATATTATTAAGATGCATATAACCATGTTTCCCTCTCTCATAATAACTTTCAGTAGCATCATGAACAAACTCAACAATATAATCATCACTTAAAACATTCTTATCATGGTTCATATGCATAAAAGTATCATTAATTTTGGCACAAGAAGAATTTTTCTCATTAATAGTAATTGGAGCAGGATCATTATCAAGAGTTTGAACATGATAAACAAGTTGCATACTAAGGGAATTTTTTTTGGCAATCCCATCATAACTATGATAAGTTTCATAAGGGTAATTATAACCTATGTCATAGCATTCTTTATAATAATTGTCAAAAATTGGAGGCATAGTGTCATCATAAGAAATAGAATAGTTATCCTCCACAGTATGTTCATCTGTAACCATACCATCATTGTTACTAGAAGAAGATGTATCAAACATATAATCATCAGTAGCAAAAGGATTTTCAAACACCTCATACCCAAGCTTAGAGCTTTCTATATCATTATGGGAGGAAGCATGGATAGTACTGATACTATGGCAATTATTAACATCATCATTTTCAGAATTAGTTTCCCAGAGATTTTCAATATCAAAAGTAGTGTGCTCTTTTAAATCATGATCACTAATGTAGGTAAAGGGCATAGGAAGATCGTTGTACTCAGATTCATTATCATAATAATCATTAGGAGCAACATACTTACGGTTACCTATCGTTATCTCATACACGCGGGGATATCCCGTTACCTCTTTCTTTTTAATTCCCTCTTCGTCTTCTTCTTCGTTCCCTTCTTCTTCTTTTCCTTCTCCTCGTTCCCTTCTTTAGGAGGAAGAGGCTTGAAGGGAGGCTTCTCCACATAACCTGATTTATTTCCAGAAACAATACAAGAAACTTTGGAGGGTTCCTCCTTTTCATTAATAAGTTTAAAACACACAGCGGTCCTATCATATTTTGGCAAAGTGTCATCTTCTGAAATATTTCGTATGTAAGTATTTGTATGGCAATTATCAATGCAATAAGAAAGAAACCCATGCAGGACACTATTAATATCAAGATCACTCATATCTAACAAAGAAATTTTTCTTGATAACTCTTCACATCCCAAAAATAAAGTAAGTTCATCATGCTGATTAGGAAGGATTTCATCATCACAATACAAATTTGCAGCACTCATGGGGTTCGAATTATCATTGGAGGAGCATTGAAAATTAAAATGACCCACTCTATGGCAAAGTTCACAAATAAAAGGATAGAGGGCACAAACTTTTTCACCAAGATCATCTAGAGCCCTAAACCACCTTCTAGTTTTTTCATTCCTATGATGGATACAATATTCATCTTCGATTTGATTAACTCCACAAGGTCTATGCATTCCACAAAAATTAACATGCTTATAAGAAATAGTATTTTCAGAAGTTTGGGCATGTTTATTGCAATCATTAACAACAATTTCATTTTCAATGCAAGTGTCTTTGAAAGGTTCATGATACATGTACCAATTTTCTTTGGGAACATTAATATGAGAAGCAAAGGCTCTATAGCAATCGACCATAATTTGAGGATCAAGACCATATTTAGCACTAAGCTCTTGAAAATCAATAGTTTCAATGAAAGACTTAATGCATTCATATTCATAGTTTATACCTGATTCTTTACCTTTGTCGTTCTCCCAATCTTCAGCGTTCTCCTGAATCCGATCAAGAAGGTCCCTTTTAAACTCTTCTTTATTGCGCGTGATTGATCCAGAACAAGTAGTATCCAGCAAGGTTTTATCTTGAAAAGAAAGTCTTGCATAGAAATTATCAATGATGATATTACCAGGAAGCTCATGAATGGGGCATTTGAGCATTAAAGACTCCAATCTCCCCCATGCTTGGGCAATACTCTCTCCATCATGAGACCAGAAATTATATATGCGGTTTCGGTCTTTGTGAATTTCACTTGGAGGATAGAATTTAGAATAAAATAGAGGCATAATATCCTCCCAATCAAGAGAATGCCTATTCTTTAGCAATTTATACCAATGCGCCACTTTACCGGACAACGACATAGAGAATAGTTTCTTCCTCACTTCATCCATAGAGATACCTGCACACTTGAATAACCCGCATAATTCATGCAAAAACAGTAAATGATCTCCAGGATGGACAGTTCCATCTCCTTCATAGCGGTTATCCATAACACGTTCAATAATTTTCATGGGTATCTTGAAAGGAAAACTTTCAGTAGGTGGATTTAAAATATCACAAGCATCATTAGAGTTATCGCATATGGGAGATAAAGTATTATCAGAGCAAATTTTCTCCCCTAAAGATGGGAAGCTAAAAAGATCATAAAAACTAGCTTCCCCAAGCTTAGACTTCTCCATAGCATTAGCAGTAATTGCGTTCATACTAATAACATTGCTACTAGCATGCAAATAAGGTTCCATAGGTTTTTTAATTTTCGCATCACACAATTCATGTCTTAACTCAGGAAATAGATTAAAAAGCTCACTGTTGTTTTCCATTATGCCTAACTAGTGAAAAATAAAAACAAGAAACAAAAAGATATAATTGCAGGATCTAAAGGAAATAGCTTCGAGCACTCACACGCCGGCAACAATGCTAGGAAATAGCTTAGTAGTCGGAGGATGTGAATACCTTTTACCTTACCTCCCCGGCAACGGTGCCGTAAAATAGCTTGATGTCTACGCACGCTTCTATCCTTGTAGATGATGTTGGGCCTCCAAGAGCAGAGGTTTGTAGAACAAGCATCAAGTTTCCCTTAAGTGAATCACCCAAGGTTTATCGAACTCGGGGAGGTAGAGGTCAAAGATATCCCTCTCAAGCAACCACTGCAATTAAGATACAAGAAGTCTCTTGTGTCCCCAACACACCTAATACACTTGTCAGATGTATAGGTGCACTAGTTCGGCGAAGAGATAGTGAAATACAAGTAATATGGATGATTGTAAGTAGTAATTGCAATCTGAAATAAAGATGGCAGCAAGCGATCATGTAACAGTAACTTGTTGGAAACGGTGTTTCAATGCTTAGAAACAAGGCCTAGGGATCATACTTTCACTAGTGGACACTCTCAACATTGATCACATAACTGAATAAATAAATGCTACTTTCTACACTCTCTTGTTGGATAACAAACACCATTCATTGTGTAGGGCTACAAAAGCACACCTCAAGCCGGAGTAAACAAGCTCCACAACATCCAGAGTTCATATTAAAGTAACCTCTAGAGTGCATAATAGACCGTTGCAATTTAGACCGAGTACTAACATAGCATACACACTCGTCACCAATAGCTATGAAAGGGGGAATAGATCACATCAATACTATCATAGTAATAGTTAACTTCATAATCTACAAGAGATTACAATCATAACCTACGCCAAGTACTACATGATGCACACACTGTCAACATTACATCATGGAGGAGGAATAGACTACTTTAATAACATCACTAGAGTAGCACATAGATTAATAGTGATACAAAGCTCATGATCACATAAAGATCACACCATGGGAGAGAGAGATGAATGATACGTCTCCGACGTATCGATAATTTCTTATGTTCTATGCCATATTATTGATGATACCTACATGTTTTATGCACACTTTATGTCATATTCGTGCATTTTCTGGAACTAACCTATTAACAAGATGCCGAAGTGCCGCTTGTCGTTTTCTCGCTGTTTTTGGTTTCGTAAATCCTAGTAACGAAATATTCTCGGAATTGGACGAAACAAAGACCCAGGGGCCTATTTCGCCACGAACCTTCCGGAAGACCGAAGAGCATACGAAGTGGGGCCACGAGGTGGCCAAACCACAAGGCGGCGCGGCCAAGGGGGCCCGCGCCGCCCTGTGGTGTGGGCCCCTCGTCGGCCCTCCGACTCGCCCTTCCGCCTACTTAAAGCCTCCGTCGCGAAACCCCCGATGCGAAAAACCACGATACGGAAAACCTTCCGGAGACGCCGCCGCCGCCAATCCCATCTCGGGGGATTCTCGAGATCTCCTCCGCACCCCGCCGGAGAGGGGATTCATCTCCCGGAGGACTCTACGCCGCCATGGTCGCCTCCGGAGTGATGAGTGAGTAGTTCACCCCCGGACTATGGGTCCATAGCAAGTAGCTAGATGGTTGTCTTCTCCTCATTGTGCTTCATTGTTGGATCTTGTGAGCTGCCTAACATGATCAAGATCATCTATCTCGTAGCTAAATAATGCACCGAACGAAGGCTT
>NC_061511.1:130417784-130434991 GCF_022539505.1 Lolium rigidum
AACAATTTCATGACACTTGCTATTGGCCGGATAGTAGAAAATATATTTCGTGACTTCCCATATTAGTTAATTTATATTATTTCAATTGCTAAAATATTTGCATATTCTTTTAGAGTTCTAAAAACACACTACACAATGACAATGGATATTACCACTACCTTCTAGGTCCCGGCCATCAGATTTAGGGCTCCTTTGATTCATAGGATTTGCATAGGAATTGTGTAGGATTTGGTTCCTATGGAAAAATTTCCTATACATGTTGTTTGATTCGTAGGAATATATCCTATAGGAAAAATACCTATGGAAATCTTGTAGTGTAATTCCTATAGGAAAAAACATTAGCTCATACCTCATGAAAAATTCCTTTGCTTCAATCAAACACACTTCGCCTTCCTATGGGATTCAAATAGACATGCCATTCTAATCCTATGACTTTCCTATTCCTATGCTTTTTCTATCCTTTGAATCAAAGGAGCCCTTAGAGAAAAGTAGCTTAGCCAGAGATTTAGACCTTTGTGCAACAAATACATGAGTTGGTGATATGTGCAAAAGAACGAGGTTAAGTGAGTGTTACGTGCAACAATGACAACAATAAGTGGAGTTTCGTGCAAAGGATAAAAGGTGCAAAAGGGATCACACGGAAGGAGAAAGAGAAAGGAGAGCAAGTGCCTCACGGGGCCGTCGTTATTTATGGTGAAAAGAAATGCTTCACTTTTTTTCGGTGAGTGATGTTGAGCTGGCACACAGGGTTTCGGTTCCGTAGACCTGCGGTGCGAGCTACGCGCCCGTCTAATATTCTTTTTTTTCAGCGACAAATGGAGAGAGAGAGAGAGAGTCTTGACGATGCGTCTTTACTTGACAAAGAAGATTGCTGGGAGTTTGCCTACCTACCGCACGTGACTTGTGCTCACTGATGTGTGGGACCTACACGCATGGGAACCACACGTAAGTGACCGACCTACTTTATTCTAGGGTGCCCGTCAAGCTAATACATAGTTTGCAACATGAAACTCTATTCGCTTATAAAATCTGAGCTTTGAAATCCAATTTAATTTAAGTCTATTATTGGTCATATCAAGTATAAAATTACATTCTGAAACTTTTTCAACGCTTTCTCATAAATTATTATGGTAGTTTCTGAAAATCAAATGCTAATTGATTTGAGAAAAAACATATATTATTGCACAACAATGGGATATTAAAATATCTATTTGTAAATAAAAATAAGAAGTCAATGTTGTGGTAAGTTAGGAGGTTCAAAGGGTAAACCAAATATAACGTTTTGTTCAATCTCATAGTTAATATTACCAAGTTTGATTCTCCCTGGACAGCATTGTTTGTTATAGTGTTCCCTAATTGGGCATGGTGGTGCATCTTGCCATTTCTAACACTGTTGATGACTAGACTTTTCAAGTTTTCGGTATAAAAAATCGTTTTTCATTTTCTAGATGATAAAAATATGTTTATTTTGTGCATGGGGTAGATAATATATGGGTCAAAATGGCGCATCTACATTTTTAAAGTAAATTAGGCCATATTTCAATACCAATTCCCAAATTTACGGTTTTTAGTGCTTTCTAGCTAGTCTCGCACATTTAAATGACTTTATGCTGATTTATTGAAAGTAATTCAAATTTGAATTGTAGGTGTGTTATAACTTGGTCCTACAAGTCCCCACAAATCATTTTTAGATACATATTACTTACTATATATAGAAACCGAGTGATAGTACTAAAATATTCAACCCCTTTGCAAAGATAATCATGTCGACC
Organism: Lolium rigidum; assembly: GCF_022539505.1. NCBI lineage: Eukaryota > Viridiplantae > Streptophyta > Magnoliopsida > Poales > Poaceae > Lolium > Lolium rigidum. The sequence goes on from NC_061511.1 coordinate 130,419,557, forward strand.
ATTTTGACTCTGGTTTTGAAATAAATAAATGAAAATGAAGAAAACCTCAAGAATGAAACCCTTCTACATGGAGTGTGCTTGTATGTGTTAGTTGACTGGGGAAAATAATAAACATGTGATAGGGTAGTGAAAAACAAAATGTCTTCACAAAGCGGACTATCGTGTATGAAGATTCCTAGTTTGCAAGCCAAATGATATAGTTATGGCCATATTTGTGGCATAGTTTGTTACAATGTGCCCAAATTGGGAATGGTGGTGCATCTTGCCATTCCCAACAATGTTGCTGACTAGACTTTTCAACTTTTCAGTATTTAAAACTCAATTTTCAATTTCTAGATGACAAAATAGGTTTATTTTGTGAATGGCCCACTACTAGGAAAAGGGCAATCAGTGGCGCACCACTTTTACCCATCAGTGGCGCACTAGTGGTGCGCCACTGTTATCACGCCACTGCTAACTTTTAGTAGTGGCGCACTAGTGGTGCGCCATTACTATTTGGCTTAGCAGTGGCGCACTGGTAGTGCGCCACTACTAGCTTCATGGTGCGCCACTCCTAAACGTCCGAGGTGCGCCACTGGATAGAAAAAAGGTGCGCCACTACTAAAATTTGAAATTTCTAGATCCGGATCCGGATCGGGATCCGGATCTGGATCTCGGATCCGGCACATTTCGTTTCGAATTTTTTGGCTCGTTATTTTTTCTCGTTCTTGTTGCTAGAATTATTTTTGCAATGTTCATTCTCATTTTTCTTAGCCTAGCCACCGGTGGTGATGTATGAGGGACGTAGGAGAGGTGAAGAGAGGTGAGGAGATGTAGGAGAGGATGAACAAGAGGACGAAGGATGGAAGTAATGGAGGCTAGAGGGTCGCCTGAGGGTCGTCGGAGAGTAAGGTCACCGGAGCTCGCCGAAAAGTAAGGTCACCGGAGCTCGACATAGTGGAGGAGATCGCCGGAGTGAAAGGAGGAGAGGAGAGGAGGAGGTCGCCGGAGTGAAAGGAGGAGAGGAGAGGAGGAGGTCGCCGGAGTGAAAGGAGGAGAGGAGAGGTGGAGGTCGCCGGAGTGAAAGGAGGAGAGGAGAGGAGGAGAGCAGGAGGAGGAGAGGAGAATGAAAAAACGAGGAGGAGGGAGGAGGGAGGAGGGGGTTAAGTGGCCGGCTCCTCCATTTTGAAACTCGTGGGCGGGAAGCTTAGCAGTGGCGCACCAAGGCATGGGTGCGCCACCGCTATTTTTTTTTCTATTTTTTGCCCAAAATCTAAAACCTGAAAAAAGTCCTGTTTCTGTTTTGAATTTGACGAATCCATTTTTTCTCCAAACGGCCGTAGGCGGTTGAATTCGAATAGGAAATTTCGCGTAGATCGATTTTGATATAAAAAAGTTTTTCATCGGAGGTCGTATGCAACCGTAAATCCCGTTTTACCGAAACATGACGCCATTTTGCATAATATATCAAAATTCATTTTTTTCAATTTTCACTAAACCTAGATGACATATTACATGGGCATTTCAAAGGATTTAATTTTTTGAATTTTCTATCTATTTCTTTTATTTTTTGCAAACTCCAAAAGGCGATCCACACGGGGGGGGTGTGGAAATGTTTGGGCACCACTTAGCAGTGGCGCACCAAGCATGGTGCGCCACTACTAAGTGATGCCCAAACATTTCCATCCTCCCCTTTACATAGTAATGGCGCACCATGTAGAGGTGCGCCACGCTACAAAAAATAGGCTGTGGCGCACCTCTACACGGTGCGCCATTGCTATGTATAAGGCTGGGTCAAACCCATGGTCAAACTTAGTGGTGGCGCACCGCGGAGAGGTGCGCCACTACTACATTTTTAATAGTGGCCCACCACTTTCCGGTGCGCCACTGCTAAGTAGTAGTGGCGCACTGCCCTCTTGGTGCGCCACTAACACCCATCTTACGGCTAGGCTTTTTCCTAGTAGTGTGGGGTACATAAGATACGGCTCAGAATGGCACCTCTATATTTTTAAGATAAATAAGGCCACATATTTGTGAAAATTCCCAACTCTTTACGTTTTTTAGTGCTTTCTAGCTAGTTTCACACATTTAAATGACTTTGTGCTGATTTATTGAAAGTAATTCCAATTGAAATGTAGGTGTGTTATAACTTCGTCCTATAAATCCCCAAAAATCATTTTTGGATACATATTACCCACTATATACAGAAACATGTGATAGGGTAGAAAAAAACAAAATGTCTTCACAAGACGGACTATCGTGTGTATGAAGATTCATGTGCTTTGGTTTTCATTTTTTGATTTTTTCTGAATGTTTATGCCCATTTGAATCTTGGTCAAATCCTAGGTTTGACCAAGATTTAAGCAAGTTTAAAACACATGAAAATGAAAAGGTAAGCTTGGATCCTTATTAGTCATTCTAGAATGAAGCTTTTGGGGGGTTCTTGAAATCTCAATGTTTGAAACCCAAAACCACTTCTCTTCATGGTTGACTTCATAAGACAGAGTTTAGGGTTAGGGATAGATACATGATTTGTCGGGTTTGAATATGTCTAGACCTTGTTTATCAACTTGAATGCTTACTATATATATGACGTAAGAATACTATGTGCTTTAGTTTTTCTTTTCTTTTTTTTTGTTTTTTTCTAAATTTTTATGCTCATTTGAATCTTGTTGTTGGTCAAATCCTAGGTTTGACCATGATTTAAACAAACTTAAAACATGAAAATGAAAAGGTAAGCCTGGATCCTTCCTAGTCACTCTAAAATTAAGCTTTTGGGAAGTTTTTGAAATTTCCATGTTTGAAACCCAAAACCACTTTCTCTTCATGCTTGACTTCATACGACAGAGTTAAGGGTTAGGGGTAGATACATGCTTTTTTCTATTTTGAATATGTCTAGACCTTGTTTATCAACTTGAAGGCTTACTATATATGACATAAGAAGGCTATGTGCTTTGGTTTTTCATTTTTCTGGTTTTTTTTAATTTTATGCCCATTTGAATCTTGGTCAAATACTAGCTAGCTAGGTTTGACCAAGATTTAAACAATTTAAAAACATGAAAATGAAAAGGCAAGCCTGGATCTTTTTTAGTCACTCTAAACTGAAGCTTTTGGGAGGTTCTTGAAATTTCAATGTTTGAAACCAATACGACTTCTCTTCATGCTAGACTTCATAAGATCGACCGAGTTTATGGTTAGGGGGTAGATACATGATTTGGCTGGTTTGAACACATGTCTAAACCTTGTTTACCAACTTGAATGCTTACTATATGACATAAGAAGACTATGTGCTTTTGTTTTTCATTCTTCTATTTTTTTGAATTTTATGCCCATTTGAATCTTGGTCAAATCCTAGGTTTGACCAGGATTTAAACAAGTATAAAATATGAAAACGAAAAGGTAAGCCTCGGATCCTTCTTAGTCACTCTAATATGTACCATCTTTTGGGAAGTTTTTGAAATTTTCATGTTTGAAACCCTAAACCACTTCTCTTCATGATTGACTTCATAATTAAGACAGAGTTTAAGGTTAGGGGCAGATATATACATGATTATCTGGTTTGAATATGTCTAGACCTTGTTTATCAACTTTAATGCTTACTATATATATGACATAAGAATGCTATGTGCTTTGGTTTATCATTCTTTTGGTTTTTCCTGAATTTTTATGCCCATTTGAATCTTGGTTAAATCCTAGGTTTGACAAAGATTTAAACAAGTTTAAAATATGAAAATGAAAAGGTAACCATGGATCCTTCTTAGTGTTATCACCAGAATTTGACCGGATCAGAGGTGGGCCTCGATTAAGATGGGCTTGAAGAATATACACGGAAGAAATACATGAATCGGCCTTGTATACAAAGTTTGGGCTAGTTTGCCCGTGTATCTGTAAATATAGTAGGATACGTGTCGGTTAGATAGAATTTGGCTCGTGCACGATTGGGATTATTCCCACGTTAGAAAGTCCACGGACTATAAATATGTATCTAGGGTTATTGAGAAAAACAACAATCACGTTCATCACAAACCAATCTAGGCGCATCGCCAACCCCTTGTTTCGAGGGTTTCTTCCGGGTAAGCATCATGCTGCCTAGATCGCATCTTGCGATCTAGGCAGTACACGTTTATTCGCTGTTCGTGCGTTGCTCGTGCTGAAGCCTTGTTGATGGCGAGCAACGTAGTTATCATAGATGTGTTAGGGTTAGCATCGTTTCATCGTATCATATGCTTTCGTCCATGCAACCCTTAGACGTCTAGCCGCCCTTACACCTATCTTAGGTGTAAGGGCGGCACCTCGCTTGATCATTATATAGTTGATCTGATCCGTTATGATTGATCCTTGTTCTTCAAGGATTAGTTTAATATCTGCATAGTTAGGCCTTGCAAACGGGTTGAAGGATCCAGTAGCACGTAGGGTGTTGTTTGCTAGCCCTAGATGAGATGTTCCGGGGATCAACTTCATGTTGGTTTTTAGGCCTTGTCTAGGGTCGGTTTATTATCACCGTGCGTGGCTGCCAGGCTCAATCACGCGTAGGATGTTCCGATTATGTGGTGAAAACCCTAAATCGTCGTAGGTCGTTTTAGCTTCATATTGATCAAGCAGGACCACCATGTGATCGTATACCTCATACGGATCATGGGTGGATCGGCTCCTTGAGCCGATTCACGAGACAACCTCGAGAGCCGATCGAGGCTCGGATTTAATGTTTACGTGTATGCCATGCAGGAAACTAAGCGAAGCAAATCCATCACCTTCCCGACCAGGTATAGGTCGGGTGGCACGCCCTTGCACCAGCATCGGACGTGCGTGCGGGGGCTTTGCGGGCCGTCGCTCGAGGGACCAGGGCCGGCCGCGAGTCCCGGGAGCCTCCCGGCTCTACTCGTGTTGCCCGTCGCTGCTCGCCGGTGGGTTTCGACCGCAACACATTCCGGCACGCCCGGTGGGACAGTCTTCGACATGAACCGCATCGCCATCTACATCTGAGATGGCGGAAGGTACTCCAGTCACGTACGAAGATCTGACTGGGGAGCTCAAGAAGAAGTATGACGAGGTCAAAGCTATCCTCGAAGCCGACCTCATCGGCTCTTTCCAGAGAACCCGCTCACACGGCATCGGGTGGAAAGGGTTCTCACCCGAAGGCGCGCTCGATGGAGTGGACATGTCTGCCCCGTCAGAAGAACGCACCAGGTCTCTGCGTCAGGAGATTAATTTCATGGTAGCTCATTCGCTGCACCGCCATTCTGAGAGCCTGGTGAACACTTTGGAGCGTGTCGCCCTCCGGGTGATCCAGGAAATCATGAGGCATCAGCACTCTCCGTCAGGACCAGCTCTAGGGACTCACCAAGGAGAGATACCACTCCAGTCCCGACCACCGCTGCCGTTCGCGTTGGCAGCACCAGAAGTGTCGAGTTCACCGGCATACGTCGTCTACAAGATCGGTGGTGACCCTAGTGATTACCAGTTCTTGTATGAGGCGCCTAAGGAGATCCCTCACGGATATACGTGCACATACGTGCCAGATTGCAGTAACGGGGCACTCACGAACCAGACTGCAACAGCAGGGACTTCTGGAACAGCAGGAGGAACTTGAGAAGCAGACGTGGCTAGCTAAATATGCCACTCCGACGAACCTCCAGAGCTCAACTCCTGCAGTTGGCTCAGAGCTTGAGAAGCAAGTGTGGCTGGCTAAGTATGCCACTCCAGCGAATCTTCAGAGTTCGACTCCTGCAGCCAGCACCGCGGATCAGATCAGTACAATCTTGAGAGACCGGTTCGGCATGGTGCCGAAAAGGAGGGCAATCGGCTATTCCAAGCCGTACCCCAACGAGTACGATTTGATCCCACTACCACCCAAATATCGGCTCCCTGAATTCTCCAAGTTTAGTGGGTCAGATGGCTCCAGTTCAATTGAACATGTGAGCCGATATTTGGCGCAGCTGGGCACGATCTCAGCATCAGATGAACTACGCGTTAGGTTCTTCGCACAGTCCCTCACAGGATCGGCTTTCGGGTGGTACACATCGCTGCCACCAGACTCAATCCGGACTTGGAAGCGAGTTGGAAGAACAGTTCCACATGCGATATCACTCGAGGCTTCCGAGGCTGGCATTGCCGATCTAGCACAAGTACGTCGGAAGCGCGGAGAAATAGTGTCGAATACATCCAGCCGCTTCAGGACCGTTAGGAACCGATGCTATTCGGCTCGTGTGACCGAAAAAGAAGCGAGTCGAGTTGGCGGTGGTGGGTCTCGCGTCACCGATCAAGGATGTGGCCTCCCAAGCGAGACTACCCTTCACCGGCGCATATGGTGCGTAAGCCGTCGCTATATGAACAGCGCCACCCAGAGGAGTACCAGGATAAATTCAAGCGTGCGGTGGTCCTGGTTGAGGCGGATGAAGACGAAGGCTCGCGGGAGATCAAGAGGTAGCGATGGCTGAATGGACTCGGGGGCAAGCCCCGTGTCCCGTAAATGGGTTAAGCCACAAGGTCCTCCAAGAGGGTTTGACTTCGACGTGACCAAGGCTGAGCAAATTTTCGACCTCCTACTTAAGGAGAAGCAGCTAAAGGTACCCGAAGGCCACAAAATCCCCACGGCGCAGAGCTGAACGGAAAGCCATACCGCAAGTGGCATAACACGTTCACCCATACCACCAACGACCGCAGGGTGTGGCGTCGAGCAGATCCAAATGGCGATAGAACAAGGGCGTCTAATTTTCAGCCGCACGCCATGAAAGTCGACACACACCCTTTCCCCGCCGTTCACATGGTGGAGTGCACTTACCCCGGGAGGTGCCAGCCAGTGTTTCTCATTCAACATCAACATGGTAGGACCCGGGCACCACCCCGATAAGGACGAGACGAGGGCAGCTGCTCTCATAACAAGGACAAAGAGGAAGCCGTTCCACGCGATCGGCTCCGGCACGATGGCAAGCGCTACATCACAGAGGGAGAAGTGAAGAACGTGCGATATCAGCGACCTCTCTCCGATCACCTCCTCAACAAATACGTGAGTCAATACGACCAACATCGACGATACGACGACGACGAAAGAGATCGTCTGGCTAGCAGGTACGCTAGGAGACATCGTCGGCATGATCGCGACGAGGAGAGATATGAGCGCCACGCCAAGGAAAAGTCAAGAGAGCAAGACGACGTGGATAGGCACTGGGACTGTCCCTTCTTCAGACACTGCTGGGATTCAGGAATGAGCCGATTGCCTACAATTGGCAACTGCCCAGAATGTAGACAGAAGAAGAAGGATGCAGGTGACGTGTCCGTGTTCAAACGTCTAGGGCCTCTCCCGCCTCGGAACAAGCATGCTGAGCCCTCTCGGGTGGAAGATCTCGAGGAGTTAGAAGACGATGATGAAGAAGATAAGTACCACCGGCCAAGGTGGTGCCCTGATGGACTCAGCCGTTCCCAAAAGCGAAGGGTTCAGCGACTACGTGGTTTGGAGGAAGCTGAAAGGTTATACCTCCACACGTTAAGGAAGGCGCGGCCTGATCTGGCCGCGAAAATTCAGCGGACTCTCGACGAAGAAGGTCGGCCACAAAAGAAAGAGTGGCGCCCCAGACAAAGGAAAGCCGATGATGAGACATCGGCTGGCATAAATATGGTGTTCATCCTTCCAGCGGAGTTTAGTGCTCCAGGATTAGACGAAGGACCTGTGGCACAACTTGACTGCGGCCCACGGCCAGTTATCTTTGAGAAGCCACGAGAAAGAAGCTACCGACACCTGAAGGCCCTGTACTTGCGAGGTTATATCAATGGGCAGCCTGTCAACAAGATGCTGGTGGACACCGGAGCGGCAGTCAACATTATGCCATACTCCATGCTACGTTGGTTGGGACGCTCTAGCTCGGATCTGATCAAGACCAACGTTACATTGAGCGATTTCAACGGCCAAGCATCTGAAGCACAAGGTGTTACGAACGTGGATCCGACCATAGGAAGGAAAACCATCCCTACGACGTTCTTTATTGTCGATAGCAAGAGCACCTATGCTGTCTCGCTAGGGAGAGATTGGATCCACGCTAACTGTTGCATTCCATCCACGATGCACCAATGTTTAATACAGTGGGATGGAGATGAAGTAGAGGTCGTCCAAGCGAGATGACTCAGCCGAGATTTCAACGGCTGGCATGAATGTTTGGGAGACGACAGGCCAAGAGCCACTCTCAGGCATCACTTTGGACGACTGCGAGCGCATCGATGTGACGAAGGACGGGGTGAGGCTGGTCTTATCCACCGGCGTGACCGTGTAACAAGAGCAAAATCTATGGACGTACGCGGCAAGGCCGATCCTTGTGATCGGCCCCAAAAAAAATAGAAAGGGATAATCTTGCCTCAAGCATGTTACGTGGTTATAGTAAAGCAAGACCAAGATGTAAACCTTCGTTGAGCAATTCAATCAACATGGAGGCCGATTCCAGCAATCGGCCAAAATTATCCTCACCATACGTTCTGCCTGTGTTCAACGTCGATCTAACGGGCAATGGGTTTACGTCGGCTGATGAGCTGGAAGAAGTCAACATTGGTCCTGACGGAGCCGACGTTCAAGTACAGTGCCTTGGCTAACTACGAGCCGATATCTGCAGTTACCTGACAGATTCGGCTCGGGGGGGCACCTAATCAGATGAACATGTGCGATACATGTGCAGTGAAATATTGGGGGCCGATAGGAAAATCGGCCAGTAAATTTTTTTTTAATGTACAGCCGATGCACAGACATCGACTTTAGAACTAAGAAACAAAGCCGATGCACAACCATCGACTCTAGTACTTACAGGATCTACCAGCTGCGTGTTCAAGGCGCGGATTTCGGCCAAGTCGGTCTTCAGTTCAGCTTTGAGGCCTTCTGCTTCCTCGAGGGAGTGAACGATGAGAGCTTCCTTAGCTTCAATGAACTGTTTTGGTGCCCGAACTTTCCTCGCGAGGACCTCCAACCCTTTGCGCAAGGTCGCCGGTTCGGCGGACATCGGCTCTCGTGCGTAGGCTGCCCTGCCCCGCTTTGATGAGAGTTTGGGAAACGGCATGTTCAGGGGCTGACCTTTTCTTGGAAGCCGACGGTGGCAAGTCTGGCTGGCTCTGCGTGGTGGTTTTCTCAGAATTGCCCGAGCTCGAGTCCCTTCGACTGAACTGTGTGTCCTCACCGCTGTTCTCGCCTTGACTGAGGCTCGGGGGGCAGCTGACCTAGTAGACACTCTGCTTTTGGAATCTGAAAGGGGAGCCGTCATCATCTACAAGGTCTGGACCGTCCTGTTGCTGCAAGGAGACTGGATTTTCAAAACAGCCGATGAACAGCCATCGGCTTTATGGTTGCAAAGTATTATGGTCAGATATCAAATCACAGTCTGAATTTGAGGGGTGTTTGGATGACTGTCTAAATTATTTGAGTCTGGCTTCATGGGCGTTTGAGGCGAAAAGTCCGATACGTTGCTATCGGTTCTAGGTGCGGCAAATGGAGGACTTGAAATTGGATCAATGGAGAGTCAAAGTTGGAAGAACAGTTCTTATTGATTCAAAGGAACGGCTTTACAAGAAAGAGCCGATGGCTCTCAAAAGGATCATCCGATGCCTAATGCACTACTACTACGATCATACTAGTCCTGGTCTAAGGGTCGTTGCTGCCCTCGTCGGTGCTGTCATGGCTGCCGTCAGCGCTGCTGCCGGCGGGCTCCTCGTCACTGCTGCCGTAACCTTCGGCAGGGGCCCCGTACTCCTCCTCGTCATCATCGTCGTCGTCATCATCATCCGACCCGGCACGGAAGCGCTTCATCGGCGGGTACTCGTCGGAGGAAGTGTCCTCCTCCGCTTCCTCATCCTCCTCATCGGAAGAGATGTCTTCGCCCCAGAGAGCATCGTCGTTGTCCTCCGATGGGGAGGACAACCTTCATTTCCTCATTGATGGGGATTCGGAGGAGGAGGAGTCCATGGTGGAAGAAGGGTTTTTCGAGTACTACAGAGGAACAGAGGATGAGGAGGGGATGAAGAAGCAAACTGCTTGATGCGGGTAAATAAAAGGGATATGGTGGAGATTCAATGCCACAACAGTTTCCGAGGAAGTGGTGCCCAAAGAATTTTTTTTTTCTTTGCCAGGTCACGCGGAGAAGTTGAGAAGGCAAGTCATCATGATGAAGGGTACTGCGACGATTCTGCTCTGCCAGGACATGACCCGACGAAGAAAAAAGCAGAGTGATTTTGGAATTATCATTTCCAAAACCAGGGGGGCATGTGTTATCACCAGAATTTGACCGGATCAGAGGTGGGCCTCGATTAAGATGGGCTTGAAGAATATACACGGAAGAAATACATGAATCGGCCTTGTATACAAAGTTTGGGCTAGTTTGCCCGTGTATCTGTAAATATAGTAGGATACGTGTCGGTTAGATAGAATTTGGCTCGTGCACGGTTGGGATTATTCCCACGTTAGAAAGTCCACGGACTATAAATATGTATCTAGGGTTATTGAGAAAAACAACAATCACGTTCATCACAAACCAATCTAGGCGCATCGCCAACCCCTTGTTTCGAGGGTTTCTTCCGGGTAAGCATCATGCTGCCTAGATCGCATCTTGCGATCTAGGCAGTACACGTTTATTCTGTTCGTGCGTTGCTCGTGCTGAAGCCTTGTTGATGGCAAGCAACGTAGTTATCATAGATGTGTTAGGGTTAGCATCGTTTCATCGTATCATATGCTTTCGTCCATGCAACCCTTAGACGTCTAGCCGCCCTTACACCTATCTTAGGTGTAAGGGCGGCACCTCGCTTGATCATTATTTAGTAGATCCGATCCGTTATCATTGCTCCTTGTTATTCAAGGATTAGTTTAATATCTGCATAGTTAGGCCTTGCAAACGGGTTGAAGGATCCAGTAGCACGTAGGGTGTAGTTTGCTAGCCCTAGATGAGATGTTCCGGGGATCAACTTCATGTTGGTTTTTAGGCCTTGTCTAGGGTCGGTTTATTATCACCGTGCGTGGCTGCCGAGGCTCAATCACGCGTAGGATGTTCCGATTATGTGGTGAAAACCCTAAATCGTCGTAGGTCGTTTTAGCTTCATATTGATCAAGCAGGACCACCATGTGATCGTATACCTCATACGGATCATGGGTGGATCGGCTCCTTGAGCCGATTGACAGGACAACCTGAGAGCCGATCGAGGCTCGGATTTAATGTTTACGTGTATGCCTGATATGTCTCCGACGTATCGATAATTTCTTATGTTCTATGCCATATTATTGATGATACCTACATGTTTTATGCACACTTTATGTCATATTCGTGCATTTTCTGTAACTAACCTATTAACAAGATGCCGAAGTGCTAGTTCCCGCTTTACGCTGTTTTTGGTTTCAGAAATCCTAGTAACGAAATATTCTCGGAATTGGACGAAACGAAGACCCAGGGGCCTATTTCGCCACGAACCTTCCAGAAGACCGAAGAGCATACGAAGTGGGGCCACGAGGTGGCCAGACCACAAGGCGGCGCGGCCAAGGGGGGCCCGCGCCGCCCTGTGGTGTGGGCCCCTCGTCAGCCCCCCCGACTCTGCCCTTCCGCCTACTTAAAGCCTCCGTCGCGAAACCCCTGATGCGAAAAAACACGATACGGAAAACCTTCCGAGACGCCGCCGCCGCCGATCCCATCTCGGGGGATTCTGGAGATCTCCTCCGCACCCTGCCGGAGAGGGAATTCATCTCCCGGAGGACTCTACACCGCCATGGTCGCCTCCGGAGTGATGAGTGAGTAGTTCACCCCTGGACTATGGGTCCATAGCAGTAGCTAGATGGTTGTCTTCTCCTCATTGTGCTTCATTGTTGGATCTTGTGAGCTGCCTAACATGATCAAGATCATCTATCCGTAATACTCTATGTTGTGTTTGTCGGGATCCGATGGATAGAGAATACCATGTTATGTTAATTATCAAGTTATTACATATGTGTTGTTTATGATCTTGCATGCTCTCCGTTACTAGTAGAGGCTCTGGCCAAGTTTTTGCTTTTAACTCCAAGAGGGAGTATTTATGCTCGATAGTGGGTTCATGCCCGCATTGACACCTGGGACAGGTGACAGAAAGTTCTAAGGTTGTGCTGTGCTGTTGCCACTAGGGATAAAACATTGGCGCTATGTCCGAGGATGTAGTCGTTGATTACATCACGCACCATACTTAATGCAATTGTCCGTTGCTTTGCAACTTAATACCGGAAGGGGTTCGGACGATAACCCGAAGGTGGACTTTTTAGGCATAGATGCAGTTGGATGGCGGTCTATGTACTTTGTCGTAATGCCCAATTAAATCTCACTATACTTATCATGCCATGTATGTGCATTGTTATGCCCTCTCTATTTGTCAATTGCCCGACTGTAATTTGTTCACCCAACATGCTTTTATCTTATGGGAGAGACACCTCTAGTGAACTGTGGACCCCGGTCCATTCTTTTAATACTCGAAATACAAATCTACTCGCAATACTTGTTTTATCGTTTTCTCTCGCAAACAATCATCTTCCACACAATTCAATTAATCCTTTGTTACAGCAAGCTCGGTGAGATTGACAACCTCACTCGTTTCGTTGGGGCAAAGTACTTTGGTTGTGTTGTGCAGGTTCCACGTTGGCGCCGGAATCTCCGGTGTTGCGCCGCACTACATCCCGCCGCCATCAACCTTCAACGTGCTTCTTGACTCCTACTGGTTCGATTAAACCTTGGTTTCTTATCGAGGGAAACTTGCCGCTGTGCGCATCACACCTTCCTCTTGGGGTTCCCAACGGACGTGTCAACTACACGCATCAAGCAAATTTCTGGCGCCATTGCCTGGGAGATCAAGACGCGCTGCAAGGGGAGTCTCCACTTCCCAATCTCTTTACTTTGTTTTTGTCTTGCTTTATTTTATTTACTACTTTATTTGCTGCATTATATCAAAACACAAAAAAATTAGTTGCTAGCTTTACTTTATTTACTGTCTTGCACTCTATATCAAAAACACAAAAAAATTAGTTTACTTGCATTTAGTTTACTTTTGTTATCATGTCTAGCTCTGTACCTGCTACTTCTTCACCCGAGGAATAAGTTTTTACTTTTAAACAAGGGGATGAGGAAAGTTTTAAAGATGCTTGGTCTAGGATTTTTACTTCTTATCGTAAAACTGAACCTCAAATGACTCTAAGTTTGCTCCTTAGTAATTTTTATTTTGGTCTTATGATTCGCTATAGATATGCCTTGGATGCTCTAGTGGGAGGAGATTTCCTTCATTGTAATGGGGATCAAGCTTTTAATGCCATAAAGAAGTTGGTTGCATCACATGATTCATCTAATAATTTTGATTCAGCCCTTATTAGCATTCATAATAGATTAAACACTCTTGAGACAAGTGCATCTCGCTTTAATGAAAATTATGGATACATTCGTAACCGTCTTGATCAAGTTTTAGTGAACTCTGAACCTTCATTGTGGAAACCCACTATTAAAATTGTCATAGGTGACCAAACTCTTCGTGCTAATTGTGATATTATGACTGAATTTTGCCTAATGCCTAAGGGTATTCATAAATCTCTGAAACTTTGGGAATTCACTGAAGGGGGAGAAGGAATAACTCTTATTGATAACTCTATTATAATTCCTAAAGGGATAGCTGCGGGTGTGCATACAACCATTCTTGGGATAACAATATCCATTGATTACCTTGTCATTGAATGCGCAGGAACAGGACAAATCACACTCGGAAGATCCCTGCTGAAATTATTGGGAGCAGTCATAGACGTGAGAGAAGGCACCATAAAATTCACCTCTACACCCGGGGGTAGTCATATATTCCCTAAACCAAAGAGTAAGGACAAGAAAGGTAAGGGTAAAGCCCAAGGTAATGTCAATACTCCATCTCGCGATAACACTTGAGTTACACTTTCTGCGCCTAGCTGAAAGGCGTTAAAGAAAAGCGCTTATGGGAGACAACCCATGTTTTTACTCCAGTATTTTTGTTTTATATTTGAGTCTTGGAAGTTGTTTACTACTGTAGCAACCTCTCCTTATCTTAGTTTTATGTTTTGTTGTGCCAAGTAAAGTCTTTGATAGTAAAGTAAGTACTAGATTTGGATTACTGCGCAGTTCCAGATTTCTTTGCTGTCACGAATCTGGGTCTACCTCCCTGTAGGTAGCTCAGAAAATTAAGCCAATTTACGTGCATGATCCTCAGATATGTACGCAACTTTCATTCAGTTTGAGCATTTTCATTTGAGCAAGTCTGGTGGCCTAATAAAATCCATCTTTACGGACTGTTCTGTTTTGACAGATTCTGCCTTTTATTTTGCATTGCCTCTTTTGCTATGTTGGATGAATTTCTTTGATCCATTAATGTCCAGTAGCTTTATGCAATGTCCAGAAGTGTTAAGAATGATTGTGTCACCTCTGAACATGTGAATTTTTATTATGCACTAACCCTCTAATGAGTTGTTTCGAGTTTGGTGTGGAGGAAGTTTTCAAGGATCAAGAGAGGAGTATGATGCAATATGATCAAGGAGAGTGAAAGCTCTAAGCTTGGGGATGCCCCGGTGGTTCACCCCTGCATATTTTAAGAATACTCAAGCGTCTAAGCTTGGGGATGCCCAAGGCATCCCCTTCTTCATCGACAACATTATCAGGTTCCTCCCCTGAAACTATATTTTTATTCCGTCACATCTTATGCACTTTGCTTGGAGCGTCGGCTTGTTTTTGTTTTTGTTTTGTTTGAATAAAATGGATCCTTGCATTCACTTTATGGGAGAGAGACACTCTCCGCTGTAGCATATGGACAAATATGTCCTTAGGCTCTACTCATAGTATTCATGGCGAAGTTTCTTCTTCGTTAAATTGTTATATGGTTGGAATTGGAAAATGTTACATGTAGTAACTCTAAAATGTCTTGGATAATTTGATACTTGGCAATTGTTGTGCTCATGTTTAAGCTCTTGCATCATATACTTTGCACCCATTAATGAAGAAATGCTTAGAGCTTGCTAATTTGGTTTGCATATTTGGTTTCTCTAGAGTCTAGATAACATCTAGTATTGAGTTTTGAACAACAAGGAAGACGGTATGGAGTCTTGTAATGTTTACAATATGTCTTTTATGTGAGTTTTGCTGTACCGTTCATCCTTGTGTTTGTTTCAAATAACCTTGCTAGCCTAAACCTTGTATCGAGAGGGAATACTTCTCATGCATCCAAAATCCTTGAGCCAACCACTATGCCATTTGTGTCCACCATACCTACCTACTACATGGTATTTATCCGCCATTCCAAAGTAAATTGCTTGAGTGCTACCTTTAAAATTCCATCATTCACCTTTGCAATATATAGCTCATGGGACAAATAGCTTAAAAACTATTGTGGTATTGAATATGTACTTATGCATTTTATCTCTTATTAAGTTGCTTGTTGTGCGATAACCATGCTTCGGGGACGCCATCAACTATTCTTTGTTGA
>NC_061511.1:130435091-130456601 GCF_022539505.1 Lolium rigidum
GTCACCGCTGTAGCAATTTTGGGTTTGATCTTGATTGTTTGATAGGGAAACTCTCCCGGTATCGATTTCTACCTGTTATTGATGCTATTGAGTGAAACCATTGAACCAAGGTTTATGTTCAGATTGTTATTCATCATCATATCACCTCTGATCATGTTCCATATGATGTCTCGTGAGTAGTTCGTTTAGTTCTTGAGGACATGGGTGAAGTCTAAATGTTAGTAGTGAACTATGGTTGAGTAATATTCAATGTTATGATATTTAAGTTGTGGTGTTATTCTTCTAGTGGTGTCGTGTGAACGTCGACTACACGACACTTCACCATTTATGGGCCTAGGGGAATGCATCTTGTATTCGTTTGCCAATTGCGGGGTTGCCGGAGTGACGAAACCTAAACCCCGTTGGTATATCGATGCGGGAGGGATCGCAGGATCTCGAGTTTAAGGCTGTGGTTAGATTTATCTTAATTACTTTCTTGTAGTTGCGGATGCTTGCAAGGGGTATAATCACAAGTATGTATTAGTCCTAGGAAGGGCGGTACATTAGCATAGGTTCACCCACACAACACTTATCAAAACAATGAAGATTAATCAGCTGTATGTAGCGAAAGCACTAGACTAAAATCCCGTGTGTCCTCGAGAACGTTTGGTCATTATAAGTAAACAAACCGGCTTGTTCTTTGTGCTAAAAAGGATTGGGCCACTCGCTGCAATTATTTCTCTCGCACTTTACTTACTTGTACTTATTTCATCTGTTATATCAAAACCCCCAGAATACTTGTCTGTGAGCATTTACAGTGAATCCTTCATCGAAACTGCTAGTCAACACCTTCTGCTCCTCGTTGGGATCGACATTCTTACTTATCGAAGATACTACGATACACCCCCTATACTTGTGGGTCATCAGGCCCCTACTTCTTCTCCCCCTCGTGAGGATCCCTCCTCCGAGGCACCGTCGAATAGGCAACGACACCGAGCAAACCACCTGGAATCGCCACATGTGATCGTGTCGCTCCCGCGCAGCCTGAACCATCCCTCTAAGCCCTCTCCTCCCCTTTCTTTGTTGGTGTCCACGAAACACGCACCCTCCAACCCCAAGTTTAGAGCTTGGCGTTGGCTCACTCTAGACTCATCGTCCCCTTCTCCGCCGGCTCTAGCGAGGTGGGGTGGCATGGCGTGGGGGAGGGAGTCGGGGGAGAGGTGCAGGGAAGACGGGCTCGGGAGGATAAGGTTGTGTCACTCTTGTGGGAGGGCATAAGGTCGCCTCCTTCGCGGGTGGGACTCACGGCGTCACGCTCGTTGCACGGTCACTCGCAAAGGAGCATCCTGGGCTCTAATGGGTACCACGAAATCACTACACAACGAGGAGAGGAAGAAAATTGTTTGAGGAATGGGGTATTGGCCCTAGCAACTAGGTTGTACCCTGAAGGTAGAGGGTTTTTTATGTCCAAGTGGCAAGATAAATATAGCATGCATCGATCTCTTAATATTAACAAGCATAAGTGCATAACGACACTATTGTGCACATCCAAATTATGAAGCATATTGCAGTGTTCGCTTTTGCATGCCGCTTTTGTTGTTAGATCACGACACTGTTGGTTCATTGCTGCCTAGCGATGGCAGAGGGGCTTTCTTTTTTGCCTCATTTTGGTGGTTGGGGCGTAGCATTCCACAATACTAGATTTTTATGTGCGCCTTGGCGCACGATCCCGTAAAATTCGTGTATAAGTGAAAAAGTAATAATAATTTTCTCAGGTCTTACAAAACATATGAAAAAATTCAAACGGAGTAACAACCTTTTTTATACAACCTGGAAAAAAAGAGAAAATAGCAATTAACATTCATTTATTGTATTCATTCTCATCTCTATATGCTTCCCCAAGGAGGCACATATATGTTTAAATAAACCTAAACCACTAACCGTGAACGTTACAAAGAAGACCACTCCAAAATACAATATATTTAGTAATTGTTCAGGAGAACGAAGACATGTTTGACGGCAAAAAAGCTTCTCGCATGAACCCATCTTTCATAATTTCTAAAATGCTATATTAAGCATATCAATGTAAATCAGTGATTAGTCAGCGAGTAGATGAGCACCAGAGTTTTCTCACAACCCTTTTTCCTGTCAAGCTTGCAGTAGCTATAATCTTCGAGTATTTATAATCGTGTATCCTATTTGCGTCCACCAAACTGTCCACAGGATTTCTACACACTGAAAGACTCCCATAAGCAGGATAAGGACGGTGAATTGACACGCAGAACATGATGATGGCCAATATTTTGCCTCCTCAGCCACGTGAGTCATGTACTTGTGGTTGGGCTTCAGCATCGCCTGAAGCATGCAAATTGTTAGAACCCCAACAACCTACATGATACGACAGTGAATCATACGAGATGGCAAGCACATATATGAGAATGAAAATTCAATGTTGAAAGAGCAGTCTACAACAGTCCAAAAGCAGAGAGATTCTCCAACTATGAAACTACAAAGAATATATGAAGCAGGAGGTAAAATTATATAATCCAAGAAATTTTCATATTTATGACTCGTTATAGCAATTATATGACTCTAGAAATTAAATCTGAGGTTCTCGCTTTGCATGCTGAAACCATATGTGTGCACTACCTTTAGATACACACATATTTTAGACGATGGCAGCGACAGGGATTCTACCGTTTCCCACGCCAAGCTGATAGGCACGTACACACTTTAAATAGTCCGTTGTTAAATGCAGAGTAGAGCTCCAATCTGATGCGAGGATAAAGTGGCTGACTGAGCATGTATACAACCCTAGCGGTGTATATTTTTTCAGATAAACAATCATGCGAACTCAGAGCAGTGGCATCTCTGCGTTTAAGTAAATGACAACATAACCGAGAAATTCAGTACAACAAAACTATCCATTTATGCAAATTGAAAATTCTTGAGCTTCAAAGTGCACGTTAAGAAGATGCACTCACGGCGTATCTCGGAAGCTACTTAGAAAACCATCACATATAGTGGACATGATGAACCAAAAAATGTATACACCGAATCCACTGTAAGCTCTTATCCATCATTCTCACCCACAACATAAATCTAACAAAGCCAATAACTTAGAATAGAAATACATTATGCACAAAACTTTTTAAGGTTATATAGATATCCTTCTGTCAGTATTGTCAGATTGTAGAGAACAAAGTAATACAGAAAACAGAAGATGGGTATGTTGTACTATACATTGAAAGAAAGAAAATTAAAATTTTACCATGTAGATACAAAATGGATTATTTAAACGGGGCAACATATATTTCTTATGAGAAAAAGGAAACAAAAAAAATTGCACGCAAAGTAATGCAGACACCAAAGTCTAATATCATGCCACTAAAGGAAAATAGTTTAAGAGGGTTTTACCTTAAACCGTATGCAACAAATCTTTAATATATGTGCCAAGAGTCGCTCAAGTTCCTCTCCCCACCTTTTGTCAACAAATAAGCAAGCAAGTACTCTTTAAAGAACTGAAAATACAAGGCTTGTTTGAGAAATCGTTTATTAATGAAGCGAAACAAAAAAATCTAGCAAAAGAGGACACTAATTATTTAGCAAATAAATGCAATACATACAAGCAGCGAAAATAGGAAATATATTTAAAGATGTACTTATAGATGGTTCCGAGATAACAACAGCTAAATATATTGAGGTCTCATTCAGGTTCACATTAGGCAACTACTGGAACAGATCTCTCTGCAAGATGAATCCCTAATATTTTTGGCATCATGTACAAAACGACAGAGAACTTCTTTATGAAATCACAAGAATTTCCTGTCTATAAAAAACGCATGGGAGCCTTGGATCTATGTGCATGTACCTAGGTCCATGCTTTTTTTTTTACAACCAATGACATCGTCTGTGAAATAGTCCTCTCAGCATAGACCTATATGTAAGACAATGAACTAATTCTAACATAACAAACTGACAACCAATAAAAACCTGAAGACCTTGAGGAAATGATCAGAGAAATCAAATATAACTGCCAAATATAGTTTCCTGGGAGCCAAAATATGATCACTATCCCCATATTCTGAAAAGAGGAAAGAAAAAAATCAACATAGCTAAATTCAGACCCCGATGGACACAACTAAGTAGTATATATATGGTAAGATCACACAAAAAAAGTCCATGGACTGCAGAAACAAGAAAAACATGAAGAATGATGCTACAGATCACAAAAAGAAGTCCACAGACTCGAGGAGATGCACTATTCTATCATTCTTGTTTTTTGTTTTTGGTGGCTCGACAGTTGCAAAGTGAAATGGGCTCAATATGTAGTATACATAGATAAGTTAACTGATTCTCTTTCCTGGTGGATGCTACTAATCTTGTTCATATATCAGACGAAGTGTAGAGACAAAGGAAGAAAGGAATGAAATTTCTGCGTCTCAAAAAAGGAATGAATTGACCTAAAAATTGACTTTGGTAGCACCAGACCGAATCTACTTAGCTCATATGTGCTTTCTTCGTGTAAATCATCAGCTAAATCCTCGATTATAGGATACGGTACTATGGCATACATATAATTCATCTGTTTAACATAGACATGAAAAATAAAGTCAATGAGCAACAGTTTTTACAACCTGTAATAGAAAGGAAGACGCAGACACAAGTACGAAAATAAATTCAACAAAAAGAAAACAAAACCTAAATCCAGAAAGTAGTCGAACCACGCCAGATTCCTTTTGACTACCAAATCTTCTCAAATAACCATGGCACACTTTTATATAACATGCAGCCTCCAATTTTTATCAGGTGAGGGTAAAAGATCTCTGAAATAGAAAAGCATAAGTTTTATTACAGATGAATAGTCCAAGTTGGTATACATAACTGTACTATCTGTACTGTAATAGAAGAGAAAAAGCCAGGTAAAGTGACATTTTAATCTCTATGGTGTGTAAGCTAAAGATCATTTCTGACATCTCAATATAACAATTATTACCATAGAAAATAATTCTTGGATTCTCCCTGTACATATAATTGATTAATTTTAACTAACTGCTGTTGAAGGTCAGTGTTGATGTGCCCAACGCCCACAATTGTGGTTGAAGGTAGAACTGCTGTTTTAGTAAGTGGATTTTTCACAACAATATACTTATGGAGAAGTAGCACTTCCTTTTTAGTCTATCTCGCCAATGTTCCAAAATTCTACACTTACAGAGTATATAGTCTACACTAATTTTCATAAGAAAAACAACCAATTATTCAGAGAAAAATATTTAGTAATATCCTGGAAAAGGCATGGTCCCCTTATCTAAGCAATATATTCATCATAACAACCTAGATCATAGGCAACAGATTATTACCTAGCGGGGAGATGGGGTTGAGTTGCCAAAATAACATTGTGATATACTACATATCCATGATAAAATTTATTCATGTTGTGTAGTATAAACAATACCTGGGGCTCGAGGGAACCAACTGATAGGTGCTGGAGATTTTTGATCTGCACACGGCATGTAATGTTGCCGCTGACCATTGCAATACCGCACTTGTGAGCACCATCACGTGAGCACCTGAAATTGACGGGAAACACAAACAGTAGCCTGAAATTATTTGTAGATATGCTCTAATGGAATGTGCATCATGTCCAGCAGTGAAATGAAAGGTACCCAAGCCTATCCTCTGTTTGGCAACAATTTGAAATTTTTCTTTTGCGAATAAATTGAAAACTTGATTAACTTGCAAATTTAATTGATGCACGTTGAAAAAAATAAATACTCCATATTCATTTATATGCGAAGATGCAAAGGAAGTTGGGAAAAGTAAATCTCACCGTATGCATTTCCTATTAGCAGTAACATGCCAAAACACTGTTGCTCACCTAAAGAACACCACAAAGAAGAAACATTTAGATTTCCAAAACATGTTAGACCACAGACTGCTAAAACATGTCGCTGAATCTGCACTTCTTATATAACAATAAGAACTATTCCAGCAATATTCTAGAGCAATTTTGTAGTACACCGTCGACCCCAAAGGGGAAAATAAGATCCTTTACATCAACTAACGTTGCATTCAATAGTAAAAGTGCTTCATTACAGAGAAATAAATAACATTTGAGAAGAAAATCCAAAAAGGGAGAAAATAAGTTAAAAAATGCTCAGTTAGGAATAATGTTCACCTGGCTCTTGTATTTGTCAGTTTGTATTCCTCCATGATCAATGATAATTAGAAAGCTCAACACTGAAAAAGAAAACAACAATTCAGTGATATTAGTAGTTGCATACCAAATAAACAAGTGACATTGCAGCGGTCATCTAAGAGGAAATCTAGAAAAGAAAGATAAATCACCTCAAGTGTCAGATGCCATCATGCCAAATATCAACTTCAAGTCACCTATCTTCTCTGGTACATGTCCATAATATAGAGTCAAATTAGACCAAGCAAGCCAACAACTTGAGCATGTGCTACTCAAACAATCATAGAGCCACGGACCTAGATAATGGATCTTGCTAGCTAATTGATGTAGCCAAGAACCTGACCCCCCATGTATCGCAAAAAAAAAAAAAGAACCTGACCATGTGCTAGGAAAAAAATCACACGGCAACCTAATCTAGCCAAGAGCTTGAGCATGTGCTACCAAAAGAATCACATAGCCATGGATCTAGGTAATGAAGCTAGCTAGCAATCGATCTAGCAAAAAAATCACACTACAAGCCACAGATCTAGATATGGAGCTAGCTAGCTAATTAATCTAGAAAAAAAAATCGGACCAGCAACGCAGGGAACTGCGGGATCTGGCCGCAGGCACCATGCGCTCTGCCGCCGCACGCGCCATGCTGCCCGGCCGCCGCGACCACGAAAATAGAGACGAGTAGCACTCGAAAAGAGAGGGTGTGGGATATGTACCTTGCCAAAATGAATGGTCGACGACCTGCAGGGCCGGTTCTGCTCCCATGTGCTCGCGCCTGTACCGGCGGCGCCGGTCCGCGACACAGCGTTGATCCTCCGTCGGTAGCCTTGGCGGGGCTGCTCGCGCGTGCTCGCGCTTCCACCGGCGGCGGCACCCCCGCGCGCCCGAGAAACCACAGGCTGCGCCATTCTCGTGACCTCTCTCATGCCGGCTCCTGCGGAGGTCGCCCGCGACGAGGTCGCCCGCGACGAGGTCGGCCGCGCCGCCGGTCGCCCGCGCCGCCCGTCACCGGTGCAGGAGGGGATTGGGAGAGGAGGCGCGGGGGGAGGTGGCGGCGGGATGGGGCGCGAGGGGAGAGGAGGAAGACGAGAGAGGCGGCTGGTGCGAACGAATGGGCAGGGTTTGGTCGGTGGGCTCTCTGATTTTGTCTCACGCACAACCACCCATGTCAAATGACTACTCTACCCCTGGGAGTGGAGATCTCCCACGCGATGCCTGACTGGACCAAACCACACCCACAATCACCGACGAGTGGACCCGGCCAATGGTGGGACCCACACGCAGTCTGAGGTGGGTAAAAAACGGCTGTTGCATGGGGTTAGCTAGTGGGAGGGCCAATTGGAACACTCACTTTAAACGGATGAGATGCAAAGTGGGGCAAAGATGGGGTGATCCGACGGTGGAGAAGCTGAAATCGCTGTGAGAGCCCCATGGGGGTGCAACAATCATACCTTTAGATACCTCAACATGGTGTCTCCTCTTTTACCTCCCGCCTTTCATGAATCCATCTTGCATCTTTTATGTCTTGTGTTCGGGGTGATCATTGATGAAATGGTTGTACAAGTGCGCTTACTGAATGCACTCTCTTGAAGTGCCTTATGCCTTTGTCCTCTAATTGAGGTGAACTCTAGGGTAACAACCTTTTTTCTAATATATATTTTCAACGCTTCGAATTCTGTGTGTTTATATCAGCTAGCTGGATTATTAAGTGGTGGGTTGTTAGAGTAGTTCACGATCGCGTCATGTGAGCAGTACTTTCTCCATGCAATAATCTTATTTAGCTATTTGTGCATGATTTCTGTCTAGACGCCATGGTATTATGTGTATGTATCGCATTATACAGAGATCGAGAGGATAATATTGCTAATGTGACTATAAACACATAACTGAACTTGATTCGTTAAAATTTAGAAAAAATGAGCAACACAATCTTTATTAGCTGACTCGTATACAAAGAGAGTTCTTTTACTTGGTGCGGTGCGGGATGAAAATATGAACTTTGGTAAAAACAAAATTGTGAGCCTTGGGCCCCATAACGAGATATTTTTTTGAAAAACAAAAGAGGCAGTGGTCTCTAGAAGGTGTGCAAAAGCTGCACAGAACGAACGCTCGAGCACGGACGGGGGTCGTCCTTTGAACTGTTTAGCTCCTTCCATCTACTCGTTGCCTTCCACTTGATGGTTAAACGCTAAGGGCATCTCCAGCGGCGCGACGCAAACGGTCGCTCGTCCGCTTTGATCGTAAATGCTTCTGGCATCCTCTCCAGCGGCACGACGCAAAGTGACCGGGCCGTCCACGGAGACGCAAACCTGGTCCAAATATGCGCCAGGTTTGCGTCTCGGCGGACGCTGCGCGGACGCGCAAAGTGTCCGCTGCGGTCTCCACCGGGCCCGCCTGGCAGCGAGCCTATATCGAGGGCATCGCTTGGCCATCGCTTCCGCGGTCAGCGCTTCCGCGTCGCGCCGCAGCCTTCGCCATGAATGCCGCAGCTTCTCGTTACGCGCGTGCACCGGCGGGCGGCGGCCGGGCTTCGCGGCGTCTTCAATGGCATCGTATCCCGTGCGCGGCCGCCCTTAAAAGTCCCGCGGCCGCGTTGCTCCTTCGCCCACAGCTCCACTCGCACCACAACCGCCGCTGCGCCATGGGGAAGAAGAACGACTTCGAGGCCTCCGGCAGCGGCAGCAAGAAGGTGGCGCTCCCCGTCACGGTGGGGAGGCTCATGCACGGCAAATGGGTGCCGTGCGACGCCCGGTCCGGCGTGCGGCTGCCTAGCGGCCGGCGGCTCAGCCGCCGCCGGTGCCCATCCCTCCGAGTACTCGCGCGCGAGCCCGAGCGGACCAAGGAGATCCGGCGCGGAGACGATATCCGCCGGCGGACCTCCGCGCCGATCCGGCATACGCCATCGACTCGGAGAGTTGGCGTACGTACCTGTCCACGGAGACGGACAACAGACGAAGGGCTGGCTTCATGGGCGACAGGGATTATCCCTTCGGCCCTGCACCGCCGGCTCGTCGTCAGCAGGCGCCGACGCGTCGTCAGCAGGCGCCGACGCGTCGTCAGCAGCCGCAGCACAACGACCGCGAGGACGAGGACGACGACGACGAAGCCTACACCGTGTACGACGACGACGACTACATCGAGGCGCTCGCGTACCATAGCGAGGAGGTGAAGGACGACAGCGAGGACTACGTCGGCCTCGTCTTCCACGAATGGCAGCAGGCCATGGCGGAGGGCCGGAACTTCGAGTTCCCCGACAACATGACGGACGGTGAGATGGCCAAGCTCGGCCTCCTCGTCTCCGAGTACGACGCGCGCCGTGCGGCCGCCGTTGCCCCGCTACGCCACCGCTCGTCATGCCGCGGGGCTCGTCCGCGGATGAAGCCCTTCGACGAGCGCTCCCGGACTCGGCGGCGCCTCCTCCACCGCCGCCACGGCCTTGGGCGCCTCCCCACCGCCGCCACGGCCCTTATGGCTCGGCGCCTCCCCCACCGCCGCAACGGCCTTATGGCCGGGCTCCTCATCCGCCGCCACGCCCGCGGCCACCGGGCGCCTCCACCGCCGCCTCGGCCGCAGCCTCCTCAACCTCGAGCACCGCGATCGCGCCCGGCGTACGCTCCCCCGGATGGCTGCCGGCCGTGGGACATACCGGAGATCATCTTGCTCGACGGCGACGAGGAGCAAGCACGGCCACGATGCGCGAGCGATAGGCGTTTTAGGTTTTTTTTTTTATGTTTTCAAGTATGTAAGTTATGTTTCAGTTTTTGTAAATTATGTTTCAGTTCAAAAAAATGATTCGTCCTAAAAAAAATGCGTCGTGCCGCTGGAGCCACCCCGATGCAAACGGACGCGTGGTCGTTTTCGACCAAAAGGACCGACGCAAACGGACGCTAAAATGCGTCGCGCCGGTGGAGCTGCCCTCCGGTCGGCGCCGGTTGACGCGACAAGACAAGACATCACGCCATCCCGGTCACGTCCTACACACAGCACATCACTGGATGTTATTTGTCGGCGTTGGCCCACTGCTTCCAGTACGCCTCACCAGCAGTACCTTTTAACTTCTTGATTTCAGGAAGACACACAAAAAAAAGGACAGCTACAGTAGGAAACAAGAATCTGATCTGGTGGAATGACAAGCGGATGCCTGCTAGTACCATCAATGCGTGGAGGCTAGAGCCATATGCAAGTACCCTCTGAAAGAGTCATAGTTTTTTGCTTGATTGTTGGAGAGGGGAAAGATTGGCATTGCGACATGGACATAGTTCAACATAATTGAATATATTGGCATCGAGCTGTATAAATATACATCAGTCTATATCTCCGATGACCGGTTTGAACGGTGACCTTAGTTACACGATAACACACTCGAGTTTTCACCACGCTGCAAAAAATTGTTGCTTATATTTCACATACAAAATGGCCCTGTATGAAGGCCAAGTCTTCACTTCTGCAGTTCTACTTGTTCTCGAAATAAGTTACTCTTATCTGTTTCTGATGTAGCAAGTCTTGACCTCAACCCAGAATGAGAAATGCTCACCCTTCAAGTTGGCAGATAACTTCTTCTCTGGCTTCAATTTCTCGCCCTTCAATTTTACAGCTTTCTATGTGAATGGCACTCTCATGTTGTCATTATCATATTGCAGGATCATCTTTGAAACAAACCCCGTATTTGGAAAATGTGATGCTAGATGAAAGTCCAGTTTGCTCGAGAGGCAACTATGTACATTATCATCTGTAAACTGTACAACAGCATTTGTGATTGTCGACAGACCTGGTAACAAGTGCACAGGTTTTCAATGTTCAGTCTCCTGCAGTATGAAGATGTTAACTAAGGGGTAATAAGTAGAAATGGCCTCTCAGGGCAGAGTAGGGCAAAGACATAACACACGTAATGTAATAGAACCCAATATCTACAGTTGTTGCGGTGGATCCAACTGTATTACTACTAAATTGCAGATATCATAATGAAGTCAAATAATGGATTCGCAAAGCTTATTAGTCACCTTTCACTGGTGAAACAAAATAAACTCATGAATTTTTTTGTTTTCAGTGAATTTGAGTGACAAAGAAGGACATCAAGAATCATTCATGATAATGACACCATCAGTTAGAAACTGGCATGACATGAGAGAGAGAGACAGGGAGAGATAGACAGAGACAGACAGACTCGGTCATTTGATAGACCAATGCTCGTGCATGAAAATGAGCTGGATGTATATACAGATTCAAGTGCAAAAGACAACCTACACCTGTCCGTGTCCCCCCAGCTCAGGGACAGGATGCGCCTCGTGATGAGGATCTCAACCATGAAGGACACAAAGTCCATAGGTCTCATAGCATGCCCTTCGAGATACCTTCTACATATTCTTTGTAAAACCACCTATTGAGGTGACAATGTAGGGCAAAAGAGTCCAGCTGATGGTACTGGATCCAACACATCACCAGGAGTGAGTCCCTGTACTGGAGGTCTGATAGATTGATAGGTTAAGTGATCCTGTACAGAGGACCTCCCAGGAGGTCCTTTGGGAGGGTCATCTCCGTCAGATGGCTAAAGACTCGATGCTTGCAAACCCATGCCTCTGGGGACACAGCGGCTCTTGTACTGATGGCGGTGTTAAGTAGTTCGTCGAACAAACACCAACCAGGCATATTGTATTTGCATTGCTTCGGCAGCTACTTATAAGCATAATGGGCTAGCAAGGTTTCTACTCCGTGAATGGCACAGGGAAAGCACCTAAAGGGCTCGCTACTGACAATGTAACATGGAGCTCATGCAACAATCCGCAACATCAGTCTGCCAGCAAATATCTATCAACATAAGGATCAAGCATCATCGGAATCTCAGGTAAGAAATGAAGTAAAAACTCAAAAAAGGACAAGCATAAATACCAAGCAGAATACAGTACAATAATCATGTTTTCCTGAGTTATCTATCAATCTAACATGCTCAGACAAACCTAGAATAAACCAAATACTTCTTCTCAAAACAAGTGGAAACAACCCAACATACCTTTGACTAAAAGTAAGCTTCAGTAGAAATTCACCTAGAAAACTATTTATGTGTTTCAAATTTGGCTTTGTGTTTTAACCTATGAGAGCACTATCTGTCTTCACAAAAGATGTTCAGCTGATGAAATTTTGTCCAATTTAATGCTAATTGGTTGGTACAGGGACTACAATATTACATGCATTAAGAATGAGTAATTCTACACATAAATTATCAACAAGAACCACTTCTGCATGAACAATCAACAATATTGACCAAATGCAACAAGAAACAACAGTAAAGGGCATGATGGTTATCATTTATCAATACTTCAGAACAGTGACAGCTTGGATAGTAAGTAAGCCACGATAAGATGAAATGCAGTACCTTCAACTGCAGCTCTTTAAGTCAACCTAGTCAGGAAGACTCAGCCGCCTAAAGAATTCAAAAAGATGGAGATTTGATGTCCAGTAAAAGAAAGCTATCACAGGACCATCTCTGATGAACTGCAAATTGCACATTGAACTCTGTTTAAAAAATGTAATGAATATAAAAACAAAGATATGCTTTATATATATAATTTTACCTTTCCATCTAGTATCAAAAGCTCACCATCAACCCACCGAGGATTTTGGAAACCAGCATCTGCAATTCTCCTCTGCCCCTTATACCTAGCAACCTGTATTATATTGTAATGTATGATAAGCAGTTTCATAGTGAAAAGATAAAATCACTAATCTTCTCAGAGAAAATACCACTCCGAGTTCTCTAGGGATGATTCCCTTATGAGGGAGCAGATAGTGTTTGCCAACTTTTGCACGGAAGACAACCTGCAATGGAAATAACATTGATAGAATTAAATTACTAATTGTCAATGCAAAAATATCTATACAAATTCGACTTATGAGCTGGCACAGGTTAATTTTACTCAAAAAGAAAAATAAATAAACAACTACAACCTCTATGTTGTTGCTATACAAACCAACACGTAATTTAATTTTTTGTACATGTGCGGCATTAGTCAATTTATTTTATAATAGTCCGTGAACCAGCCAAATAATGCACAAGTATTTCGACAGCATCAAATATTCATATTGTACTAAATAGTGATCTCCAAGATCAGAATAATCTGAGCAAGGATGTCATAATAAGAAATTAAGGCATCTTAATCAGCTCTAGTAATCAAAGCTGTCAGTTACTACATGATCACATAAAGAAGAGAGGGGTACCACAATGCAACTAAGAAACAGAGTAAGGGCATTCAACTTAAAGGATTTAGAATAAGGATGTGATCTACGGACATTGAGTGTGTCACCCCTAATGTTATGTAAAATGCAAGGTATTTCAGAAGACTATTCAAAAACGTCAATGCATGATATGATAAACACACTTCTTACCTTAGAGAAAGAGTAAGTGCAAAGTTAACATCAAAGTACCCAAAAATGGTGCATTTCAGCTGCAAACAGGAAAGGCATAAACCAAAGCATAATACCTGACCCGCTGGTACAAGATTGTCCCCAGTCAATTTGACAGCTTCGACGTACTCGTAAAATTTAAGATCCACATGCTCCTCAGGTGAATCATCCTCCTGCCATTGACCGAATTTCCGTTGTAAACTAAGGACTTCTGAGTCGAATCCAGATGCAGTCTCATATAAGCCTGCCAAGAAGTTTTTTTAGAGCTAATACCAGCAAAGGGAGACGACAGATAAAATTTTTTGAATGGTAGATGACAGATAATGATATCATGAAAAGCTCAAGTGGGAGGTATGAATAGAGAAATACCACTAAGAGGGTCGGAAGAGATAGGCATCTGAATACGGCTGAAGTGGGTAACTCCATATAGTTTTGGCTGAACATTGTTATTGTGTTGCTTAAGACCAAGTTGCAATATCTGCAGCAGATAAATTGAGATGAAAAACTCTTCTTTCTTTATGTGACTCTACAATGCTATTTCAAAAAACATGCTCCTTTGTTTTATCTTATATACGTGGGAAAATCGAAAAAAAGCAATACGAAGGGGATTCAAGCTATGCTCATGCCGAAAGGAAATTAATACAGATAGCTTTTTGACATCCAAAAGAAAACTCAAAAACAGATGTTAGACTAGTTTGCTGAAGTTTTTGGACAGATCAATGCAGTCTATCAGCAAGACAAAATGTGGTGCAGTTTACAGAAAAAAGTTCACAAAATTTGCTGACAGTTTATAAAAAGCTTAGTTTGATGTTGTACCGGTTTGTGCATACTGGCAACATTCAGAGAGAAACAAAAATAGCATTGGAAGCCCAGAGTAAATAATAGGTTGTTTGTTTACTTTAGCAGTAAGCCATGAGATCAAAGCTATTGCAGAACAGCACAGTATCAATTACCGGTAGTTTCCTGTTGCCCCCAGCCAACTTTACACGATCAAACTTTAGATCACCATCCTGTTCAATGGTACGGAAGCCAACTCGCTTCTTCGGAATCTGCTGAGCCCTTTCTGCATCTGGCTTTTTACTCGACTGTTCAGTATAGAAGGAGAATGAAAAGCGGTCTCTCTTGTCTAATTTAGCAGGCATACGTTCAAAGGTTTTAGGTGATGACTGAGAAGCAAATTCCTTGCCGTTCTCAATTTCAATTCCTATTGATAGTAGGGCTTCAATATCACTTTCCTCGCCAGACTCATTATTATTCTCTTCTGCTGAAATTATTTCTGCTTCTTCATTGTTATCTTCATCACCAATATCTTGTGAAGATTCATTTTCGATCTCAGCATCATCATTTTCATCATCTTCCTCTGACATCTGGTCGAAGATTTTAATTATATAGTCTTGGTTGATATTTTCCATAGGTGCCACTTTCAATATTTTGATCCTGGGAACTGGAGGTGAATCGTTTGACAAATTCTTCAAACCAGCTGGCCCAGCAGCAACGTCACTGTCATCACTACTTTGATCGTCCATATTTATGCCTTCGTCGTGTTCCTCATGCTTAGCCCCTAAGGAACTACTAGAAATGTTCATACTGTTGATGTCTATCTTTCCACTCAACATATTTGGCAACTGGTCTGAATCACTGGCATCTGGTTTCAGATGCACTGCCTGGAAACAAGAGCCACATTCTGTCAGAAGATGTACATGACTAAAAAGCTTCAAGTTCGCAAATTGCGAGATAGCAATGACTGTAAGCCGTAACCTAGTATGGAGCTCTTGCAAGCTTAGGTTTTGTACTGAAAGTCTGAAACTAGGTCAGATCAGGTATAGCAACCATGTCATAGTACAGGACTGCTACACTTGCCAGATGCCATATACCAGAGCTCAACGTCAACATGTATGGACTAGTCAAAACTTTGCTTATTTGTGGCCATGAGTAAACTAAGGCAGCTACGCTCGGAAGGCCATTAACTGAAATCTTATGAATAAAGGATGCATATAACAAGATTTCAGACACAACGGTAACTGTGGAAGTCAGGACATGGTACTTCATGTGCATTAGGAATGTCGGGGACCAGTACCTAGGTCCACCTACAACTACATAACTCAAAAGAAAGTACATATTAAAAATGTAAATGCTTATCAGTATGGCATATCCAGCTGGCATCATCATATCCTATAATGCTATCGTCATATCAGAGGAAATAAGGGGTGTAACGTGATTTTAGGAGCATGTGCCAACAACGTAACCTGACATTCTACTTGTGCAATTTGTGACAGGCGGGAATGACCATTTTTAGTTATGCACGTACCTGCAGGTTGTATCCTCCATTTGCCTCTGCAAAATAAATTTCGAATATAGGGAAACCATGACCATCTGAACCCAGCTGCCTGAGAGAGAGAGAGAGAGAGAGAGAGAGAGAGAGAGAGAGAGAGAGAGTTAAAACAGTCAATACTTTCAGCAAATAAAACAAATGTTCAACACAATTCATGCAACGGAAAGCCCATCGCAAGATGATTTGATTAAAATTAGTAATTTTGGAGAACTTAGTATTGAGCAACTAAATGAAAGGTTTAAACAACTAAACGTAAGCTCAAAGTTATGAAGACGCACATGTATATAGGCATCAAGACAATCGACGTAACTAGAGGAAGGGAATTCATCTGTACCATAATAATATGGACACGCGGGTACTGGAGAAATGTAGCATGAGAGCTAGGTGGCACCCTCCCACCTTGCCTGCCTAGTCAATTTATCCTGCCTAGGCAGACACCTAGCTCAGAGCCCCAAACTAATTTGTAATTATTAGGCACTAGTAGTTTGGGCTCCCACAGCACTTGACTAGCGCATACTACCTTGGAAAATACTGCTGATGTGATATGATTTGATGCAAGACATGTGCAGTTTTAATATTACCATTGAAGCAGCCTTCACATATGACTATAGTGGTTGAAAGGAAACAATTCTTTCTACAGCCTTCATACATAGCTCATACATCATTGTTATGAATCTATAATCCAAACAGAAGCTGGTAGCTCTTTCATGTGATAACTGATCAAATAACAAAGTCGCTCCTACGAATCCAAGTTCCATTTCATCAATGGAAAATCATGATTTGACCCAGTTTCTTCACATTTCACGGTAAGCTTCAATAACTGATGTCATTGCCATGTTCTCTAATCTCTATGACCTCAACATCTTAACATGTTAATTCGACCACAAACAAGCAACTCCCACACCCCTTATTTGAATTAATTCTAGTAGTTACTCTCAGGTACCAAAACACAGCTAATATGCACCCATTTCCATAATAGAAGGCATAGCTTCCTTCAGAATGAACACCCTGCAGTTGCTAACCCAACCATATCATAGGAATTGTCTTTTCTATCTCTTCCCCAAAACAGGGCTGATAAAACTAAGAACTCAAGTCACGCATAAACATAATGCATGGAGAAAGCACACGAAGAAGATTTATTCAAGAAAAAGCACATAGCCCTTAATAGAGCTAAAGAAAAACTTTGCAGTTATTTACATGCAGAACATAATCGTGAAACAATAAATGATCTGCAAAAGTAATACCTGATATCGTAACTTTTTGCAACGTAACGTCCATGTTCAGCGCTTATACGAATTATAAGACCATATGGATCAGACAAACTTCCGGAAATTCCAGACCACCATCCCAACTGTGAATGCTCTAAAGGATCAGGTAATGGCATTCTTTTGCACGGATGAAAAGAAACAAAAAAAAGTAGAAGGGATATTCATAAATGAGAGTACAGTAGATAATAAAAACTAAGAAATGCTACTTCATATACAAAGTCTATTGTTTCTATGCACGAGTATTCCAATTTCCACAACAAGATATTCAGGCCTAAATGGCAGTGGCTTGTTGGATGACCTTATCCTGCATGAACTTAAAGCTGCTAGCTTACAGTTAAAAGGACATATGGTCATTGAAAAGCAGTGGTAACAGTGGAATTAACTAGGCAAGCGGCAGGCCACATGTGGGATCAGTAACTAAGACGGATAGCATGATTACCATCTTTTAATTCCTCTGCTCAAGAGAACGTCGTGCTTTGTGCATGGTCTAGGCAACGGTCAGACATATGGCATGCATCTCTACCCGATGGGCCTGTGCTGTCATTCCGTACCTCTTCAACTTAACTCGAACTAAATCAAGTAATCAACCAGGATTCATGTACCATTTTCCTTCAATGTAATGGCTTAATCCAGACATTAACTTAAAAGGTATGTTCCTTTCCGTTAGAAAAAAAGGTCCGTCCTCTAAAGTACTTAAATTATGTGTGGTACTACATATTACATATTTCACAGTTGCAAACTGTAACAGATAGTTGAGCCTTTGTGGTACTAACCAGTCCGGCACCAGCGTGGTCTCTAATATGAGCTGCATCCATATAACGCTCCTCTGATATGGCCCTCTGTGAGAGTAAAAACATTAGATAAGCAGTGGCCAATCATCAAATTAACATTGAACTATCAATCTTGTCAATCTACTCCTGGCATGAATCGAATCATTGACTCTACATGAGAACATTTAGAGTAATCCCTCTTGACTACAGCATAGTTTGGAAACAGGACAGGTCGATGGCTTGGTCAGGCTCTGGTCCCTGATTGGAAGGCTGGACCAGAGTTAATACTTGAGGAATTGAAGATATGTACAAAACACAGCAGGCAGGTGTACAATTGCTCCATTGCAGGCCGTGGGCTCAAATCCCCATCACTTCTATTTCGTTTCATCGTCCAAGAATTATTCCTCCAAGCAGACGCAAGTCCGGGATCTCTAGACTTGTGTGAAAGAACTCCTGTTCAACCGTGTCACCCCAAGTTTCACAGCGGCACAACACGCGTTATCCAATTAAACAGCCGGTCATGTACTCATGTCCAGTTTCAACAGGGTGTACTGTAAGTCGGTCACTTGTCATAGGTGGCATTTAGACTGACATGGTATAATGTTGCTGATTAAGATAGGGAATGTAAATACATTAGGTGAGAGAAATTTTTGTTGAAAGTAGATCTTGAAGGCCCCATAAATTGGGTTATCCCAGTTTAGATAATTTATTGCTATTGTTTCCGTCCAAATCAGTGAACACACCATACATTAATCCCCTTGTAGCACAGGAAGACACTACTTTGCAAGTCGGGGGGCAGGCAATTAACTGGGATATTCTGGAGTAGAGGGGCACAACGTGACAAGCAAAGTAAAATGATCGGAGGTGCATTTACTATTAGTTAACTATACAAAGATAAAAGAACAGATATTTCTAATTTCTTACATGTAAGTCAGATATTGCTCTGCCAACAGTATCATTTCTTGATGTAGCAATAATAGCCAACTTCAGTTTATGAGCACTCCTATAGTCTTCTCTATACACAGCAGTACGGAGTTGTAGCTGAAATGCAATATACAGCCATCAGGAAATTTGCAATTTCATACACAGGTTAAGAGGAAAAAAATTGGCGGAAAACACATATACACATGGTATATCAGCCATGCACGAATAATTGAGCTATTCTCGTAGAATTTTTAAGTCCTATCCAGATATGATCCAAACAGCATGCTCAATAGTTCCAAACAATTCTGGGTATATTAAAATCAGCACACTCAATTGGTAACATTTGAAAAAAAGTCCAAGCATCACTCAAAATGGTAGATGAGCTCCTGACTCTTCTTAATGTTGCCACCAAGTCCCGGTCAGAGAAAATGTTGGCACGAAGTATGGACCTTCAATAATATAATAGATGGAATGGTATCATGAATCTTAGTATTGTCAAACTGTAACTCGCATGCGATCATCGTTTCAATGGTGAGTCCTGTAATTCCAGCTCTACATTAAGAGCACAGGTGTTCTACCAGTCTAAACCATGGTATGATGCATGCTTCGTGAACCTATTACACCACGCATAACAGAAGAGGTTTTAGCTTCAGAATTGCAAACTTTAAATCTAAATGTCGACACAGTGTTTTCCACATGAAAGACCCAACTCTTCTTGATGTTTGCCATGAAAGACCGTTTGACAATAATATATGGAATAATGAAGCTAAGTAGTGTGATGATGTCAGGAAGGTAGTCAAACTGTAACTCGTATATGACCGTCGCTTCTACGGTGACTCTTGTGATTCCAGCTCTACTTTAAAAGTGTAGGTGTTCTACCAGTCTAAACCATGCATGCTTCGTGAACCTACCAGACCATTGTGCCTATTAACAAAAGGGTATTTGAGCTTAAGAATAGCAAATCTTAAGTACAAACATTGACACTGTTTTCCAACGTGTTATTGGGATTGTAACAGACAGCATAGGCAAGAAGTGGTTATGACATTAAGCCCAAGCTATAGCCGACAATCACTAGGTCTAACACAACATTAGTAGTTTCGACACATGAAAGAACCACGGGGATAAATCCACATTCCTAGTAGATGAAAATTGCTTAGCGCCAATTATGGCAGGCTTGGCCTCAATAATGTTCAGTCTCTAAGGAGTAGGCTTCCTTAGAATTGTTAATTACCATCAGTTAAAGTATTTCTTCAAACTTCTACTACTCAAGGTGCGCCTCATAACACACAAATTATATCACAAAAGACAAGAGATCACGCAAAGTGTATCCATGAAGTCATGGTTTTAAAGGCGTCGCTTAGGCGTGTAGCCCCCCCCCCCCGCTTTAAGACGCCTTAACGCCTTTAAAACCATGAAGTTATGCAATGTTGCACCTGTTTTGTGTTCAGGTATGATAATCAGGCACCTCTTTTCCCCAACCTAACTTGTTTTTGTTGCTAGTTTCTACTATTACTAATTTACTATAAGGTAGACAGTTTGGCAGAAGAAAATGGAGATGTGGAATTTAGGCATCGCCAACAGAGTTATTTATTATACTGCTATAGAAGTACTAAACGTTCCAAGTTGGTAATCAGAAGTAACAAAAACGATCATCTGCATTGAACAAGGGGTGCATTCCGTGCAACCAAATTCATATTCACAGATAGCGAATCAGAGTGAGAAGAATGAACCTGCAGTTCATCAACAAGGCCCTCGCTCTCCTGAATAAGAGCAAAGTGCTGCTTCCACCTCTCCCAGCTCCACTTCCCCTCTTCGTCCCCCACCTCCCTGCCCTCGCCGTCTTCCTCCACCTTCTCCTCCGGCTGGCGAGAGCTCTCCGCCCTCTTCCCCGGGCCGGCCTCCTTGGAGGCGGGCGCCGAGGGCCAGCGGCTGCCGACGTACTCGCTCCACCGGCGCACGGCTCCCTGGAAGGCGCCGTGGAAGAGCGCGTCCCAGCCTCGGCGGCGCTCGCCGCCGGAGTCGGCGCCGGGGCTGCGCGCGCCGCAGCGGAACGCGGAGGCCGCGTCGGAAGCGCGGCGCGTCGGCGCGGCGCCCGCCAGGCGGCGGACGCGGAGGCGGCGCGCGGCGAGGAATCGGCTAGGGTTCGGGTGCGACGGCGGCGAGGACGAGGAGGGCCCCGTGGCGGGTAGCGGCGCGCGAGGCGCGGTGTGGACGGACGCCATGGAGGCGGAGGCGGCGACGGCGAGGGAGGTGGAGGTGGAGGCCACGCGAGCGAGGAAGCGGAAGAAAAGCGTGGCCCGTGCGCTCGCGCCTCGTGGTGGCCTGGCGTTGTCTCCTTTCCTGTGGATTAGGACGAGAGAGGACGATAACTGATAAGACTTTCGCGGGGAGCAGACGAACCTCGTGCTCGTGGGGGAGAACATCACGGGTGGGCCCCCGGCGAGGGGAACTTATTTGTGGGCCCCGCGCGCTCGTGGTTGGCTGGCTCCAAGCATTTGCGGCTAGATGATTTTTCCTTTCCAAAAAGAACAAAGGCGGCTATACCTTGCTTGGGTCCTCGGAAATTACTGTGCAAAAAAAATGGACGATTATTTGTGGGTCTGCTATGGGAAAATGCATCACAGCCGTCATGTGCTACCGTGCTAGCCT
>NC_061511.1:130456701-130494820 GCF_022539505.1 Lolium rigidum
CCACGTGTCTAAGGGCATCTCCAACGGGGCGACACATCGTGCGCGTCCGTTTGCGTCGAGGGTGACTCCAGCGGTACAACGCATTTTTTCCATTCATAAAGTCATAATTTATATTAATAAAGAACATATAAAAATGTCATAAAAATGTCATAATTTACATTAATTGCGCAGGAGGCTATGGTGAAGGTGGCCAGGGATCCCAGGCCGGAGCAGCAGCCGGAGCGCGGTCGTTGGAACGCGGCGGCGTGGCCGGAGGAGTCGCCGGCCTCCCATGCGCGAGCGCGGACTTGCGGAGCTGGATTGCGAGCCCGTCCCACAAAGCGAGCTCGTTGAGCTCGTCAACCTCGTTGTTGGCCAGTGCCATGGAAATGGCCTCCTCCTCGGTAATGTCCGGCGGCTCGGTCTCCGGATCCCACGCCAGCCCGCCGTCGTCGTGGTCGTACTCTGCCATGTCCGCGTCCTCCTGTTCGTTCTCTTCTTCTTCCGCGGCGATATCGCGTCGAAGTAGTCGACGTCGCTGAGCTAGCCAGCGTGGCGGCGGGGCGTCGAACCCCCGCGTCCCGAAAGAGATCCAGTTGTAGGAGTTGAGCACGTACGCCTGATCTTCCCGAAGATCCGGCGGCAAGATCGCTAGGCGACGGCGTACCTCCTCCCAGCGCTCTCGGCCCTCACGCAGCACGGGGGGACCGGCACGCGCCTCGAGTTGAGGTACCAGCCCCCTCTAGGCAGGTTTGCGTCCGGCCATGGTACTGGCCGGTTTTCCTCCGAAAGGCGGCGCGCGAGCTCCACGCGGACGTACCGCCCGACCCGTGGATTCTTGCCGACCGCGAGCCGCTAGCCTCGTGGTCGTTCTTGGTCTTGCGGAACGGCCAGCATTTCTTCTCCATGGCGTCGGTCGGGTGGATAGTCTGGGCTCTGGCAATGGTGTGGTCTGGGAAATGGGCGCCGGCAGCGTCCCTTTAAGAGGCTCGGACGCCATATCTCCTTCAATGTCCTGCCACTGCGACGTCGCCCAGCTGCGCACGCTCGTGGAAGCCGAGGCGCGCCATTAACGAGATCCTGGAAAGGCTGTTGTCATTGCCTATTCGACGGTACCTCGGAGGAGGGATCCTCGCGAGGGGGAGAAGAAGTAGGGGCCATCGGGCGGAGAGTCCTCGGGACGGTGGTACGCGATCTACCCAGCTTTGGAACACATGCACGATGACAGGGCCTATTGTTGCTTGCCTGGAATTATCTGGGCGCTTTCGCGTTGTTACAATGAGTTGTGGTTGTGCCTCTAGGGCTCCTGGGATCCGGCTTATAAAGGCGCCAGGATCTAGGGTTTACACGGAGAGTCCTAGCCAGAATGCAAGTCGCCTAACTACGGTATACTATCTTGCCGTGCACTTCAAGGATCTGCCTTCCCTTACGCGTCGTACTGGATCCGACTACCCCTGATGGGCCAGGCCGGATCCGACTTCTAGAGTTGGTCGGTGGATCCGGCTCCTTGTTCCTGGGCTGGACTTTATCCACCTTGATCTACAGCAACTGGGCCGCCCGATGGGCCATACGCCACCATCACCGTCTATGGGCCACCCGGGCTTGCCGGATCTAGGCACTTTCAATGGTACACCCATGAAGTATACCCACAACAGTAGCCCCCGGAGTTCTCTGAGCTTTACCTCTTGTTTCCGCCTTGCTTGAATCATCTTTGCTCCCGACAATCCTCACGGTAACATGGGGAAACTTGAAGAACTCCAACTTCATGATTCTTCCCTTTCCAGCTTGTATGCCGGAAAGATCCTTCATCCCGCGGGACTTCATCCAACGACCTCATTTTTACAACGAGTCTCCGGGTTACTCCCCTGCAGAGATAACGTCTTGTCTTTTTAACTTCTTACCCGGAACCTTGAAAGGCTCAAACGGTTCCGCCAATCTTGGAGCCATTTTCTGTTAATTTGAGCGGTAACTTATCCTTAGCCATTTTTACCGCTAGGGTTTTCGACACATGTCCATCATCCAACGGTGCAACGCTTGCGTTCCGACCACAGGATGCGGAGCACGAATCTCATCCCGCGCCTATAAATATCCC
Source organism: Lolium rigidum (assembly GCF_022539505.1). NCBI lineage: Eukaryota > Viridiplantae > Streptophyta > Magnoliopsida > Poales > Poaceae > Lolium > Lolium rigidum. The sequence goes on from NC_061511.1 coordinate 130,458,773, forward strand.
ACGCACACTCCAAATCATTCCATTCTCCCCCATTTCACCTCTCGCCCGAGCGCCGCCACCGAGCTCCAGTTTCCGCCGCGCCGGAGTCTGCCGGAGTTTCGCCGGAGCTAGCGCCACTGTGACGTGTTCATCTTGTTCTTAACTTCACCGAGCCACCACAGCGAATTCCTCGTCGCCGGCGACTCCGACCACCGCGGAAACCATCTCCGGTAAGTCTTCTGCTCGAACCTTTTCATCGGCGTTGGTAGGGACGACCAGTATGCATCAACGGTTCCGACTAAGTTAGTTGTTTCGCAACTTTGTAGATGTCTTCCTCTACTCCGCCTCCCTCGCAAACGGAACCTATCGCGGCAACGCCTATCTCCTCCGGCCCTCCGCCATTCAGCCCCGTCCAGCTGGATCCCACTAAGGGATCCGGCAAAGACATCGAGGGGACGTCTGCCAATCCGGAAGACCTAGCCGGATCGAAGCAGGTGGAAAAGAAGGTGGACGAGGCTGCCGCCAAGAAATCGAAGGTCCAATCTCGCTAAGGCGAGGTCAAGGGGCAATGGTGGCCCTGCACCACCACAGAGGACGAGCTCCGCAGCCTCGAGGCGGAGGGCTTCCTACGACCCAGAACCTGGCGAACGGTTCCGGGTGCCCAGATCCCGGCACCCGAAGCCGGAGAATGGGTGGTGACCAAGGCGCTGGTCGAACGCGGGTTCTCGTTGCCGCCGAGCGACTTCTTCACAGAAATCCTCAAGGCGTACAACCTGCAGCCCCACAACATATCGTCCAACAGCATCCTCGCCATTGCCAACCACGTCACCCTGTTCGAGGGTCATCTCCGGGTAACACCTCAGTTGCCCTTGTTTCAATATTTCTTTTCCGTCAAGAAGGAGACGGTCACGCAGACTTCTTCGCTTGCCAACTACGGGAGCATCACCTTTAAGATCCGCCCCGGCCGCATCTACCCCCACACGGATCGTCATGAGTCCGTCAGGTACTGGTCAGGGGGATTCTTCTATGTGAAGGATATCTCAAATCCGGCCATCCCGAAGATGCTGCCAGATTTTAAGGATGGGCCCGCCAGCGAGACCCCCGCCTGTACGAACTGCCCTCACCCCTCCGAGTCCCAGGGCGATAAGGCGGATCTGCAAGCTGACGGAGTCGGGCTTATCGGGGAAGGACCTGACACTGTCATGGTTCACCAAGCGGATCCAGCCTCTTCAACATCGGGATCGCCTGATGTATGAATATAGCGGCCGCGATGACACCATGCGCGCCTCCAAGGACAACCTCTCCTCCAACGCCCTGGACAGACGGATCCGGGTAATGATCAAGATTCCGCGTAACGTTCATATTCACGTGTGCAATCTCGATATACACACGGGTGGTGCCGGTGTCGCGGTAAGTCTTCCGACTAATCATCACTTCCTTTTTCGTTCCTGTGATTTTGTCTAAGGACTTTATCTTTGTATGTTCAGCTTGAAGCCCTCGAGGAGAAAGATCTCGGAACCCTCACCCGGGTTCCGCACTCCGGCAACACAAACCCGGAGGCTGCGTCTGAAGCGGAGGCTCCTGAGGCTCCTGCTCCCGCCAAGCGAAAGAGAGGCGAGGCCTCCGGCCCGGGCGCGAAATGTGTTTATGATATGCCCAAGAGGCAATAATAAAATGGTTATTATAATATATCTTTGTGTTTATGATAATGTTTGCATACCATGCTAAAATTGTATTAACCGAAACATTGATACATGTGTGTTATGTAAACAACAAGGAGTCCCTAGTAAGCCTCTTGTATAAACTAGCTTGTTGATTAATAAATGATCATGGTTTCGTGATCATGAACATTGGATGTTATTAATAACAAGGTTATGCCATTGAGTGAATGATATAATGGACACACACCCAAATAAGTGTAGCATAAGATCACGTCATTAAGTTCATTTGCTATAAGCTTTTGATACATAGTTACCTAGTCCTTCGACCATGAGATCATGTAAATCACTTATGCCGGAAGGGTACTTTGATTACATCAAACGCCACTGCGTAAATGGGTGGTTATAAAGGTGGGATTAAGTATTCGGAAAGTATGAGTTGAGGCATATGGATCAAGAGTGGGATATTGTCCATCCCGATGACGGATAGATATACTCCGGGCCCTCTCGGTGGAATGTCGTCTAATTAGCTTGCAAGCATATGAATGGTTCATAAGAGATGATATACCACGGTACGAGTAAAGAGTACTTGTCGGAGACGAGGTTGAACAAGGTATAGAGATACCGATGATCAAACCTCGGACAAGTAAAATATCGCGTGACAAAGGGAATCGGTATCGTATGTAAATGGTTCAATCGATCACTAAGTCATCGTTGAATATGTGGGAGCCATTATGGATCTCCGGATCCCGCTATTGGTTATTGGTCGGAGAGAAGTCTCAACCATGTCCGCATAGTTCACGAACCGTAGGGTGACACACTTAAGGTTTGATGTCGTTTAAGTAGATATGGAATATGGAATGGAGTTCGAAGTTTTGTTCGGAGTCTCGGATGGGATCCAGGACATCACGAGGAGTTCCGGAATGGTCCGGAGAATAAGATTCATATATATATAGGAAGTCACTTTCCAAGTTTGGAAATGATCCGGTGTATTTATGGAAGGTTGTTTCTAGAATCATCCGGAATAATTCACTATGGAAGGAGGAGTCCCGGAGGGACTCTACCAACCCTAACCAGCCAACCAAGTGGGAGGGTGGAGTCCATGGTGGACTCCACCTCCTTGGCCGGCCAACAAGGGGGAAGGGGAGAGTCCCTGTCCCTCTAGGTTTTGTCCATATGGCAGTTTTTGAATTGGGGTCTTATTCGAAGACTTTGGGCAAACCCTAGGGATTCCACCTATATAAAGAAGAGGAGAGGGGAGCTGGCCGACTACATCAAGCCATCTTGGCCGCACCCCTCAAGGCACCCAAGCCGGCGGCCCCTCTCTCTCAAACCCTAGCACACCTCCCTCCTCATACACCTCCCGTAGCGCTTACGGCGAAGCCCTGCCGGAGATCTCCACCACCACCGTCACCACGCCGTCGTGCTGGCGGGATTCCGAGGAGGATCTACTACATCCGCTGCCCGCTGGAACGGGGAGAAGGACGTCGTCATCAACACCGAACGTGTGACCGAGTAAGGAGGTGCTGCCCGACTGTGGTACCGTCAAGATCTTCTACGCGCTTTCGAAAGCGGCAAGTGATCGACTACAGCAACAACGAGATCTAATCTCGTAGGCTTTGGAAATCTTCGAGGGTTAGTCTCATGATCTTCTCGTTGCTACCATCTTCTAGATTGGATCTTGGATTGTTATTCGTTCTTGCGGTAGGAAATTTTTTGTTTTCTATGCTACGAATCCCATCAGATCCGGGTAATGATCAAGATTCCGCGTAACGTTCATACTCACTTGTGCAATCTCGATATACACACGGGTGGTGCCGGTGTCGCGGTAAGTCTTCCGACTAATCATCACTTCCTTTTTCGTTCCTGTGATTTTGTCTAAGGACTTTATCTTTGTATGTTCAGCTTGAAGCCCTCGAGGAGAAAGATCTCGGAACCCTGACCCGGGTTCCGCACTCCGGAAACACAAACCCGGAGGCTGCGTCTTAAGCGGAGGCTCCTGCTCCCGCCAAGCGAAAGAGAGGCGCAGCCTCCGGCCCGGGCGAGAAACGTGCGCGCGAGGCTCCCAGCGCCGCGGCCACACGAAAAGCCGAGAAGGAGAAACAGGGCCTCAAACAAATTGATACCAGCAAAAACTCGCAACCTAACATCGCGTAGTTCTTCATTCCATCTGGGTAAGTGCTTAGCTTCCGGCTTACCTTATTTTTGCAACTTAACTGAAAAACTGCTAAGTGTTATGCTTTCTCTTTTCGTGCAGCAAAAGTTCTGGAAGCAAGCCCCCCAAGAAGAAGTCCAAGCCCTTGCCTGCCACAATGCTAATTACACCGGAGGTGGAGGTTCCTCCTAAGGCCTCCTCTTCTACAGTTCTGAATCCAAAGGACGTCATCAATCTTGATGACATTCCGGAGGTCACTGCAAATTCCTGCCACGACGCCTCCCCATCCAAGCCTCCGCCTGAAGAGCCTGAAAATACCTCGGCTGAAGCTCCGGCTAATGATGCCACAAAGAAACTGTTGTTGATTGGTGCTACTGGTACGCCCCCAACACACCCACACTTGTTTCCGATACTTCAAAAGATCCCCTAGCACAGCGTCATGTAGACGTGACACACTTGATGAATGAAGTGTGGGGGAACCCGGAGACGGAGCAACAGGATCTGACAGAGCTCGAAGACAATCTACGAGTCTTCTTTGCTCAGCTCAATGCCTCTTCATGTGACAAGATTAGAAGTGGCATCAATCGCAAGCTTCTTTATCAAGTCAATGATATCGACTCTGCAAAAGAGCTTTGGGATCGAATTATAGTACTTCAAGAGGGAACTAATTTGATTCAAAAGGCTCTCTATGAGACGGCAAAGATAAAGGCAACTCTGTTCATGATCAGAGAATGAGAGACCATGGCTGATGCTTACGGAAGGCTTGGTGCTCTTCGAGTGAAGGTCAAGGGCCTTGGATGTGAAAAGTACAATGATGGCTTTGAAATGAATGAATAGTTCATAAAGTCCAAGGTCATTGCCATGATTGCTGTCAAACAGAAGGACACCAACCTTGCCCTCAACTTGCAAATCCTCACCAAGCAAGCATATCTGACCGCAGATGATCTAGTCTCCTATGTGGCTGCCAATGACAACATGGCCAAGGCAGGAGAAAAACTCATGGTGATGAACCATGTCGATGGACCCTCCCACGACCTTGCTTTAAAGGCTAGAGCTGACCAAGAAAGAGAAGAAGCCTATGAGATATAAGAAGAAGAGACGACTTCAACTAGTGACATGCAAATAGATGTTGATTTCTTTGTCAAGAAGTACGTGAAGAAGTTCCCAATCTCCTCCAGAGAGAAGAAGAGAACATGCTACAACTGTGATGAAGACAATCACTTTGCAAATTAGTGCCCTTATGAGAAAAGGGTAGACAAGCCAAAGTTTGTCAAAGGTGTCAAGCCAAGATTGAAGCCAAACTCAAGCAATGAACGATACAAGAAGAACAAGGGAAGAGACTTTGTTGGTACTGAGTACATCTCAGATGAAGAAGAAGAGGATGAAGAGAAGTAGGCCGGAGTGGCTGGTTTGGCTTTCTCCAAACCCGGGTCACTCTTCACATATGATTACTCCAAGGATAACTCCACGGAGTCCTCAACTCCAAATGATATTGGTTCTTCCTTCATGGCAAGAACAACTCATGATGATGACTCCTATGACTCTTCCTCCTCTACTATCGTTGGCTCTTGTCTAATGGCAAGGGAAGCAAAGGTAATGGAATCACCACCTTCTTTATCTAGCATTCTTGATAATGAAACTGATAACCAAGATGAAGTGGTTGTTCTTAAGGAACTTTAAAAAGTTAGATGCACTCTTCGTGGTGATGCTCTTGTCAAGTTTGATTAGTTGATGGACTCCCTCAAAGAAAGGGACGAGTTCATTGAGGAATTAGAATATCATATGAATGATGAGAAACGGAGATTCAATCGCCTAAGACAAGAGCTAAAAACAAAAGGTGCATATCTCAAGGCCTTAAGCAACTAGTTGAAACTTTTGAACTAGATAAAGTTAAGGACCAAGAAACTATTGAAAGGGCTCAATTAATGGCCCAAGAGCTAGATGCTTCAAAGAAGGAGCTTGAAGTTGCTCATGCTTCTCTCACTAAGGATCTTGACCACCTTGAAAATGCTAACAAGCTTGTTACGGATGAGCTCAAGAAACTTGGAGAGAACCATGACCTACTCCAAGACACCTATAAGAAGGCTCTTGAATCATTGAATGGTCCCACTGTTGTTGAAAATATTGCAAGTTCCTCTACCTCATTTACTTGTGAACATGCTAAACTTGTTGAGGAACATGTTCGTTTGAAAGAAGAACTATCTTTGTATGTTGAGACCAATGTATTTCTTGAATCCTTGGTAACGAACAACTATCATCCAACTGACTCGGCTTGTGAACAAGCAACTATTCTTGAGGAAAATGCTAGGTTGACAAAGGAACTAGCCAAGTTCACCACCTCCAAGAATAAGATGGGATTGGATGACCTTTTGAGTAAGCAAAGGTCAAACAATCAAAAGTATGGACTTGGGTATGCTCCCAATCCCTACAGGAAGAACAACTACAAGAAGGAGAAGCCCGCTCAAGAGAAGAACAAGAAGGTCACTAATAATGGCAAAGCCCCAAAAGGCAAAGCCACTAGTGGTGACTACACAGGACCTAACAATCACTATGCTTTATTTGTTGATTATTATGGTGATGTTTATGTTGAATATGTTGGCCCTCGTAATGGCTATGCTTATAGAGGGTACTCAATTTGGGTACCAAAAGATCTTGTTGCCATTACAAAGGAACCCATTAATCGATGGGTTCCTAAAACCTCTACTTGATTTTGTAGGGGTATTCCTCCGGTGGTCCAAAATGGGTGTTTGATAGTGGATGCACCAATCGTATGACCGGAGGAAGAGGTGTGCTTGACCAATTCATAGAGGATGTTAACAAAAAGTCAAGCAACACCTTTGGTGACAACTCAAAGGGAAAGGTACTTGGGTATGGCAAGGTGGCAATCTTTAAGGACTTGTGCCTTGAGACGGTCATGCTTGTTGAATCCCTTGGCTATAATTTGCTTTCTATTTATCATCTTGCAGATACCGGTTATAATTCCTATTTTACTAATTATTGTATGAAAGTCTTTAGGAGTGATAATCTCAAATTGGTCCTTGTTGGATATGTGGAGAACAACCTTTACGTGGTTGACCACTCGAAATAGAGTCCTTCTCTCCCCACATGTCTAATGGCCAAACATGACAAAGATTGGCTGTGGCATCGCCGCCTTGGTCATGTTAACACGAGAAATCTTAAACAACTCCTAAAGGGTGAGCACATTGTTGGACTAACCGGAAGTTCCTTTGAGAAAGATCGTGTGTGCAGTGCATGTGTAGCTGGAAAGCAACTCAAGAAGAGACATACTATCAAGAGTATCATCACCACCTCTAGGCCTTTGGAGCTCCTTCACTTGGATCTCTTTGGGCCATCTCATTATGATACTCTTGGTGGAAGAAAATATGGACTGGTCATTGTTGATGCTTACTCAATATACTCTTCGGTCTTTCTCCTTAAGTCTAAGGATGAGACCTATAGAGAGTTCATAATCTTCGCCAAGAAATCTCAACGCATGTATGAATCTGAGATCAAGGCGATAAGGACTGACAATTGCACCGAGTTCAAGAACTACACTATGCAAGAGTTTGTTGATGATGAGGGCATCAAGCATGAGTTTTCAGCTCCATACACCTCTCAGCAAAATTGTGTTATTGAAAGGAAGAACCAGACTATTATTGAGATGGCAAGAACCATGTTGAGTGAATTCAAGTCACCCCATAACTTTTGGGGAGAAGCCATCTCTACAGTTGTCCACTACTCCAACCGGATCTTCCTCCGTCCCATGCATAATAAAACTCCATACGAGCCTCTCACAGGTAACAAGCCTAATGTCATGTACATTTGTGTCTTTGGATGCAAATGTCTTGTTAAAAATAATAAAGAGAAGCTTGGTAAATTTGAAACTAGATCTATAGAGGGTATATTTGTTGGATATGCGGATAACTCTCACACCTATAGATACTACAACAAGTCCACTGGGACTATTGAAGTATCTTGTGATGTGGTGTTCTTGGAGGATAATGGCTCCCAAGTGGAGCAAGTTGTCCCATGTGCTGCAGGTGATGATGATTCTTCTAATGCCATCAAGCTTATGGGCATTGGACACATCCGGCTCACGGAGGTCCATACTAATGATCAAGATGATGGAATAGAAGTCTCGAGCTCAGCCCAAGTGGAGCCCTGCTCTACTCAAGCTGAACCATCAAGTGCAGCCCAAGATTTATATTCTACTCAAGATGAGCCGCATTCCGAAGAACAAGAAGAAAACCCTCATCCCCCTGAGCAAGACCATGATGCTGATCAAGAATCATCCTCATCTTGTGGTCAAGCTCAATCTGTCCCTCGTGATCAAGAACTAGCTAAAGATGAATTAAATGATCATGAAGGAACCATTCGGAAGATCAAGGCTGCTTTAAGAGAAAGTGACATGAAACTAGATCAAGTCCTTGGTAGCATCTCAAGAGGAGTGGTAACTCGTAGACACCATGCATTACTTATCACTTATTGTCAACATCATTCTTTTGTGTCTAGTTTTGAGCCACTCAAGGTACACAAAGCCTTGGTTGATCCGGATTGGGTAATTGACATGCAAGAAGAACTGGAATGTTTCACCCGCAATGAAGCATGGTCTCTAGTTGAGAGACCCAAAGATCATCGCATCAATGTCATTGGGACCAAATGGGTGTTCAAGAACAAGCAAGATGAGAATGGAATTGTCATAAGAAATAAAGCAAGGTTAGTGGCGCAAGGGTTTGCCCAAATAGAAGGTATGGATTATGAGGGCACCTTTGCGCCGGTTGCCCGTCTTGAAGCTATTCGTCTTTTGCTTGCATTTGCATCCTTTCACAATTTCAATCTATATCAAATGGATGTGAAAAGTGCATTTTTGAATGGTCCCCTAAAAGAAACTGCATATGTGGCTCAACCCCCGGGTTTCAAAGACCCATGCTGTCCCAACCATGTGTATTTACTCCATAAAGCACTCTACGGTCTCAAGCAAGCTCCACATGCTTGGTATGAGTACCTTAGGGATTTCTTACTCAAGGATGGGTTTAGCATGGGTACGGTCGATTCCACCCTTTTCACCAAGCGGGTTAAAGGGGTGGCCTATTTCTATGTCAAATATATGTTGATGATATTATATTTGGTGGAACTAACCCTAATCATGACAAAGCTTTTGAGCTATTGATGACTAGGAAATTTGAGATGTCCATGATGGGAGAGTTGAAGTTCTTTTTAGGCTTCCAAGTGAGGCAACTTGCAAAAGGCACCTTCATCTCTCAACAAAAATATGTGAGGGACATGCTCAAGAAGTTTGGCATGGCCAAAGCAATCCTAATGAAGACACACATGCCCATAAAGGGGCAGCTTGGCTCATGTGATGGTGAGAAGGATGTGGATAAAAAGGTATACAGTTCCATGATTGGATTCTTGCTCTACCTTTGTGCTTCTAGGCCGGATATCATGCTAAGTGTAGAGATGTGTGCTCGCTTTCAATCTGCTCCTAAGGAGAGCCACTTGGTGGCGTCAAACGGATTCTAAGATATCTTGTTCTCACTCCTACTCTCGGGCTGTGGTATCCAAATGGGTCAACCTTTGAACTCATAGGCTATTCGGATTCCAATTGGGCTGGTGATAAGGTTGACCGTAAGTCTACCTCCGGGGCTTGCCAATTTATTGGCCGATCATTGGTGAGTTGGTCATCCAAGAAACAAATTCCACTGCCCTATCCACCGCCAAATCCGAATAAATATCAGCGGCATCTTGTTGCACTCAGTTGTTATGGATGAAGCAAACCTTGAAAGACTATGGTGTGTCTCTTGGTACAGTGCCTCTTCTATGTGACAACGAAAGTGCAATAAAGATCGCCAACAACCCAATTCAACATTGTCTCACAAAACACATTGACATTCGCCATCACTTCCTACGTGATCATGTTGCCAACCGGCACATTGAGCTCACTCATGTGGGAACAACTTACCAGTTGGCGTATATTTTCACTAAGCCTTTGGATGAAGCCCGGTTTGTGAACTTGAGAGGAGAACTTGGTATTCTTGATCCTAACAACTTAGATTGAACAACTTCTTGCACTATATTCTTGCATTTATCTTGCTATCTAGCTTAGTTGTACAACAGATATGGGGATAGTCATCTTACCATGCCTTGGTATGATGCATACCTATGTGTGCAGCATAAATAGACCCAATGTCATAATATGGACCCAAGCACGTCTCTTCGAGGTCTCATGATATTTGTGCTTTAACATAGGGGGGGTAATCCCCCGCCCCTCATTTAGCCTCAATTGCAAAATGATTTCATTCTATGAGGCTAACTGATATTCTTGATATATTTCGAATCATGCCTGTCGAGGATGCTCCTCGGCAATGCCCTCCGATAGGGGCTTAGGGTTGATGGAATCCTGTAAGCTGACACGAGACATCGGTTCACAGACAAGCGGGGAGAGCGATTTACCCAGGTTCGGGGCCCTCGATGAGGTAAAACCCTTACGTCCTGCCTGTCTGATCTTGATTATGAGAATTGGGTTACAATGGGGTGCCGAAGGGTTCGGCTGAGATCTCGTCGAGAGGCTAAGTGCTATGGCCACCTAGCTCTAGACTTCTGGTGGCTAAGATTGCTAAGATTGTACCTGTCCCTCGGCAGCCCCTCTCCTGGCCTTTATATAGTAGGCCAGGTCTCAAGAGGTCTAACCGAGTACGACTAGATTTTACAATAGATCTATCTCTAAACTTTCCTTCGTTGTCTTGCTCGCCAAGGAATCTTCTGCCGCGTCATCCAAGTGGACCGTCTTTGTCATTAAGTACCTTCACGGGCCTCCAGCTAGATCGTATAGGGTAGGGCAATGTCGGTTACCCGAAGGGTTAAGCCCACGTCAGTAGCCCCCGAGTGTCTAGCCGAAGATAGTTCGGGTAGAGACTAAAGCATGCCTCCACCTAATGTTCTTCTCCTGGATTGTTTTTGTCCATCTTGTACCAGCATCATCTTCTTCTATCGGGTGCGCGTCAAGCGCTCCCGATGGGAGTAGCCCCCAGTCTAGGTACGGATGCTTGCAATCCGTGCGTAGACTCAAGTTGTACTACTCGAACATTTTTCTTCTGCCGAAGTTTTGCTGCAAGTCTTCATGGATCATCCGATACTTTTGTACCAAGGCTTGTTTTACCCAATAAATTTTCAATGCGTAAGGGATAATAAGTAACGTGCCCAACTTTTGCTGGTTAACTGCCGATGGCAACACAATGTCACCCTACACAGAATCAAGTCCCCGGGAATGATCCTGGAGTGCAAAAAAGTTCTATCGGGTGCGCGTCCGGCGCTCCCGATGGGAGTAGCCCCCGAGTCTGGACACGGGTGCTTGTAACTGGGTGCAGACTCGAGTTGAGCATTTCATTCTTTTCACCAAATATTTCTTCACAGGAATATCTCCGAGTGCTCATTTTGTCGGGTGCGCGTCAAGCGCTCCCGATGGGAGTAGCCCCCGAGTCTAGACACGAGCACTTGTGACCGGGTGCAGACTCAAGTCCGAACATCCGATGATTCTTTATTTTCCTTCGACTGCTCTTGATAACGTCCATGATGTCATTGATGATGTATTGCTGCTGTGGTGTGACTGACAAGACTTGACCTGACGGGCCCATCCTAGTTCCGCGCGAGCAGTTTTTAGGGAGCGACCAGCGCACGCGCACCGACCGAGGCGTCTCCTCGATTTTCGCGCGTCGTGGGAATAATGGGCCGTCGGTTCCGTTCTCCTCTTAGACGCCACATGTACAGCCAGATCTGATCCACTTCCCATGATGCCTGTGAAGTTATGGCCACAATCTTACTTCAATTTTTACGGCATAATAGGGGGCCTCCCTGCTTTTACTTTTTACGCCTCCCACTGCTCATCTTCTCGCTCGTCCTTTCCTGTCACCCCTGTTCTTCCCTCAAGAGCTTCACGCGCCATGGGCAAGAAGAAGGGCGCCAGTGCCTCAGATGCGGCCAAAGTCAGCCGTGACTGGAGCGCCTCCGCCATTTCCAATCGAGACGTGAACAAACTGCGAGCTCTCGGCCTTATCTCCTCATCTGAGGATGACATCCGTCTTCCAGGTGATGTTTCTCGCCCAAGGCCTCCGAAGGGCTTCACTGTTATGTTCACTGCTTTCTTATTCCGTGGTCTTTCTCTTCCTGTCCACGAGTTTCTCCGTTCCCTTCTTTACTTCTACGGGATTCAGCTCTGGCAGCTGACCCCCAATTCCATTCTCCATCTTTCTATCTTTATCACTCTCTGTGAAGCCTTCCTTGGCATTGACCCCCACTGGGGTCTTTGGAGGAAGATCTTCTATGTTAAGAGTCACAACGACAGCAATGGCCCCCCCGTCGTAGGTGGCGTTGGCTTTGTTGTCAGAAAAGAAGTCGACTATCTCGACTACCCGATGAAAGAATCCGTCCAAGGCTGGCGCAGCAAATGGTTTTATCTGCGAGGCCCTTTGGTGCCTGGGCGGCGCTCGAATCTCCCTCCTTTCGAAGATAAATTGATAGCTAAGCCGAAGAAGTCCTGGCGAAACGCCCTTTCTCCTGAAGAGAGGGTGACAGCCGACAGGCTGTTCGACCAGGTCGTCGTCCTGAAGAATACGGGAGGCTTGACGATGTGCGGCACTGAGGTAGTCTCAGTGTTCCTGCAACGTCGAGTGCAGCCGCTAATGTCTCGACCCCACCAATTGTGGCTTTATACTAGCAAGGGCGACAAGTCTAGGGTCAGTTTTGTCGACCTTTCGGCTGAGGAACTCCGAGACGAAGTCCGCCGTTTGACATGCCTCAGTATGAAGGACAACATTGTCTTGACGTCGGCTCGTCCCCCTTATGATCTACACCATCTTCCGATTGAGGTAATTCTTTGCTGTTTCTTGTTTGTTGTTGTTGTTTTCTTCCTTCATTGCGCTTTACAAGCTTTCTTCTCCCGACAGGCCCGCACCGTTGCTCAATGCTATCCTCCTCCGCCCGAAAGCGGCGTGGAGCCAGAGGATGACGATGACGACTCCGAGGAGACCGAGGACGTCCAACATGCCCTTGAGGACAGCGATGTCCAAGAGGAAGAAGCTTCCGAGGATGATGCCTTCATCAGGAGCAGGCGACGTAAGCAGGTAAACGATGATTTTATTACAACGGCTGAATCAAGTCCTAGCGGACAGGATAATGATGACGTTGGAACTGCTTCGCCTTCTCCTGTCAAGAAAAGTTCGACAGGTTTTTTCGCTGCTGAAGATGACCTGGACCTGTGAGCATCTTTACCCCTTCTTTGACTTATTCTTTACTGCTTCGTATGCTAATTGTGCACTCTTCTTAAGTAGCTCTGATGATGATGATGATGATGATGTTCCTCTTGCGAAGAGGACCAAATTATCCTTTGGGAGGCCAGTATCAGCTAAGGAGCCGAATCCTTCCCCCGCCAAGTCGACGCCGCCCCCACGAACGGCTGTAGAGAAGATTCCAGTGTCGAAGGTTATCTCTTCTGGCGACGTTCCCACTTCGTCGACTGGACGCGATCACGTAAATGTTTTATTTGTCTTGATTTCTTTCTTGCCTTGCAAAACTTTTTCATTCAACTGAATCTTCTTGGTTTCCTTTGCTGCAGCCGATTTATGCCACAGTCGACGCAGTGGCAGACTTTGCCGAGCAGTTTACTCGACTGGAATCTGAAAACACTCAGCTTCGGAAGACCATTAAAACTTCGGCTGATCAGGTGCTGGAGGCCAACAGGCTTGCCACCGATGCCGAGAACGAAAATGTCTTGCTGAAGGAGGAGGTGAAAAAGCTGAAGCGACAGATGAAGGATGAGCAAGATGCCAAGCGCAAAGCTGCAGCCGCAGCCGATGAAAAGGAGGGAGTCCTTCGTGAGTCCATCACGAATTTATTGGGTAAAATTCTTGACACATAGCTCATTTTGTAATATTTCCTTTTGGATTACTGATCTGTCTTCTTTCAGAGGCTGCCGATATAACCATCACTCGGGCGCGCATGCTTCGGGAAGACTCTACGTCTGACGCCCTTTCCCTCACCGCTGAGTCCAACGTCCAGGTTCTTGGGCTTCTGTTGTTGAGGCTATACTCGATGATTTTCCCAAAGGTGAAGCAGGACAAGACTCTCGGCGAGATGACGGATGCTTTCCTCGTCGACTCTTCTGAGCCCGTGGAGGTATTGAAACGCCGTAACCGCTTGTTTGGGGCGGTTCTTACTTTCCAGCTGCTCATGGGCTATGGGATGGGGTCAGACTTAGAGAAGTTGTCCAAGGCATTGCCTGTGGACGACGACAATCGCCTAGTTGATCTTGAACCCTTCAAACGATCGGCGGTGGCATGCGCCAATCAGCTCCTCAAGTTGGTTGATGAAGCCCAGTCCAAGTCTGCACCTGGAGCTGCTCCTGGCTCGTCGTCGGCACTTCCCTGAATGCTCGCTTTATTAATTGTAATTAAGACCTGATGCAATTTGACTTGGTCCTATTTTATTTTGGCTCTGTTGCCAGTTTGAACAATCTTTTGAATGTAACACATACACTCCAATGCTCCCGATGGGAGGTTTATGCTAGTGCTATTCTGATCTGGAAGTTGTACTGCAGATTCCTTCATCTTCCTCCCGCGTCGAACCTTTTTCAAATTCTTCGGCTAGCGATGAATCTGGCCTTGTTCGTTCTTTGCGCGACCAAGTGTCTCGTATGAATAAGGATATTACCTCCCTTCACGCGATGGCAGCGTTGCTGAAGAAGAAGAGTGAGATAGCGACTGCCATTGAACAACATGCTCTCGATCGTCTTCATGTCGCTACCGAAAGTTTGGGCTGTAAGTGCTAACCCTTCTTTTGATTTCTGACATAGCCTGCATGTTCCCTTAACTGATATTCATTCTTTTTCAGTTGTATCTCACGATAAATCCGAGGAGAACAAGAAGATCCATGAGAAGGTCGAGGCGATGACTGACGTTGCTCACCCGAAACACGACTTATGGTTGCATCGCCCGAAAGCTGTTATCGTGGCGAAGTTCGAGCATCGGCCAGAGAAGGTGCACTATTACTTTGATAAATTCCATGCTCATCTCACGATGGTTTGGAAGACTTTGTTCCCTCTGGATCAAGCACCCAAAACTTTGTCTGCTTTGTTTACTCGATTCAAGTCTCCGGAGAGGATTCGACTGCTGGTGCGGAAAGAACTCCTGGCTGGTGCTGAACTCACCTTTGCTTTAGTATTGGCATGTCATCCGTCTTTAGACTTGAGGGCCATAGAAAACACCGAGAGAAGTTTAGGCCAATATTATGATGTCGCTAGAGGTCCTGCGTATACCATCATGTCGCGGATGGAGACAGGTATTGAGAGAGAGCTGAGGGCCCAAGGGAACCAAGGAGCGCCGTCGTGAATGTAATAACTTTTGTACCTGCATAAGGTTGTTTTATGTAAATTCAACGTGTGCATTGCACATCATGTAATCCTGGTGGATTTTGTTGATTTGATTGGTAATTCATTGTCGAGAGCGGCTGAGTGATCAATTCAACCTATTCTCCCGACGACTTCGTTGTAGTTTGCAATTTTATTGCGAAGTCGATATGTAAGTTTTGCAATAGCGATACCCATCGACTTAATCGAGGGAATTAGACGCTTGGCTTCATCACACGGTGCACCGGTTTGAGCCTTATTTTATGATAATGTAACCATCGACTGCAGCACTCGCATATTTTCTCGAGGCTTGGATTGGTTGTGTTGCGTGTCATTAACCTTAGCTCTCGTTGAGAGCATTTAATTAATGACACTGTGCGAGGATGTTTTCGGCCAGCGCTCCCGATGGGAGTAAGAGCCAACGACAGGGCCCCGAATGATTTATTCGATTGGTGAGGCCTGGACTAAGAAAAAGGGGTGGAAAGTCTGATTAGAATTTTATTCATAATGCAAAAACGACCTTAAAGGCTATTAAGTAGAAACAGTTGTGTCCTATGTATAGAACCGTCGCAGCTGTGCAATGTTCCATGGATTCCCAACGTCTTTTCCCGAAGTTGGGTTTTTGAGCCAATATGCTCCTCCTGGTATCACTTCGGTGATGATATATGGTCCTTCCCATGGAGACTCGAGTTTCGAGGGTCTCTCTTGCTTCAGCCGAAGTACCATATCTCCAACGCTAAAGCTTCGACTGCGTATCCGTCGGCTGTGATAATTTCTCAACGCCTGCTGGTATACCGTAGTTCTTGCCAAAGCAATGTCTCGAGCTTCGTCAAGGAGGTCTACAGCATCCTTGATACGTCTCCAACGTATCTATAATTTCTTATGTTCCATGCTAGTTTTGTGACAATACCTACATGTTTTGTTCACACTTTATATCGTTTTGATGCGTTTTCCGGAACTAACCTATTGACGAGATGCCGAAGGGCCGATTCTTGTTTTCTCGCTATTTTTGGTTTCGAAATCCTAGTAAGGAAATATTCTCGGAATCGGACGAAATCAACGCCCAGCATCTTAGAATTCCACGAAGCTTCCAGAACACCCGAGAGCCACCAGAGGAGAGCCACAGGGGGCCCACACATGGTGGCGGCGTGGCCAGGCTAGGGCCCGCACCCCCCTGTTGTGTGGCTGCCCCGTAACCCTTCCGACTCCGCCTCTTCGCCTATATAAAGGTCCCTGACCTAAATCTTCGATACGAATAAGCCACGGTACGAGAAACCTTCCATAGCCGCCGCCATCGCGAAGCCAAGATTCGGGGGACAGAAGTCTCTGTTCCGGCACGCCGCCGGGACGGGGAAGTGCCCCCGGAAGGCTTCTCCATCGACACCACCGCCATCTTCATCAACGCTGCTGTCTCCCATGAGGAGGGAGTAGTTCTCCATCGAGGGTAAGGGCTGTACCGGTAGCTATGTGGTTAATCTCTCTCCTATGTACTTCAATACAATGATCTCATGAGCTGCCTTACATGATTGAGATTCATATGAGCTTTGTATCACTATTAGTCTATGTGTTACTCTTGTGATGTTATTAAAGTAGTCTATTCCTCCTTCACGGTGTAATGGTGACAGTGTGTGCATCGTGTAGTACTTGGCGTATGCTATGATCATAATCTCTTATAGGTTATGGAGTTAATTATTACTATGATAGTATTGATGTGATTCATTCCCCCTTCATAGTGTAAAGGTGACAGTGTGTATGCTATGTTAGTACTCGGTTTAAATTGCAAAGATCTATTATGCTCTAAGGTTACTTAAATATGAATGCTGAATGTTGTGGAGCTTGTTAACTCCGGCATTGAGGTGCTCTTGTAGCCCTACACAACGGATGGTGTTCATTATCAAACAAGAGTATATGTAGCACAAAGGAAGAGAACTTATTTATTTATGTGATCAATGTTGAGAGTGTCCACTAGTGAAAGTATGATCCCTAGGCCTTGTTTCCAAATACTGCAATCATCGCTTGTTTACTTGTTTCATCGCATCTTTACTTCCTGCAATATTACTACCATCAACTGCACGCCAGCAAGCACTTTTCTGGCGCCGTTACTACTGCTCATACACATCCATACTACTTGTATTTCACTATCTCTTCGCCGAACTAGTGCACCTATACATCTGACAAGTGTATTAGGTGTGTTGGGGACACAAGAGACTTCTTGTATCGTGATTGCAGGGTTGCTTGAGAGGGATATCTTTGACCTCTTCCTCCCTGAGTTCGATAAACCTTGGGTGATCCACTTAAGGGAAACTTGCTGCTGTTCTACAAACCTCTGCTCTTGGAGGCCCAACACTGTCTACAAGAATAGAAGCACCCGTAGACATCAATCCTGCAACGCGACATTGGAAGAGGATTCTGTGTATGCTGTCACTCGAGGAGCTTCGAACCGAACGTCGGCTGGCAGAACTGCTTCGGCTCCGTGTACCAAGAAGAACGGGGTGTATTGAGTCGACCTGTTAGGTGTGGTACGCAAGCTCCAAAGTACAGATGGTAACTATTCGACCCAAGCTCCAGCCGCGCCCGTGAGGCGTTTCTTGAGGCCATCCCCTATTAGACCATTGATCCTTTCCACCTGGCCGTTGGTTTGCAGGTGGGCCACTGATGCAAATTTCAGTTTAATTCCTCCGTCATCACGAAATTTTCGAAACTCTTTGGAGTCAAAGTTAGTTCCGTTGTCTGTGACTATACTGTGAGGCATACCAAATCGACAGGTTATTCCCCTGAAGAATTGAACTGCTGTTTCAGCTTTCTGGTTTCGTACGGGCACTGCCTCGATCCACTTGGTGAATTTGTCGACTGCGACCAGTAGGTACGTGTGTCCTCCAGGTGATGACCTTGGCAGCGGTCCAACTTGGTCGAGTCCCCATTGAGCGAAGGGCCACGCCAGGGGTATTGTCATCAGATCTATCGCAGGGGCGTGCGGTTTTGGTGAAAAACGCTGGCAGGGGTCGCACTTCATGACCAGATCTCGAGCATCCGATGCCGTCGTTGGCCAGTAAAATCCCGCTCTGAAGGCTTTCACCACAAGGGCCCTGCTTCCTGCATGGTGTCCGCAAGTTCCTTCGTGTATCTCGCGCAACAGTGCTCTTCCATCGTCAATGGCAATACACCTTTGGAAAATACCAGAAATGTTGCGCTTGTAGAGTTCACCGTTTACTATGGTGAAGGCTTTCGATCGTCTGACGATTCGCCTCTCTTCTACTGGATCCTCCGACAGCTCCTGCTTTGTTAGGTACGCTAGGAATGGTTTGGTCCATAATGGCTCAAGGAGGAGGACCTGTTCCGCAAGCGGAGTTGGAGATTCTTCGGCAGCTCCCGATTCCTCGGCAGCTTGCTGCGGGCTCGCCTCTGATTCGTCAGCCGATGGCTTTGAAGGTGCCGGCGCCTTCTCTTTTATCAAACGCTGGGTGATCACTTCGTAGAACACTCCGTCTGGAATAGGGGAGCACGTGGACCCGATGTTTGCTAGAGTGTCGGCTTCCTCGTTGCTGGCTCTGCCGATATGTTTAAGTTCGCACCCTTCAAATTTGGCTTCCATGTTTTGGTACAACTGTCGGTAAGCGATCATGTTGTCGCTGACTGCGTCACATAGGTTCATCGACTGTTGTACTACCAGGTTTGAATCTCCGTAGATTTCCAGGCGAGTTGCCCCAGATGCCTTCGCCATCTTCATTCCGTGTAACAACGCCTCATACTCTGCCTCGTTATTCGTCGGCAGGGAGAAATTCATACGCAGTATGTACTTCATCTTATCTCCCTGTGGTGATATTAATATCACCCCTGCTCCTGCACCTGTGCTCCGTTTCGACCCGTCAAAATACATTATCCATGACCCCGACATGTCGGGTGGTGCTGGTGTCTGTGATTGGATCCAATCTGCCACGAAATCTGGGAGGATTTGGGATTTTATCGCCGTTCGATTAACGTAAGTTATGTCGTGTGGTGCTATTTCGATAGCCCATTGAGACACTCGACCTGTGGCCTCTGGATTAGTCATTATGTTCTTCAATGGCGCTTCGCTTACGACGATAATCGGGTGCTCTGTGAAGTAGTGCCGTAACTTGCGAGCTGACCTCCATACTGCGTATGCCAGCTTCTGATGATGGGGGTACCTCTGCCTTGCAGGTGTGAACACTTCACTGAGGTAGTAAACATGCCTCTGAACACCGTGAACTCTCCCTGCTTCTTCTCGTTCGACGACCAAAACGCTGCAAAAGACTTGGGCCGTTGCAGCTATATACATAAGCAGTGTTTCCTTCTCGCGGGGGGTTACAAGGACTGGGGATGTCGATAAGATTTTCTTCAGATTGTCGAAGGACTCCTGCGCCTCATTTGTCCACTCGAATTTTTCTGACTTTTTCATCAAGTTGTAGAAGGGCAAAGCTTTTTCCCCTAGTTTGGCGATGAATCTGCTGAGTGCCGCCAATCGTCCTGCCAACTGCTGCACTTGGTGCAGATTCTTTGGCGGTTCCATGTCGAGAATAGCTTTGATCTTCAAAGGGTTAGCTTCTATTCCTCTTGCTGAGATGAAGTAGCCGAGTACTTGTCCCCCTGGCACCCCGAAGAAGCATTTCTTTGGGTTCAGCTTGATTTTGTACTTGTCTAGGTTGTCGAAGGTTTCCCACAAATCACCGATGAGGGTAGTGGCGTGCTTCGTTTTTACCACAATATCGTCAATGTAAACTTCGATGTTCCTCCCGATCTGCTCTCCGAGGCAAGCTTGCATGCATCGTTGATAAGTTGCCCCTGCATTCTTCAACCCGAAAGTCATGACGTTGTAACAGAAAACGCCGTGTGGGGTGATGAACGCAGTTAACTCTTGGTCCTCCTTCTTGAGGTTGATCTGGTTATAACCGGAGTATGCATCCAGGAAGGAGAGGCGGTCGCATCCAGCTGTGGAGTCGACTATCTGGTCTATACGAGGCAGCGGGAAGTGGTCCTTTGGGCAATGCTTATTAAGGCTGGTGTAATCGATGCACATGCGGAGAGCGGTCGTGACGTGGGCATAACCCTTCGGGTACTCGACATTGCCATACCCGGTGATTACCATGAAGCTGGACCAGCACGAGGACTCGACAAGCTGGACCTGCACGCGCCTCAACTTGGACTACAAGGAAAGAAGACTCCAATACGAATCCTACTAGGACTCTTGTAAAGCCTAGCTTGGCTGATATATAAAGCCGAGGCGAGGGCACCCCTTAGGGACACACAATCGAAGCATAATTTTAGAGGCAACACGCCTAGACACCGCAACCCGCGGATTAGAACTAGACTAGATCCAACAACTCCGCCTATGGCGGCCCCCATATACATATATTCATATAGTGGATTGCTAGCAGGACGTAGCGACCCTCCACCGCGGGGCGTGAACCTGGGTACGTCATGTACCGCCTCGCTCCCGGAACTTCCGTCGTCGCCTTTCTCTAAAACCCAAGCCCCTCATGGTGGGCATTGCCGAGGAACCGCCTCGTCAATTGGCGCCGTCTGTGGGAAACGCGAAGACTGGATTTCGTTATCCGGGCGGGATCCATCATCATCGACAACATGTAAGAATTTCAACAGTGTTTTCAGCGTTTGTGAGAAAGATCAGCTCAGGCCTGGAAGATTCGCCGCGGCGCTGCCTTCTGGTCGGCGGCTCAAGTGCGATTTGCTTTTTCGTCTAAGCTCCAAACCCGCCTAGTTGCTGGTTAAAGAAGCATTGGAAAGTCAAACGTGCGTGCATCAAGCAGAGAGCTCTGCGCATATGTACCTCGATTGGATCAATCACAATTAGAAGACATCAAGCCACATGGGATAAGGAATCGGTCTGCCAAAAGTTTACGTCAATCAGCACCAACTTGAGCTATGGGCTAACACACAAACGTGTGCCAGCGTTCAAGAAAAATAAGCGAGACAGGTACGGATCGTCTAGCTGACGTATACGGGTCAGCAGTATACTCGGCGGATCACTTCAACTACGGGCAATTTCTTCGCTGTTATGTTCGGAAGAACGGACATCGCCATCGACTAAGAGCATTGTTATATCGGCACCATCGGACGCAAAGATTATCAGATCGGAACAAGCTTCGACTGCTTCACCGCGCATAGTCGCCACGCTCGGGGCTCGCTCGTTGCATCACGGACTTGATATATTCGGGAGCTCGCCCGTCGGCTGCCCTGCTCGGCTGACCGCGCCCGCCATCGCGCACTCTTCTTACTCGGGGGCTCGCCTGCCACGGACCCGACATTACGGACCCGACATATTCAGATGCTCACCCGCAGCGGATCGGCTATGTCAACCGCGTCCTCTTCATCGGCCACGTCAGCTAGGCGCCGCGTGGACTCTCTTGGATGGCGGAATTATTTCGGCTGCGCCTGTCGCATGGACTATCTCTGGCCACGGAACTACTTCGACTACTTCACCGCGCACAATCGCCACACTCGGGACCCTGCTTGTTGCATCGTGGACTTGATATATTCGGGAGCTCGCCCGTCGACTGCTCTGCTCGGCTGACCGCGCCCGCTGTCACGCACTCGTCATACTGAGACTCGTCTGTCGTGAGCATGGCATTACAGACCCGATATATTCGGATGCTCACCCGCAGCGGATCGGCTATGACAACCGCGTCCTCGTCATCGATCACGTTTGCCTGGCGCCCGCATGGACTATCTTGGATGGCGGGATTACTTCGGCTGCGCCCGCCGGCATGAATTATCTTGGATGGCGCAATTATCTCGGTTGCGCCCGCCGCGTGAATTATCTTGGATGGCGCAATTATTCCGGCTGCGCCCGCCGCACGGACTACCTTTGGCTGTGCAATTATTTCGACTGCGCCTGCAGAATTAAGTGTTCCTCTTTCTTTCGCCACACCCGATGATTGGGGAGGCACCATTACATCGTTACTTCCAGCACTCTCGATTACTCGGTGGATTTATTTTCCCCGAATCAGTGGATTTATTTTCTCCATCATCTATGATCACTCGATGGATTTATCTTCTTCGGCTCGGATATATCTTCTCCCGATGCACTCTCGGGTTGGTGGATTCATCATCTGGAATATTCAATGGATATCATCTTATTTAATATCGACCCAATGCGATCCCATCGGGAGCACTGGAATTACTCGGGGGCTCTTGGAGTATCTTCGGACTATTGCGGTTACTCTCATCGGGAGCGCTGGAATTCAAGAAGATTTGAAGACTATTACTTCCATCGGGAGCGCCGGTGTGCTGGAATTATTACTCCCATCGGGAGCACCGGTGTATTGGAATTCAAGAAGATTTGAAGACTATTACTCCTATCGGGAGCGCCGGTGTGCTGGAATTATTACTCCCATCGGGAGCACCGGTGTATTGGAATTCAAGAAGATTTGAAGACTATTACTCCCATCGGGAGCGCCGGTTCACTGGAACCCAAGAAGATATGAAGACTATTGCTCCCATCGGGAGCGCCGAACCCAAGAAGATATGAAGACTATTGCTCCCATCGGGAGCGCCGAACCCAAGAAGATATGAAGACTATTGCTCCCATCGGGAGCGCCGGACCCAAGAAGATATGAAGACTCAAGTTTTGAAGAATTGCAGTAATTCGGGACACCCGAACTACATTGCCCGAACTACATCGTCAGGAACCTTGTTCGTATATTCCAACAAACATCGGTGCGATGGAAAATACGCCCAGAGATTGCACCCTAAAAAAGCCTCTGAAACTACGAGTGCTATGATGCAAAATAAATGGGGACCTTGCTCTTTTTCCTTTGCTATAGATGCCTCAAAGAGTGCCGCAAATAGCAAAGATCATGAAGCAACGAAGACCTTGCTCTTTTCCTTTGCTATAGATGCCTCAAAGAGTGCCGCAAATAGCAAGGATCATGAAGCAACGAAGACCTTGCTCTTTTCCTTTGCTATAGATGCCTCAAAGAGTGTCGTAAATAGCAAGGATCATGAAGCAACAGGGACCTTGATCTTTTCCTTCGCTATAGATGCCTCAAAGAGTGCCGCGAATAGCAAGGATCATGAAACAAACAAGGACGCTGACCTTTCCCTCTGCTACAGATGCCTCTACGAGCGCCGTAAATAGCAAGAGTCTGGAAATACATATAAAACAACCCACGTTCGATATTTTACTTATGGAAATATCAAAGAACAACGAGTTCATCGGCAGAGTTAGTGCTTCCGATACAGTCGGGAGCTGCTGTCAGAACATACATCGGTTGAAAGCAAAGTTGCACATACAACGGGTTTAGCAAGACCTGCAACACGAGCTGATCACTCAAACAATTTGCTGACCAACGAATACGCATACGCTTAAACGGGCAATTAAGATTTGCTCCTTCAAAATTTGCCAACGGCATTGACACGGTAAAAGTGCATATGCATGTACCTACCAAAAAACTTACAAACAATGGCATCAACGATGCTCAAGGTGCGCTTTGCCCCTTGAAATAAACAACAATGTGTCAACGGCACCTGAAGAAAACTGTAAACATCGGGTTGCTCGACTTGAGTCTACTCACGGTTGCAAGCATCAGTGCCCAAACTCGGGGGCTACTTCCATCGGGAGCGCTGGATGCGCACCCGATAAAATTATCGGCTCCTTAGGGCCATCATCTAAATCATCGGCTCCTCAGGGTCATCATCTGAATCATCGGCTCCTCTGGGCCATCATCCCAATCATCGGCTCCTTAGGGCCATCATCTAAATCATCGGCTCCTCAGGGTCATCATCTGAATCATCGGCTCCTCTGGGCCATCATCCCAATCATCGTCTCCTCAGGGCCATCATCTCAATCATCGGCTCCTCTGGGATATCATCTGAATCATCAACTCCTCTATCAGTGAAATCATCAGAGTTATCGGCATCATGTTCTCGGAACGCGAGGACATGTACGGTATTTGACTTAGCATTTTTTAACACCCTATACATAACTATTTCATATTTATCTACAGGCTCGGGGGCTACTCCCATCGGGAGCGCTAGTCGCGCACCCGATAAAAAATATGGCAACCTCGCCAACAAAGAAGAATAAAGTTGAAGACGTTGGCATCAAACAATCAAGATCTTCGAGTAGTACAACTTGAGTCTATGCGTGGCTGCAAGCACCCGCCCATAGACTCGGGGGCTACTCCCATCGGGAGCGCTTCGCGCACCCGACAGAAAGCAACTCCGATTCTACATCAAGCACAAGATTCAACAGATGATCAAGACAACTTTAGTCCCTGCCCGAAGCTTCACTTCGGCCAGACACTCGGGGGCTACTGACGTGGGCATAACCCTTCGGGTACTCGACATTGCCATACCCGGTGATTACCATGAAGCTGGACCAGCACGAGGACTCGACAAGCTGGACCTGCACGCGCCTCAACTTGGACTACAAGGAAAGAAGACTCCAATACGAATCCTACTAGGACTCTTGTAAAGCCTAGCTTGGCTGATATATAAAGCTAGGCAGGGGCACCCCTTAGGGACACACAATCAGAAGCATAATTTTAGAGGCAACACGCCTAGACACCGCAACCCGCGGATTAGAACTAGACTAGATCCAACAACTCCGCCTATGGCGGCCCCCTGTATACATATATTCATATAGTGGATTGCTAGCAGGACGTAGCGACCCTCCACCGCGGGGGCGTGAACCTGGGTACGTCGTGTACCGCCTCGCTCCCGGAACTTCCGTCGTCGCCTTTCTCTAAAACCCAAGCCCCTCATGGTGGGCATTGCCGAGGAACCGCCTCGTCAGGTCGTGTCCTTTTTTGGCACCATAACGGGATTAGCCACCCATTCAGCTTCCTTAAGTTCTCGAATGAATCCTGCCTTGCGGAGTCGACTAACTTCTTCACCAACCGCTCTTCTCTTCGGCTCAGAAAATCGGCGCATCGACTGTTGTACTGGTTTGGCTGTCGGGTCAACATTGAGGGCGTGCTCAGCGAGTTCCCTGGGGATACCTGGCATGTCGAATGGTTCCCATGCAAATATCTCCCAGCGCTCACGGAGGAACTCGATGAGCGCGCCTTCCTATGCATCAGTAAGGTCTGCCGATATATTGACCGTCTTCTTCGGGTCAATGGGGTGCACCTGCAGCTTTTTTGCTTCCTTCGCAGCGTCAAATTCGTCGGCTGTTACGTTTCGATTGTCGGCTGGTGGCTGTGTGTGATCCGTGACGGCCTCGACAGCGTTGAGTTCTTCCTTTGCTCCAAACCTTGAGGCGATCTTCTGGAATTCTCTGTCGCAATTGTCTGATCGGGTAAAGCTTCCGTGAACGGTTATTGGAGTCCCATTGTTGCCAGGCATCTTCAGTTTTATGTATGCGTAATGAGGTACGGCCATAAATTTGGCAAAGGCAGGTCTGCCGAGGATGGCGTGGTACTAAGATTCCCAGTCGACTACTTCGAACTCGATTTTTTCCTTCCTGAAGTTGCTAGGCGTGCCAAAAACTACATCTAGTGATGTTTTGCCTAGGGAATAAGCGGGTCGAGTCGGTATAATGCCATGGAATCCTGTATCGGACTCTCTTAGCATGTCGACTGTTAAACCCATTGCTTTCATCGTATTGGCGAATAGCGGGTTCAAACCACTTCCTCCGTCCATGAATACTTTGCTCATATTGTATCCTCCGATCTGCGCCTCCAGGACAAGGGCTGCATGACCTGGTCTAGGAACAGCCTTCGGGTGATCCGCCTGCCGAAGGAGATGCTGCGTTCGACCGGTCGATGAATTCGGGTGTATCAACCATAGCTACTTCCGCATATTTCACTTCTCGTGAGAATTTTTTAATTTCCCTTTTTGAAAAGCTGGTTTTATGGATCATGTTCACCTGCCCACATGGCTCCGGAAACACCTCGGCTGGTACATACTTGTCTCCTTTTGCTGGCTCGTATGGCTCTGGTACGTATGGTTCTGGCGGATAACTGTAAGATCCTGCCCTTTTCTCCATTATGTGAACTCTTTACATAGCTTCGGCTCTGAGATCGTCACAGAACTGTCGAATCTAAAAGAAGTGTCGGCAGTTCCTTCGCAGATGACTGGATTTTTCTCGACCATCCTTCGGATCAGTGTAAGAGTGGAGGTAACATGGTGCCTCGAGCTGCTCCGTAGCCGATAGATACGGTGAGCGGGTGCGGCCATGGATCGGTTGCATGTCCTGGTGTCCTCGTTCGGACTGGTGAGGGAGAGTTGCTGTACGTTCTTCCTCTTCACGGCGCGAGTCCCTTCGTCTTTTCCTTCGCCCCGTTGTGAGGTCTAAACTTCCTCGGCTGCCTCCTTGCATGTTTCTGGACGGAACTTCCAAGGTTGCGGCTAGAGCGTCACCTGCCGAAACTGAGGTCCTCGGGCCAGATGTACTTGTCCTAGGGAGGCGAAGAAAGCCTCCGGAGTCGATGATGAAGTGGACACCTCCAAAAGTTGCGGTCATGTCGTCGCACGATTCTGCAGGGATCGAGTTCGGCGGGTCGAGATGTGGTACGAACTCAAAGGATCCGCAGCGGATCGGGTCTTTTGGATCTAGTGGCGTTGGTGACTCGAGTACGAACGCCGCAGATGTGACTGGTATCGCCGATGACCTGCCTTGTGCCGACAGGGTCCCCACAGATGGCGCCAATTGTCGAGGATGCTCCTCGGCAATGCCCTCCGATAGGGGCTTAGGGTTGATGGAATCCTGTAAGCTGACACGAGACATCGGTTCACAGACAAGCGGGGAGAGCGATTTACCCAGGTTCAGGGCCCTCGATGAGGTAAAACCCTTACGTCCTGCCTGTCTGATCTTGATTATGAGAATATTGGGTTACAATGGGGTGCCGAAGGGTTCGGCTGAGATCTCGTCGAGAGGCTAAGTGCTATGGCCACCTAGCTCTAGACTTCTGGTGGCTAAGATTGCTAAGATTGTACCTGTCCCTCGGCAGCCCCTCTCCTGGCCTTTATATAGGAGGCCAGGTCTCAAGAGGTCTAACCGAGTACGACTAGATTTTACAATAGATCTATCTCTAAACTTTCCTTCGTTGTCTTGCTCGCCAAGGAATCTTCTGCCGCATCATCAAGTGGCCCGTCTTTGTCATTAAGTACCTTCACGGGCCTCCAGCTAGATCGTATAGGGTAGGGCAATGTCGGTTACCCGAAGGGTTATGCCCACGTCAATGCCCATTGTTGCAATTTACACCTTATTTGGATTTCACTCCAACAGGTATGCCTAGAAACTTGTTGGAGATATGCTCAAGAGGCAATAATAAAGTAGTTATTGTTATATATTAGTGTTCATGATAAATGTTTACATCACATGCTATAATTGTATTAGGTGGAAACATCGATACATGTGTGTTGTGTAAACATCCAGAGTCCCTAGTAAGCCTCTCGTTTAACTAGCTAGCTTGTTGATTGATAGATGATCATAATTTCCTGATCATGAACATGGGATGTTGTTAATAACAAGGTTATGTCATTAGGAGAATGATATAATGGACACACACCCATAATGATCGTACCATAAGATCAAGTCATTAAGTTCAACTTGCTATAAGCTTTCAATACATAGTAACCTAGTCCTTCGACCATGAGATCATGTAAATCACTTAGACCGAATGGGTACTTTGATTACATCAAACACCACTGCGTAAATGGGTGGTTATAAAGATGGGATTAAGTATTCGGAAAGTATGAGTTGAGGCATATGGATCAAGAGTGGGATTTGTCCATCCTGATGACGGATAGATATGCTCTGGGCCCTCTCGGTGGAATGTCATATAATTAGTTTGCAAACATGTGACAAGGTCACAAGAGATGACATACCACGGTACGAGTAAAGAGTACTTGTCGGTAACGAGGTTGAACTAGGTATAGAGATACCGATGATCAAACCTCGGATAAGTAAAGTATCGCGCGACAAAGGGAATCGGTATCATATGTTAATGGTTCATTCGATCACAAAGTTATCGTTGAATATGTAGGAACCATTATGGAACTCCAGATCCCGCTATTGGTTATTGATTGGAGAGGAGTCTCGATCATGTCTGCATAGTTCATGAACCGTAGGGTGACACACTTAAGGTTCGATGTTGTATAGTAGATATGGAATATGAAATGGAGACCGGATATTGTTTGGAGTCTCGTATGAGATCCAGGACATCCCGAGGAGGTCTGGAATAGTCCGGAGAATAAGATTCATATATGGGAAGTCATTTTCAGGGTTGCCGGAAAAGTTCAGGATTTTTCGGTATTGTACCGGAGGTTCTAGAAGGTTCCGAAGGGTACCATAGTGGGGCCCACCTATCCCGGACGACCAACATGGACCGGAAGGGTCGCATAGGCCCCCATGGGCTAGGCAAACCAGCCCCCCAAGGCCCATGCGGCTGGATCAAGTGGATAAGATCAAATCCCCCTTGTTTTGGCCGACCTTAGGGCTTGGAGGAGGGGCCAAGGCAGCCCCCCACGCCTATATAAGTGGGTGGGGAGGGTTGGGGTGCAGCACATGATTCCCCAAAACCCTAGCCGCCCCTCTCTCCCTCCTCCTCCTTCCTGCGCAGGCTTGGCGAAGCCCTGCAGGAATTTCTCCTCCACCTCCACCACCACGCCATCGTGCTGCTGGGATTTCGAGGGGATCTACCACCTCCGCTGCCTGCTGGAATGGGGAGACGAAGGACGTCATCGACACCGTACGTGTGACCGAGTACGGAAGTGCTGCCGGATTGCAGCACTGGAAGGATCGTCTACATCAACCACGAGATCTGATCTCGTTAAGGATTTGGATCTACGAGGGTTAGTTTCTCATATATCTCGTTGCTCCGATCTCATAGATTAGATCTTGGCTTTTCCTTAGATTGGATCTTGGATTTATTCATCTTTGCGATATAATTTTTTGTTTTCTATGCATCGAACCCATCAGTGGTATCAGAGCGTGTCTATGCGTAGATCTGTTGCACGAGTAGAACACAATGGTTTTGTGGGCGTTGATGCTTTTGTTGTCGCTTGCTTTTCGTGTACTTTGCATCTCGCGGGATGGGGGGATGAAGCGGCCCGGGCTAACCTTACATGACCGCGTTCATGAGACTTGCTCCACACTTGACATGCAACTTGTATTGCATAAGCGGCTCAACGGGTGTCAGTTTCTCCCACCATAGTTAAGATCCAATTTGCAATCTGCACTTGACAACACTTGTATCAGCATTGTGGTTCTTGTTCGTAGGTAAGATCGGATCATATTCAAAAGCCCCAAGCCACGTAAAATTTGCAAATAAAATTAGAGGCGTCTAACTTGTTTTTGCAGGGACATGTGATGTGATATGGTCATTATGTGATTATGTTTATATTTGATGTAAGAGATGATCCTTATTGTAATATGGCAACCGGCAGGAGCCTAATGGTTGTCTTTATTGTTTCATGACCTGCGTGTCAATCACCATGTAATAGCTTTATTTCATTACTATGAGTTAGTAGTTGTAATAGTTGCTATGGATGGTGGACAACCATGAAGCGGTGCCATGGACCTTGGCGCAATGCTGGTGATGATGGAGATCATGCTCATGTGCTTTGAAGATGGAGATCAAAGGCACAAGAAGAAAAGACCATATCTTATCACATTATCCATGCATGTGATGTTTATCCTTTTATGCATCTTATTTTGCTAACATCACAACAGTAGAATTATAAGATGATCCCTATCATCAATATCAAGATAATAAAATGTTCTCCCCTCGTATGCACCATTGCTAAAGTCCGTCGTTTTGAAGCATCTCGTGATGATCAGATGTGATAGATTCTACGTTCACATACAACGCGTGTAAGCCATGTTGCACACGCGGAATACTTGGGTTTGCTTGATGAGCCTAGCATGTACAGACATGGCCTCGGAACATAGGAAACCGAAAGGTTGAACACAAGTCATATGAATGATATGATCAACATATTGATGTTCACCATTGAAGCTACATCATCTCACGTGATGATCGGACTTGGTGTAGTGAATATGGATTGTGTGCCACTAAACAACTATGAGGGATGTTGTATTAAGTGGGAGTTCATTAGTAATTAGATTAAAACTTGAACTAATTATCATGAACATAGTCTGAATAGTATTTTGAATTAAAGTTGTAGAATTGGCATCCGTTATTTACCATGCGTTAGTCTTGTAATTGAGATAGAAACATTGTTAAATCTGACAAATAACTTTACGGACTGGTACCGTATTGATAAAGAATCAAGAAATGATTAAGTCCTATTGCAAACTTTTGGTAACCCTCACATTGCTGACTCAAAGAGCAATGGTTTCAATTAGTACCTAAAATCATCTTGTCTCTGTGAAACTTGAAATTCAAATCCGTTTGAAAAGTAAGGAGCTGGAAAGTTTGTTTTCAAAAATAAGCAAGGTGTGAGATATATGTGATATCTAAGACCTCGTTGCAAGATGATAGAATATAATTTAGTAAGACTACATAAACTCATAAGTTTTATGGGAATGTACAAAGGTTGAAGACGCTAGGCGTCCCGATCCTCCCACTAGTTGGGCACTAACGATATTCTCATATCCACTGAAGTGGTCGTCCTTATTATGCACTGTTGCTAAGACTCGTTGTTTTGAAGCATCACGTGATGATCGGGTGTTATAGATTCTACGTGTGCATACAACGGGTGCAAGCCAGATTTGCACGTGCAAATACTGAGGTTAAACTTGACGAGCCTAGCATGTACATACATGGTCTCAGAAAGTCGTCATGATTTGATGGATAAAAATTATGAGTAAATTGTTCATCACATTAAAAAATTACTAATAGTGAAATCTGGAACACTTGTCATGTGATGATCAACTTCAAAGTAAGAACCTCAGGGTTATTGGTATTTGACCAACAAACCTAGAAGTTACTGATGTTGAAGTGTGATACGTCTCCGACGTATCGATAATTTCTTATGTTCCATGCCACATTATTGATGATATCTACATGTTTTATGCATACTTTATGTCATATTTATGCGTTTTCCGGAACTAACCTATTGACGAGATGCCGAAGGGCCGCTGTCTGTTTTCTGCTGTTTTTGGTTTCAGAAATCCTAGTAAGGAAATATTCTCGGAATCGGACGAAATCAACGCCCAAGCATCTTAGAATCCCCGAAGCATCCGAACACCCGAGAGTCGCGGCAGGGGGGCCACAGGCCCCCGAGATGACAGGCGGCGCGGCCGGGGCCCGGGCCGCGCCCCTAGTGTGTCACCGCCTCGTCGACCCTCCGACTCCGCCTCTTCGCCTATTTAAAGGTCCCCGACCTAAAACCTCGATACGGAAAAGCCACGGTACGAGAAACCTTCCGCGAGCCGCCGCCATCGCGAAGCCAAGATCCGGGGGACAGGAGTCTCCGTTTCGGCACGCCGCCGGACGGGGAAGTGCCCCGGAAGGCTTCTCCATCAACACCACCGCCATCTTCATCACCGCTGCTCGTCTCCCATGAGGAGGGAGTAGTTCTCCATCGAGGCTCGGGGCTGTACCGGTAGCTATGTGGTTCATCTCTCTCCTATGTACTTCAATACAATAATCTCATGAGCTGCCTTACATGATTGAGATTCATATGATGATGCTTGTAATCTAGATGTCATTATGCTAGTCAAGTGGGTTTTACTTATGTGATCTCCTGGAGACTCCTTGTCCCACGTGTGTAAAGGTGACAGTGTGTGCACCGTGTGGGTCTCTTAGGCTATATTTCACGTAATACTTATTCACCGAGTTATGATTTGAGTTGGATGTCTCTATGAAATTGTGGTGTGTTAGTACCTCCCGTGAATGCTCAAAGTGACAGCGTGGGGTGTTCATTAGTACTTGGGAATGCATCTTTAAGGTTTGCCTACGTGATGAATTAGTGTTCGTTATCTTGCCGGAGAGTAATTCGTAGTAGCATAGTGAAGTGCTTATTTATATCTCTTTATGATTGCAATGTGTTTTGTATCACAATTTATCTGTGTGCTACTCTAGTGATGTTATTAAAGTAGTTTATTCCTCCCGCACGGTGTAATGGTGACAAGTGTGTGCATCGTGTAGTACTTGGCGTAGGCTATGATTGTGATCTCTTGTAGATTATGAAGTTAACTATTGCTATGATAGTATTGATGTGATCTATTCCTCCTTTCGTAGTGTGAAGGTGACAAGTGTGCATGCTATGTTAGTACTTGGTTTGGTTATGTTGATCCGTTATGCACTCTAAGGTTATTTAAACATGAATATCGAATATTGTGGAGCTTGTTAACTCCGGCATTGAGGGTTCGTGTAATCCTACACAGCTTAGTGGTGTTCATCATCCAACAAGAGGGTGTAGAGTCTAGCATCTATCTATTTATTCTGTTATGTGATCAATGTTGAGAGTGTCCACTAGTGAAAGTATGATCCCTAGGCCTTGTTCCTAAATATCGCTATCGCTGCTTGTTTACTATTTTACCGCATTTATACTGCTCTGCAATATTACTACCATCAACTCGCACGCCAGCAAGCACTTTTCTCGGCGCCGTTACTACCGCTCATATTCATTCATACCACCTGTATTTCACTATCTCTTCGCCGAACTAGTGCACCTATTAGGTGTGTTGGGGACACAAGAGACTTCTTGCTTTGTGGTTGCAGTGGTTGCATGAGAGGGATATCTTTGACCTCTTCCTCCCCGAGTTCGATAAACCTTGGGTGATCCACTTAAGGGAAACTTGCTGCTGTTCTACAAACCTCTCGCTCTTGGAGGCCCAACACTGCCTACAAGAATAGAAGCACCCGTAGACATCAAGCTATTTTCTCGGCGCCGTTGCCGGGGAGGAAAGGTAAAAGGTACTCACACTCCGGATCTCGGCTACTAAGCTATTTTCGCCGTTGTAAGTACTCGAAGCTATTTCCTTTAGATCCTGCAATTGCATCTTTTTGTTTCTTGTTTACACTAGTTTGGCATAATGGACAACAGTGAGCTTCTTATTCTATTTCCTGATTTAAGACATGGATGGTTTGATGCGAAAATTAAAAAACCTATGGAACATGTTAGTATGAACGCTTTGAACACCATTGTTGCTAATGATATGGAAAATTCTAAGCTTGGGGAAGCTGGCTTTGATGAGCATGATATTTTTAGTCCCCCAAGCATTGAGGATAAAATTTACTTTGATGATACTTTGCCTCCTATATTTGATGATGAGAATAATAATGATAGCTACTTTGTTGAATTTGCTCCCACTACAACTAATGAAATTGATTATGCCTATGTGGAGAGTAATAATTTTATGCATGTGAATAAGAATGCTTTATGTGATACTTATATTGTTGAG
Organism: Lolium rigidum; assembly: GCF_022539505.1. NCBI lineage: Eukaryota > Viridiplantae > Streptophyta > Magnoliopsida > Poales > Poaceae > Lolium > Lolium rigidum. The sequence goes on from NC_061511.1 coordinate 130,492,261, forward strand.
TTTTCTTATGATAGTACTGAAAGTTATTATGAGAGAGGAAAATATGGTTGTAGAAATTTTCATGTTACTAAAACACCTCTCTATATGCTGAAATTTTTGAAGTTACTCGTGTTTTATCCTCTTATGCTTGTCACTTTGTTCTTCATGAATTCATTTGTGTACAACATTCCTTTTCATAGGAAGCATGTTAGGCTTAAATTTGTTTTGAATTTGCCTCTTGATGCTCTCTTTTGCTTCAAATACTATTTCTTGCGAGTGCATCATTAAAACCGCTGAGCCCATCTTAATGGCTATAAAGAAAGAACTTCTTGGGAGATAACCCATGTGTTTTTTTACTACAGTACTTTGTTTTATATTTGAGTCTTGGAAGTTGTTACTACTGTAGCAACCTCTCCTTATCTTAGTTTTGTTGCATTGTTGTGCCAAGTAAAGTCTTTGATAGTAAAGTCAATACTAGATTTGGATTATCGCGCGGAAACAGATTTCTTGCTGTCACGAATTTCGACCTGCCTCTCTGTAGGTAACTCAGAAAAATCTGCCAATTTACGTGCTTGATCCTCAGATATGTACGCAACTTTCATTCAATTTGGGAATTTTCATCTGAGCAAGTCTGGTGCCACTTTAAAATTCGTCTTTACGGACTGTTCTGTTTTGACAGATTCTGCCTTTTATTTCGCATTGCTTCTTTCGCTGTGTTGGGTGGATTTCTTTGTTCCATTACCTTCCAAGTAGCTTTGGGCAATGTCCAGAAGTGTTAAGAATGATTGTGTCACCTCTGAACATGTGAATTTTTGATTATGCACTAACCCTCTAATGAGTTTGTTTCGAGTTTGGTGTGGAGGAAGTTTTCAAGGGTCAAGAGAGGAGGATGATATACTATGATCAAGAAGAGTGAAGAGTCTAAGCTTGGGGATGCCCCGGTGGTTCATCCCTGCATATTTCAAGAAGACTCAAGCGTCTAAGCTTGGGGATGCCCAAGGCATCCCCTTCTTCATCGACAACTTATCAGGTTCCTTCTCTTGAAACTATATTTTTATTCGGTCACATCTTATGTACTTTACTTGGAGCGTCTGTGTGCTTTTGTTTTTGTTTATGTTTGAATAAGTTCATCCTTGTGTGGGAGATAGACACGCTCCGCTGTTGCATATGAACACATGTGTTCTTAGCTTTACTTTTAATGTTCATGGCGAAGGTTGAAACTGCTTCGTTCATTGTTATATGGTTGGAAACGGAGAATGCTACATGTAGTAATTGGTAAAATGTCTTGGGTAATGTGATACTTGGCAATTGTTGTGCTCATGTTTAAGCTCTTGCATCATATACTTTGCACCTATTAATGAAGAAATACATAGAGCTTGCTAAAATTTGGTTTGCATAATTGGTCTCTCTAAAGTCTAGATAATTTCTAGTATTGAGTTTGAACAACAAGGAAGACGGTGTAGAGTCTTATAATGTTTACAATATGTCTTTTATGTGAGTTTTGCTGCACCGGTTCATCCTTGTGTTTGTTTCAAATAACCTTGCTAGCCTAGCCTTGTATTGAGAGGAATTCTTCTCATGCATCCAAAATCCTTGAGCCAACCACTATGCCATTTGTGTCCACCATACCTACCTACTACATGGTATTTCTCCGCCATTCCAAAGTAAATTGCTTGAGTGCTACCTTTAAATAATTCAAAATTTATCACCTCTGATTTGTGTCAATGTTTTATAGCTCATGAGGAAGTATGTGGTGTTTATCTTTCATTCTTGTTGGGCAACTTTCACCAATGGACTAGTGGCTTCATCCGCTTATCCAATAATTTTGCAAAAAGAGCTGGCAATGGGATTCCCAGTCCCAAATTAATTAACCTAAATAGACACTCCTCCATGGTATGTGATTGTTGGACGGCACCCGAAGGATTCGGTTAGCCATGGCTTGAGAAAGCAAAGGTGGGGAGGAGTGTCATCATAATAAAACTAAAATAAAAAGGCACTCCTTCATGGTATGAGATTGTTGGCGAGCACCCGAGGATTCTGGTTAGCCATGGTTTGTGAAAGAAAGGTTGGAAGGAGTGCCACCCAAAAATAAAAATAATTCATGGGAGCCGCTCTTTGAAGGTTTGTCTGGCAAGGGGGTTAGAGTGCCCACTACCATTCGTTGACAACAACAAACACCTCTCAAAATTTTACTTTTATGCTCTCTTTATGTTTTCAAAACCAAAGCTCTAGCACAAATATAGCAATTGATGCTTTCCTCTTTGAAGGACCTTTCTTTTACTTTTATGATTGATTCAGTTCACCTATTTCTTTCCACCTCAAGAAGCAAACACTTGTGTGAACTGTGCATTGATTCCTACATACTTGCATATTGCACTTGTTATATTACTTTACATTGACAATATCCATGAGATATACATGTTATAAGTTGAAAGCAACCGCTGAAACTTAATCTTCCTATGTGTTGCTTCAATGCCTTCTACTAAGAATTTATTGCTTATGAGTTAACTCTTATGCAAGACTTATTGATGCTTGTCTTGAAGTACTATTCATGAAAAGTCTTTGCTTTATGATTCATTTG
>NC_061511.1:130494920-130759358 GCF_022539505.1 Lolium rigidum
CCCACGGACTTCCAATACGCATCCTGATGCGTCTTCTCTTGACAAAGAAGATGGCTGGGAGTTTGCGTACCTATTGCACGTGACTTGTGCTCACTGAAGTGTGGGACCTCAAGCGTGGGCACCACACGTAAGTGACAGACCTGTTGGTGTAAAAACTCGATTGATTATTATAGTGCATTAGAACAAAGTTTCCTATGGATTCAAGGGTAGGAAATCCAAGTTAACTCATTTACGTGTTAAACTTGTCTAAATCTTGGTGAAACCTAGGATTTGACCAAGATTCAAATGGGCAGAAAAATAAAAACATAGAAAAATGAAAAACCAAATCACATAGTCTTCTTATGTCATATAGTAAGCATTAAAGTTGATAAACAAGGTCTAGACATATCAAACCATACAAATCATGTATCTACCCCCTAACCCCTAAACTCCGTCTTATGAAGTCAAGCATGAAGATAAGTGGCTTTGGGTTTCAAACATGGAAATTTCAAAATCCTCCCAAAAGCCCCTTTTCAAATATTTCAAACTTATTCAAATTTGGTTCAAATTTGAAAGACATACAAGTTATAGCACACATAGTGCATACATTTTCACACAAACTGCACTACATGCTAACCCTATAGCTTGAGGCCATTTGGATGAGGTCGAAAAAATTCTTGGATTAGAATCGTGTTGTTCGAACCCCGTAGTTGGATTTTTTGAACCCTTGATCTGTAGAACTGGGCAAAACCCGAGTTTAGAGTGACTAAGAAGGATACATGCTTCCCTTTTCATTTTCATGTTTTAAACTTGTTTAAATTATCTTAGTCAAACCTAGGATTAGACAAGATTCAAATGGGCATCAAAATTGAAAAAAAATCAGCAAAAAGAAAAACCAAAGCAAATAGTTTTCTTATGTCATATAGTAAGCATTAAAGTTGATAAACAAGGTCTAGACATATTCAAACCAGACAAATCATGTAGCTATACCCCCTAACCCCTAAACTCTGTCTTATGAAGTCAAGCATGTGAAGAGAAGTGGTTTTGGGTTTCAAACATGGAAATTTGAAAAACCTCCCAAAAGCTTCATTTTAGAGTGACTAAGAAGGATCCATGCTTCCCTTTTCATTTTCATGTTTTAAACTTGTTTAAATTATCTTGGTCGTCAAACCTAGGATTTGACAAGATTCAAATGGGCATCAAAATTGAAAAAAAATCTGAAAAAAGAAAAACCAAAGCAAATAGTTTTCTTATGTCATATAGTAAGCATTGAAGTTGATAAACAAGGTCCATACATATTCAAACCACACAAATCATGTATCTATACCCCCTAACCCCTAAATTAATTAACTATGTCTTAATTATGAAGTCAAGCATGTGAAGAGAAGTGGTTTTGGGTTTCAAACATGGAAATTTCAAAAACCTCCCAAAAGCTTCATTTTAGAGTGACTAAGAAGGATCCATGCTTACATTTGCATTTTCATATTTTAAACATGTTTAAATCATTATCAAACCTAGGATTTCACCAAGATACAAATGGGTGGGCACAAAATTCAAAAAAATCAGAAAAATGAAAAACAAAAGCACATAGTCTTCTTATATATGTCATATCGTAAGCATTCAAGTTGATAAACGAGGTCTAGGTATATCCAAACCAGACAAATCATGTATCTACCCCATGTCGATCTTATGAAGTCTAGCATGAAGAGAAGTCGTTTTGGGTTTCAAACATGGAAATTTCAAGAACATCCCAAAAGCTTCATTTTAGAGTGACTAAGAAGGATACAGGCTTACCTTTTAATTTTCATGTTTTAAACTTGTTTAAATCTTGGTTAAACCTAGGATTTGACCAAGATTCAAATATATGGGCATAAAATAAATAAAAAACAGAAAAATGAAAACCAAAGCACATGGTCTTCTTATGTCTATAGTTAGCATTAAAGTTGATAAACAAGGTCTAGACATATTCAAACTAGAAAATCATGTATATATCTACACCCGTAACCCTAAACTCTGTCTTATGAAGTCAAGCATGCATGAAGAGAAGTGATTTTTTTTGTTTCAAACATGGAAATTTCAAAAACCCTCCCAAGAGCTACATTTCGGGGTGACTAAGAAGGATAGATGCTTATTTTTTCATATCCATGATTTAAACTTGTTTAAACCATGGTCAAACCTAGGATTTTACCAAGATTCAAATGGGCATAATTTTTTAAAAAATCAGAAAATGAAAAACCAAGGCACATAGTCTTCTTATGTCATATAGTAAGCATTCAATTAAGTTGATAAACAAGGTCTAGACATATATTCAAACCAGGAAAATCATGTATCTACCCCCGAACCCTAGCTAAACTCTGTCTTATGAAGTCAAGCATGCATGAAGAGAAGTGGTTTTGGTTTCAAACGTTTAAGCCAAAAGCCCCTTTTCAAATATTTCAAACTTATTCAAATTTGGTTCAAATTTGAAAGACATACAATTTATAGCACACATAGTGCATACATTTTCACACATACTGCACTAGATACTAACCCTATAGTTTGAGGCCATTTGGATGAGGTCGAAAAAATTCTTGGATTAGAATCGTGTTGTTCGAACCCCGTAGTTGGATTTTTTTGAACCCTTGATTTGTAGAACTGGGCAAAACCCTAGTTTAACATATTTAATTATGGATTCGTATATCAATTTTTCTACTACCTGTTTATTATTACTATGCAGCACATGGGTGTTTGCCCGTCGAGTGAAACTCGGAGGAAGAGGGATCACTCGGAAGGAGAGAAGAAGGGAGAGCATTATGGTGTCTCCCCTTTTTCGGGTGATGATGTTGACTTTTGTGCAGGGTTTGTCAGTGAGCAGGAGGTGCGAGCGAGCGAGCGAGTCGAGCGAGGCCGAGAATGAGGGAGATTTGTTTTTTTGTGAGAGGGACAACCGAAGGATCCAGAAGGACCCACAGACTTCCAATACGCATCCTGATGCGTCTTCTCTTGACAAAGAAGATGGCTGGGAGTTTGCGTACCTATTGCACGTGACTTGTGCTCACTGAAGTGTGGGACCTCAAGCGTGGGCACCACACGTAAGTGACAGACCTGTTGGTGTAAAAACTCGATTGATTATTATAGTGCATTAGAACAAAGTTTCCTATGGATTCAAGGGTAGGAAATCCAAGTTAACTCATTTACGTGTTAAACTTGTCTAAATCTTGGTGAAACCTAGGATTTGACCAAGATTCAAATGGGCATAAAAATAAAAACACAGAAAAATGAAAAACCAAATCACATAGTCTTCTTATGTCATATAGTAAGCATTAAAGTTGATAAACAAGGTCTAGACATATCAAACCATACAAATCATGTATCTACCCCCTAACCCCTAAACTCCGTCTTATGAAGTCAAGCATGAAGATAAGTGGTTTTGGGTTTCAAACATGGAAATTTCAAAATCCTCCCAAAAGCCCCTTTTCAAATATTTCAAACTTATTCAAATTTGGTTCAAATTTGAAAGACATACAAGTTATAGCACACATAGTGCATACATTTTCACACAAACTGCACTACATGCTAACCCTATAGCTTGAGGCCATTTGGATGAGGTCGAAAAAATTCTTGGATTAGAATCGTGTTGTTCGAACCCCGTAGTTGGATTTTTTTGAACCCTTGATCTGTAGAACTGGGCAAAACCCGAGTTTAGAGTGACTAAGAAGGATACATGCTTCCCTTTTCATTTTCATGTTTTAAACTTGTTTAAATTATCTTGGTCAAACCTAGGATTAGACAAGATTCAAATGGGCATCAAAATTGAAAAAAAATCAGCAAAAAAGAAAAACCAAAGCAAATAGTTTTCTTATGTCATATAGTAAGCATTAAAGTTGATAAACAAGGTCTAGACATATTCAAACCATACAAATCATGTAGCTATACCCCCTAACCCCTAAACTCTGTCTTATGAAGTCAAGCATGTGAAGAGAAGTGGTTTTGGGTTTCAAACATGGAAATTTCAAAAACCTCCCAAAAGCTTCATTTTAGAGTGACTAAGAAGGATCCATGCTTCCCTTTTCATTTTCATGTTTTAAACTTGTTTAAATTATCTTGGTCAAACCTAGGATTTGAAAAGATTCAAATGGGCATCAAAATTAAAAAAAAATCAGAAAAAAGAAAAACCAAAGCAAATAGTTTTCTTATGTCATATAGTAAGCATATTGAAGTTGATAAACAAGGTCCATACATATTCAAACCACACAAATCATGTATCTATACCCCCTAAACCCTAAATTAATTAACTATGTCTTAATTATGAAGTCAAGCATGTGAAGAGAAGTGGTTTTGGGTTTCAAACATGGAAATTTCAAAAACCTCCCAAAAGCTTCATTTTAGAGTGACTAAGAAGGATCCATGCTTACATTTGCATTTTCATATTTTAAACTTGTTTAAATCATTATCAAACCTAGGATTTGACCAAGATACAAATGGGTGGGCACAAATTCAAAAAAATCAGAAAAATGAAAAACAAAAGCACATAGTCTTCTTATATATGTCATATCGTAAGCATTCGAGTTGATAAACGAGGTCTAGGTATATCCAAACCCGACAAATCATGTATCTACCCCCCGTCGATCTTATGAAGTCTAGCATGAAGAGAAGTCGTTTTGGGTTTCAAACATGGAAATTTCAAGAACATCCCAAAAGCTTCATTTTAGAGTGACTAAGAAGGATACATGCTTAACTTTTAATTTCCATGTTTAAACTTGTTTAAATCTGGGTTGAACCTAGGATTTGACCAAGATTCAAATATATGGGCATAAAATTCAAAAAAAAAAAAATGAAAAACCAAAGCACATAGTCTTCTTATGTCTATAGTTAGCATTAAAGTTGATAAACAGGTCTAGACATATTCAAACTAGAAAATCATGTATATATCTACACCCCTAACCCTAAACTCTCGTCTTATGAAGTCAAGCATGCATGAAGAGAAGTGGTTTTTTGTTTCAAACATGGAAATTTCAAAAACCCTCCCAAGAGCTACATTTTGGGGTGACTAAGAAGGATAGATGCTTATTTTTTCATATTCATGATTTAAACTTGTTTAAACCATGGTCACACCTAGGATTTGACCAAGATTCAAATGGGCATCAAAATTGAAAAAAAAATCAGCAAAAAGAAAAACCAAAGCAAATAGTTTTCTTATGTCATATCGTAAGCATTCGAGTTGATAAACGAGGTCTAGGTATATCCAAACCAGACAAATCATGTATCTACCCCCTGTCGATCTTATGAAGTCTAGCATGAAGAGATCGAAGTCGTTTTGGGTTTCAAACATGGAAATTTCAAGAACATCCCAAAAGCTTCATTTTAGAGTGACTAAGAAGGATACATGCTTACCTTTTAATTTTCATGTTTTAAACTTGTTTAAATCTTGGTTAAACCTAGGATTTGACCAAGATTCAAATATATGGGCATAAAATTCAAAAAAAAACAGAAAAATGAAAACCAAAGCACATGGTCTTCTTATGTCTATAGTTAGCATTAAGTTGATAAACAGGGTCTAGACATATTCAAACTAGAAAATCATGTATATATCTACACCCCTAACCCTAAACTCTGTCTTATGAAGTCAAGGCATGAAGAGAAGTGATTTTTTTGTTTCAAACATGGAAATTTCAAAAACCCTCCCAAGAGCTACATTTCGGGGTGACTAAGAAGGATAGATGCTTATTTTTTCATATCCATGATTTAAACTTGTTTAAACCATGGTCAAACCTAGGATTTTACCAAGATTCAAATGGGCATAATTTTTTAAAAAAATCAGAAAATGAAAAACCAAGGCACATAGTTTTCTTATGTCATATAGTAAGCATTCAATTAAGTTGATAAACAAGGTCTAGACATATATTCAAACCAGGAAAATCATGTATCTACCCCGAACCCTAGCTAAACCCGTCTTATGAAGTCAAGCATGCATGAAGAGAAGTGGTTTTGGTTTCAAACGTTTAAGCCAAAAGCCCCTTTTCAAATATTTCAAACTTATTCAAATTTGGTTCAAATTTGAAAGACATACAATTTATAGCACACATAGTGCATACATTTTCACACATACTGCACTAGATACTAACCCTATAGTTTGAGGCCATTTGGATGAGGTCGAAAAAATTCTTGGATTAGAATCGTGTTGTTCGAACCCCGTAGTTGGATTTTTTTGAACCCTTGATCTGTAGAACTGGGCAAAACCCGAGTTTAACCTATTTAATTATAGATTCGTATATCGATTTTTCTACTACCTTTTTATTATTACTATGCGAGCACATGGGTGTTTGCCCGTCGAGTGAAACTCGGAGGAAGAGGGATCACTCGGAAGGAGAGAAGAAGGGAGAGCATTATGGTGTCTCCCCTTTTTCGGGTGATGATGTTGACTTTTGTGCGGGGTTTGTCGGTGAGCGGGTGTTATCACCGGAATTTGACCGGATCGAGAGGTGGGCCGCGATTAAAGATGGGCTTGAAGAATATACATGGAAGAAATACATGAATCGGCCTTGTATACAAAGTTTGGGCTAGTTTGCCCGTGTATCCGTAAATATAGTAGGATACGTGTCGGTTAGATAGAATTTGGCTTGTGCACGGTTGGGATTATTCCCACGTTAGAAAGTCTACGGACTATAAATATGTATCTAGGGTTTATGGAATAAACAACAATCACGTTCACCACAAACCAATCTAGGCGCATCGCCAACTCCTTGTTTCGAGGGTTCCTTCCGGGTAAGCATCATGCTGCCTAGATCGCATCTTGCGATCTAGGCAGTAACGTTTATTCGTTGTTCATGCGTTGCTCGTGCTGAAGCCTTTTTGATGGCGAGCAACGTAGTTATCATAGATGTGTTAGGGTTAGCATTGTTTCATCGTATCATATGCTTTCGTCCATGCAACCCTTAGACATCTAGCCGCCCTTACGCCTATCTCAGGTGTAAGGGCGGCACCCCACTTGATCGTTACTTAGTAGATCCGATCCGTTATGATTGCTCCTTGTTCTTCAAGGATTAGTTTAATATCTGCATAGTTAGGCCTTACAAACGGGTTGAAGGATCCGAGTGGCACGTAGGGTGTAGTTCGCTAGCCCTAGACAGGATGTTCCGGGGATCAACTTCATGTTGGTTTTTAGGCCTTGTCTAGGGTTGGTTTATGATCACCGTGCGTGGCCGCCAGGCTCAATCACGCGTAGGATGTTCCGATTATGTGGTGAAAACCCTAAATCGTAGTAGGTCGTTTTAGCTTTGTTTTGATCAAGCAGGACCACCATGTGACCGTATACCTCATACGGATAATGGGTGGATCGGCTCCTTGAGCCGATTCACGAGGATAACCCGAGAGCCGATCGAGGCTCGTATTTAATGTTTACGTGTATGCCATGCGAGAAACTAAGCGAAGCAAATCCATCACCTTCCCGACCAGGTATAGGTCGGGTGGCACGCCCTTGCACCAGCATCGGACGTGCGTGCCGAGTCTTTGCGGGCCGTCGCTCGAGGGACCAGGGCCAGCCGCAGTCTTGGAAGCCTCCCGGCTCTACTGTGTTGCCCGTCGCTGCTCGCCGGTGGGTTTCTGACCGCAACACATTCTGGCACGCCCGGTGGGACAATCTTCGACATCAACTGCATCACCATCTACATCTGAGATGGCGGAAGGTACTCCGGTCACGTACGAGGATCTGGCCGAGGAGCTCAAGAAGAAGTATGACGAGGTCAAAGCTATCCTCGAAGCCGACCTCATCGGCTCTTTCCGGAGAACCCGCTCACACGGCATCGGGTGGAAGGGGTTCTCGCTCGAAGGCGCGCTCGATGGAGTGGACCTGTCTACCCCCTCAGAAGAACGCACCAGGTCTCTGCGTCAGGAGATTAATTTCATGGTGGCTCATTCGCTGCACCGCCATTCTGAGAGCCTGGTGAACACTTTGGAGCGTGTCGCCCTTCGGGTGATCCAGGAAATCATGAGCCATCAGTATTCTCCGTCAGGACCAGCCCTAGGGACTCACCAAGGAGAGATTCCACTCCAGTCCCGACCACCGCTGCCGTTCGCGTTGGCAGCACCAGAGGTGCCGAGCTCACCGGCATACGTCGTCTACAAGATCGGTGGTGACCCTAGTGATTACCAGTTCTTGTATGAGGCGCCTAAGGAGATCCCTCACGGATACACGTGCACATACGTGCCAGACTGCAGCAGCTGGGTACTCTCAAACCAGACTACAATAGCAGGGACTTCTAGAACACCAGGAGGAACTTCCGGAACAGATCTTGAGAAGCAGACGTGGCTAGCTAAGTACGCCACTCCGACGAACCTCCAGAGCACAACTCCTGCAGTTGGCTCAGAGCTTGAGAAGCAAGCGTGGCTGGCTAAGTATACCACTCCAGCGAATCTTCAGAGTTCGACTCCTGCAGCCATCACCGCGGATCAGATCAGTACAATCTTAAGAGACCAGTTCGGCATGGTGCCGAAAAGGAGGGCACTCGGCAATTCCAAGCCGTACCCCAATGAGTACGATTTGATCCCACTACCACCCAAATATTGGCTCCCCGAATTCTCCAAGTTTAGTGGGTCAGATGGCTCCAGCTCAATCGAGCATGTGAGCCGATATTTGGCGCAGCTGGGCACGATCTCGGCATCGGATGAACTACGTGTGAGGTTCTTCGCACTATCCCTCACGGGATCGGCTTTTGGGTGGTACACATCGCTGCCACCAGACTCAATCCGGACTTGGAAGCAGTTGGAAGAACAGTTCCACCTACAGTATCACTCAGAGTCTTCCGAGCCTGGCATTGCCGATCTAGCGCAAGTGCGACAGAAGCGCGGAGAAACGGTATCAGAATACATCCAGCGCTTCAGGACTGTTAGGAACCGATGTTATTCGGCGCGTGTGACTGAAAAAGAAGCAGTCGAGTTGGCGGTGGTGGGTCTTGCATCACCGATCAAGGATGTGGCCTCCCAAGCAGAGTACCCTTCACTGGCGCATATGGTGCAGAAGCTGTTGTTATATGAACGAGCGCCACCCGGAGGTATACCGGGATAAATTCAAGCGTGCGGTGGTCCTAGTTGAGGCGGATGAAGATGAAGGCTCGCGGGAGATCAAGAGGTAGCAGTGGCTGAATGGACTCGGGGGCAGGCCCCGTGTCCCGCAAGTGGGTTAAGCCACAAGGTCCTCCAAGAGGGTTTGAATTCGACGTGACTAAAGCTGAGCAAATTTTCGACCTCTTACTTAAGGAGAAGCGACTAAAGTTACCCGAAGGCCACAAAATCCCCACGGCACGGGAGCTGAACGGAAAGCCATACCGCAAGTGGCATAACACGTTCACCCATACCACCAACGACTGCAGGGTGTGGCGTCGGCAGATCCAAATGGCGATAGAACAAGGGCGGTTAATTTTTAGCCAGTACGCCATGAAAGTCGACACGCACCCCTTCCCCGCCGTTAACATGGTGGAGTGCACTTACCCTGGGAGGTGCCAGCCAGGTTTTTCGTTCAGCATCAACATGGTAGGACCTGGGCACCACTCTGGTAAAGACAGAGATGAGGGCAGCTGCTCTCATTACAAGGACAAATAAGAAGCCGACCCATACGATCGGTTCCGGCACTTCCCAAAAGTGCTGGTTACAATCAAGGTGAATGCCGACTCCAGCAATCGGCCCATGTTATCCTTACCATACGTTTTCCCTGCATTCAGTGTCGATCTCACAGGTGACGGAAAGCTAGGGTATGGGTTTACATCGGCTGGTGAACTAGAAGAAGTCGACATCGGTCCTGGGGATAAACCACGACCAACTTTTATCAGCAAGAAGTTGGATCCACATCTCAGGAGTCCGATGATAGCTCTGTTAAAAGAATACCCAGATTGCTTTGCATGGGATTATACAGAGATGCCCGGCTTAGACAGGAGCATTATTGAGCATCGGCTCCCCCTTAAGAAAGGATTTCGGCCGTTCCAACAACGAGCACGTCAGATGAAGGCCGAAATTCTGGAAGAGGTCAAGAAAGAGATCGAGAAGATGTTGGCTGCCGGGTTCATCAGGCCATGCAGATATGCTGAATGGATCTCCAGTATCGTACCTGTAGAGAAGAAGGACGGCCGATGGCGTGTGGCCATAGATTTCCGAGATCTCAACAGGGCCACTCCAAAAGATGAATATCCGATACCCGTAGCAGAAACGTTGATCAATGCAGCCGCTGGTCACAAGGTGTTGAGCTTCATGGATGGTAACGCCGGCTATAACCAAATCTTCATGGCTCCAGAAGATATACACAAGACCGCATTCAGGGTACCAGGGTCAGTGGGCTTGTTTGAATATGTAGTCATGACCTTCGGGTTGAAGAATGCTGGTGCAACATACCAAAGAGCCATGAATTATATATTTCATGATCTGATCGGCAAGTTGGTGGAAATCTACATCGACGACGTGGTAGTCAAATCTGTCTCCATGGAGGGACACTTGGATGATTTACGACGCATCCTAGACCGAACTCGGAAGTTCGGACTGAGAATGAATCCGAAGAAGTGTGCCTTTGGTGTGACGGCCGGTCAGTTCCTAGGTTTCCTGGTGCATGAACGAGGAATTGAGATCGGCCTGAAAAGTCAAGAGGCAGTGCGTACCATGCAACCGCCTACCACGAAGAAGGAGCTTCAACGTCTTATCGGCAAGATCAACTTCGTCCGACGATTCATCTCCAACCTGTCAGGGCGAATTGAGCCATTCATGGCGTTGGTGAAGACAAAATCCGATGACGAGTTTCACTGGGGGCCGAACAGCAGCAGGCGTTTGACGAGATTAAGCGGTATCTAACAACGCCGCATGTGCTAGTTCCACCCCAACAAGACAAGCCGTTCTATGTCTACTTATCGATAGGCGACACGTCCATCGCTTCGGTGGTGGTGCAACTCTATGAGGGTGTTGAAAAGGTCGTTTTCTACCTCAGCAGAAGGATGTTGGACGCAGAGACGAGGTATCCTGAGGTCGAGAAGCTATGCCTTTGCCTGTTCTTCACCTGTACCAAACTTCATCATATCCTTTTGACGGCAGAAATCATCGTCATATGCAAGTCAGACGTGGTCAAGCACATGCTGTCGGCTCCTGTTTTGAAAGGCCGACTTGGTAAGTGGATGTTTGCGTTATCGGAGTTCGATCTTCGGTATCAGCCTGCGAAAGCAGTCAAGGGACAAGCGTTGGCCGATCTTATAGCTGAACGGATTAACACTGATATAGCAGCACTATCTGTACATGCATGGGCTATGTTCTTCGATGGATCGGCTTGTGATGATGGTTGTGGCATTGGCATTCTGCTCGTGTCGCCTCGGGGGGCAACGTATTCTTTTGCCATCAGACTATCTACCCCTTGCACCAACAATGTCGCTGAGTATGAGGCAGTGCGCAAGGGAATGGAGTTGCTTTTGGAAGCCGGGGCAGAGGCGGCGGAGCTCTTTGGGGACTCGGAGTTGGTGATCTCCCAGCTCACAGACGAATACAAGTGCGAGAGTGAGTCACTCTTCCCATATTGGATGGAATGTCGTGAGCTGATGACACATTTTCGGTACATCAATTTCAATTGGGTCCCAAGGTCCCAGAATACCGACGCCAATGATCTCGCGCAAATGGCGTCAGGATACAAGGACACACCAGACGGGTCAGAAGTCCAGGTGCAGTTCCTGGAACAGGATGACTGGAGAGCCGATATCTTCAATTACTTGAAGGATTCGGCTCGGGGAGCACCTAAACGGATAAGGTACAAGGCTATGAAATATGCCCTTATAGGAGATGACATGTTCTACAGGACGTTGGAAGGGTTGCTACTCAAATGCCTGGGACCAACTGAGTCTAATCGGCTCTTACATGAGGTGCATGAAGGCGCCTGCGGAACTCATCAATCGGCTCATAAGATGAAGTGGTTAATTAGGCGATCAGGGTTTTATTGGCCCACCATGCTTGAGGACTGCTTCAATTACTACAAGGGATGCCAAGCGTGTCAGATGTTCGGAAAAATTCAGATGGTACCCGCATCAGCGATGAACCCCATCATCAAACCTTGGCCATTTAGAGGTTGGGTCATGGATGTGATCGGCAAGATCCATCCTGCGTCGAGCAAAGGCCACGAGTGGATTCTGGCCATTACAGATTATTTCACCAAATGGGTGGAGGCCGTTCCTATGAAGAAGTATTTCCCAAGCATGTGGGATGATGGACAGTGAGGTATGGGGGCCGATTTTAAATCGGCCAGTGAAAAAATTTCCCAACCATGTGGGACGATGGGCAGTGAGATATGGGGGCCGATTTTAAATCGGCCAGTAAACAAAATTTACATACGAATCACAGCCGATGCACAGACATCGACTTGAGAATGGTATAATAAAAGCCGATGCATTGCTATCGACTCTAGAGGAACAAGCTCAGTTGAGCAGGTTAACGGATCGGTTTCAGACCAGAGGTCATGGTATCTAAGATGAGTCTTCCAGTGGGTTTGCTGAGGACCTGAGTCTGCGCGTTTGAGGATGGAGGATGGTTTGGGCTTGGATTGGACCTGTTTGACCATATGAATAGGCAACTATTGGCCTCAAATCGCGTTTATAGTGCAGGCCGATACCTTGCTATCGGCTCTTTGTACAGCGACTTCGTGTGAAAATCGGCAAAATTGACAAGAAAGCAAAATTAGGAGGGGAATATTTTCTTCATTAATGATAGGATTTCTTACAAAGAAAGAGCCGATTGCTCAGGAGCGGAAGAACAAAAGGAGGGCAGATTGCTACTGCTAGTACTATACTAATTGGCCCTGCTCTAGGGACCGTCGATGTCCTCATCGTCGCCATTGTAGCCACCGCCGGTGCTGCTGCTGGCGAGCTCCTCGTCGCTACTGCCGTAGCCCTCGACGGGGGCTTCTTCTTCGTCATCATCGTCCTCGTCGTCATCTGACCAGGCCTAGCCGCGGAAGCGCTTCGCCGGCGGCTCGTCAGAGGAAGTGTCGCCCTCCTCTTCTTTCTCGTCGGAGGAGGTGTCGTCCTCTTCATCCTCCTCTTCTCCCTCTTCGCCGGAGGGAGCGAAGTTACCCCAAGAGAGGAGATCATCGTCACTCTCCGCCACCAGTTCTCCATCGATCAGGAACCGGAGGTCGTCCTCTCCATCGGTCAGGGGCAGGTCGCCATCTGACCCGACGAAGGCCTCGGGTGGGCCGTCGGGCACGAGGTCAAAGTCCCACTCCGGCTCTTCCCATTGGTTGTGCTCCGGCATCGGCTCGCTTGAGGAAGAGGATTGAAAGGAGAGAGCCGATGCAGCAGAGGAGGAGGATGAGTCCATGGTGGAGGAGGGTTTTTCGGTGTCTGATACTGAGGGAGAGGATGAAGAAGCAATTTACTCGATGCGGTTAAATAAAAGGGGTATAGTGGAGGTTTAATGCCATGACGGTTCTCGAGGATATGGCGCCGAATCTATCAATTCACGCAGAGGAGCTGAGAAGGCAAGGCGTCATAATGAAGGATACTGCGACGGTTCTGCTCTGCCACGACATGACCCGACGAAGGAAAAGCAGGATGATTTTGGAATTGTCATTTCCAAAACCAGGGGGGCATGTGTTATCACCAGAATTTGACCGGATCAGAGGTGGGCCGCGATTAAAGATGGGCTTGAAGAATATACATGGAAGAAATACATGAATCGGCCTTGTATACAAAGTTTGGGCTAGTTTGCCCGTGTATCTGTAAATATAGTAGGATACGTGTCGGTTAGATAGAATTTGGCTTGTGCACGGTTGGGATTATTCCCACGTTAGAAAGTCTACGGACTATAAATATGTATCTAGGGTTTATGGAATAAACAACAATCACGTTCGCCACAAACCAATCTAGGCGCATCGCCAACTCCCTTGTTTCGAGGGTTCCTTCCGGGTAAGCATCATGCTGCCTAGATCGCATCTTGCGATCTAGGTAGTAACGTTTATTCGTTGTTCATGCGTTGCTCGTGCTGAAGCCTTTTTGATGGCGAGCAACGTAGTTATCATAGATGTGTTAGGGTTAGCATTGTTTCGTCGTATCATATGCTTTCGTCCATGCAACCCTTAGACATCTAGCCGCCCTTACGCCTATCTCAGGTGTAAGGGCGGCACCCCGCTTGATCGTTACTTAGTAGATCCGATCCGTTATGATTGCTCCTTGTTCTTCAAGGATTAGTTTAATATCTGCATAGTTAGGCCTTACAAACGGGTTGAAGGATCCGAGTGGCACGTAGGGTGTAGTTCGCTAGCCCTAGACGAGGATGTTCCGGGGATCAACTTCATGTTGGTTTTTAGGCCTTGTCTAGGGTTGGTTTATGATCACCGTGCGTGGCCGCCAGGCTCAATCACGCGTAGGATGTTCCGATTATGTGGTGAAAACCCTAAATCGTAGTAGGTCGTTTTAGCTTTGTTTTGATCAAGCAGGACCACCATGTGACCGTATACCTCATACGGATAATGGGTGGATCGGCTCCTTGAGCCGATTCACGGGATAACTCGAGAGCCGATCGAGGCTCGTATTTAATGTTTACGTGTATGCCATGCGGGAAACTAAGCGAAGCAAATCCATCACCTTCCCGACCAGGTATAGGTCAGGTGGCACGCCCTTGCACCAGCATCGGACGTGCGTGCCGAGTCTTTGCGGGCCGTCGCTCGAGGGACCAGGGCCAGCCGCGAGTCTTGGAAGCCTCCCGGCTCTACCTGTGTTGCCCGTCGCTCGCTCGCCGGTGGGTTTCGACCGCAACAGCGGGAGGTGCGAGCGAGCGAGCGAGCGAGTCGAGCGAGGCCGAGAATGAGGGAGATTTGTTTTTTTTGTGAGAGGGACAACCGAAGGATCCAGAAGGACCCACAGACTTCCAATACGCATCTGATGCGTCTTCTCTTGACAAAGAAGATGGCTGGGAGTTTGCGTACCTATTGCACGTGACTTGTGCTCACTGAAGTGTGGGACCTCAAGCGTGGGCACCACACGTAAGTGACGGACCTGTTGGTGTAAAAACTCGATTGATTATTATAGTGCATTAGAACAAAGTTTCCTATGGATTCAAGGGTAGGAAATCCAAGTTAACTCATTTACGTGTTAAACTTGTCTAAATCTTGGTGAAACCTAGGATTTGACAAAGATTCAAATGGGGAGAAAAATAAAAACATAGAAAAATGAAAAACCAAATCACATAGTCTTCTTATGTCATATAGTAAGCATTAAAGTTGATAAACAAGGTCTAGACATATCAAACCATACAAATCATGTATCTACCCCCTAACCCCTAAACTCCGTCTTATGAAGTCAAGCATGAAGATAAGTGGCTTTGGGTTTCAAACATGGAAATTTCAAAATCCTCCCAAAAGCCCCTTTTCAAATATTTCAAACTTATTCAAATTTGGTTCAAATTTGAAAGACATACAAGTTATAGCACACATAGTGCATACATTTTCACACAAACTGCACTACATGCTAACCCTATAGCTTGAGGCCATTTGGATGAGGTCGAAAAAATTCTTGGATTAGAATCGTGTTGTTCGAACCCCGTAGTTGGATTTTTTGAACCCTTGATCTGTAGAACTGGGCAAAACCCGAGTTTAGAGTGACTAAGAAGGATACATGCTTCCCTTTTCATTTTCATGTTTTAAACTTGTTTAAATTATCTTAGTCAAACCTAGGATTAGACAAGATTCAAATGGGCATCAAAATTGAAAAAAAAATCAGCAAAAAGAAAAACCAAAGCAAATAGTTTTCTTATGTCATATAGTAAGCATTAAAGTTGATAAACAAGGTCTAGACATATTCAAACCAGACAAATCATGTAGCTATACCCCCTAACCCCTAAACTCTCTCTTATGAAGTCAAGCATGTGAAGAGAAGTGGTTTTGGGTTTCAAACATGGAAATTTGAAAAACCTCCCAAAAGCTTCATTTTAGAGTGACTAAGAAGGATCCATGCTTCCCTTTTCATTTTCATGTTTTAAACTTGTTTAAATTATCTTGGTCGTCAAACCTAGGATTTGACAAGATTCAAATGGGCATCAAAATTGAAAAAAAAATCTGAAAAAAGAAAAACCAAAGCAAATAGTTTTCTTATGTCATATAGTAAGCATTAAAGTTGATAAACAAGGTCCATACATATTCAAACCACAAAAATCATGTATCTATACCCCCTAACCCCTAAAATAATTAACTCTCTCTTATGAAGTCAAGCATGTGAAGAGAAGTGGTTTTGGGTTTCAAACATGGAAATTTCAAAAACCTCCCAAAAGCTTCATTTTAGAGTGACTAAGAAGGATCCATGCTTACATTTGCATTTTCATATTTTAAACATGTTTAAATCATTATCAAACCTAGGATTTCAC
Organism: Lolium rigidum; assembly: GCF_022539505.1. NCBI lineage: Eukaryota > Viridiplantae > Streptophyta > Magnoliopsida > Poales > Poaceae > Lolium > Lolium rigidum. The sequence continues at coordinate 130,511,247 of NC_061511.1, forward strand.
CAAGATACAAATGGGTGGGCACAAAATTCAAAAAAATCAGAAAAATGAAAAACAAAAGCACATAGTCTTCTTATATATGTCATATCGTAAGCATTCAAGTTGATAAACGAGGTCTAGGTATATCCAAACCGGACAAATCATGTATCTACCCCATGTCGATCTTATGAAGTCTAGCATGAAGAGAAGTCGTTTTGGGTTTCAAACATGGAAATTTCAAGAACATCCCAAAAGCTTCATTTTAGAGTGACTAAGAAGGATACAGGCTTACCTTTTAATTTTCATGTTTTAAACTTGTTTAAATCTTGGTTAAACCTAGGATTTGACCAAGATTCAAATATATGGGCATAAAATAAATAAAAAACAAAAAAATGAAAACCAAAGCACATGGTCTTCTTATGTCTATAGTTAGCATTAAAGTTGATAAACAAGGTCTAGACATATTCAAACTAGAAAATCATGTATATATCTACACCCGTAACCCTAAACTCTGTCTTATGAAGTCAAGCATGCATGAAGAGAAGTGATTTTTTTGTTTCAAACATGGAAATTTCAAAAACCCTCCCAAGAGCTACATTTCGGGGTGACTAAGAAGGATAGATGCTTATTTTTTCATATCCATGATTTAAACCTGTTTAAACCATGGTCAAACCTAGGATTTTACCAAGATTCAAATGGGCATAATTTTTAAAAAAATCAGAAAATGAAAAACCAAGGCACATAGTCTTCTTATGTCATATAGTAAGCATTCAATTAAGTTGATAAACAAGGTCTAGACATATATTCAAACCAGGAAAATCATGTATCTACCCCAGAACCCTAGCTAAACTCTGTCTTATGAAGTCAAGCATGCATGAAGAGAAGTGGTTTTGGTTTCAAACGTTTAAGCCAAAAGCCCCTTTTCAAATATTTCAAACTTATTCAAATTTGGTTCAAATTTGAAAGACATACAATTTATAGCACACATAGTGCATACATTTTCACACATACGCACTAGATACTAACCCTATAGTTTGAGGCCATTTGGATGAGGTCGAAAAAATTCTTGGATTAGAATCGTGTTGTTCGAACCCCGTAGTTGGATTTTTTGAACCCTTGATTTGTAGAACTGGGCAAAACCCTAGTTTAACATATTTAATTATGGATTCGTATATCAATTTTTCTACTACCTGTTTATTATTACTATGCGGCACATGGGTGTTTGCCGTCGAGTGAAACTCGGAGGAAGAGGATCACTCGGAAGGAGAGAAGAAGGGAGAGCATTATGGTGTCTCCCCTTTTCGGGTAATGATGATGACTTTTGTGCAGGGTTTGTCAGTGAGCGGGAGGTGCGAGCGAGCGAGTCGAGCGAGGCCGAGAATGAGAGAGATTTGTTTTTTTTGTGAGAGGGACAACCGAAGGATCCAGAAGGACCCACATACTTCCAATACGCATCTGATGTGTCTACTATTGACAAAGAAGATGGCTGGGAGTTTGCTTACCTATTGCACGTGACTTGTAATCACTGAAGTGTGGGACCTCAAGCGTGGGCACCACACGTAAGTGACAGACCTGTTGGTGTAAAAACTCGATTGATTATTATAGTGCATACGAGAAAAATGAAAAACAAAATCACATAGTCTTCTTATGTCATATAGTAAGCATTAAAATTGATAAACAAGGTCTAGACATATCAAACCATACAAATCATGTATCTACCCCCTAACCCCTAAAATCAGTCTTATGAAGTCAAGCATGAAGAGAAGTGGTTTTGGGTTTCAAACATGGAAATTTCAAAAACCTCCCAAAAACTTCATTTTAGAGTGACTAAGAAGGATACATGCTTCCCTTTTCATTTTCATGTTTTAAACTTGTTTAAATTATCTTGGTCAAACCTAGGATTTGACAAGATTCAAAGATACATGCTTCCCTTTTCATTTGACATGAATCCTTGTGGCACGACCATGTTGGGGTCACTCCTGGCTGTCTACCCAGCCGAGCATGCTGGCTCTATTTCCTTGTACGAATCCTCGTTTTAAACCAAGAAGAAGTGAACAAACTCTCTCCCCCCCCGCCACGGACACACACACACACACACTCTCTCTCTCTCTCTCTCTCTCTCTCTCTCTCTCTCTCTAACCGGCTTTAGGTATCGCGCATCATTTGTCTGTCAGACTCCATTGATTTGCCCCAAGTTCAACAAGGTCGCCCCCTTTTCCTCTGAGAGTCCATTGATTTTTATTTGCTGGTGTCACTTGTGCTAAACTGTCATTCCTTGTACTCCCTCCGATTCATATTATTTGATGGTAATATAGATGCATCTACACACATTATAGTTGTAGATACATCCATTTTACCATCAATTAATATTGATCGGAGTTGCGGCGTGGTATGAGGCCTGCCGCCTGCCACCGTCGGCGAGGTTCCAAGTAAACGGCGCCAGAAGAAGAGTAGCGCGGCTCCGGATTCAACCAGCTGGCGGCGATGGACGGCACTATGGAAATAAACGCTACGAATTTGGAGGCCATCGCGTACAACATCGGCTGGAGCGGCGCAGGTCATGTGCTCCCACGACGGCTGCGGGGTCATCGTCAGCTACCACGAGTCCCTAAGCCACCAGATCGCGTGCCCGCACGGCCGGTGCAGCTGCACGGAGCAGGGCTGCGACTTCGCCGCCCACCGTCGGCGCTCCTCGTTCACCTCGCGAGAGGCCCACTCGATTCAGGTGCACGAGGTTAGAGTATGGCAAGTCCATAGAGTTCCGGGTGACCATGACGCACCCGTGCTCGCCGTGCGGGCTGCTCGTCGTCGAAGGGGATGACGGCTCCGTGTTCGTCCTGTACATCGACGCGCTCGGCCCGGCCATTGTCTTGTCTTTGGTATGCGTCAGTTCGGCCACATCCGTGTGGCCGCTCTACGAGGTGAAGATGCTGGGCGCACGGCCCGCCGCCGTCCTCGAAATCGGACTGCGGGCGGGATGTCGTGAAGATGTACGCCGATGCTTACGGCGGCGCGTCGCCGGGCGGCTGTCGTGTTTGAGGAGCTCACGTCGTTCCTCGTTGTGCCGGGGCCATACCTCGTTGGTGTTGGATCGTCCAAGGAGCTGCGTTTCTACATTCGCATATGCAAGCAGATGTAGCTACTGCTACTTTGCGTAGTTGAAAAAACTGTCAATTTGTCATGAGGAATGATAAATTTCGCTGAAAAGTACTTGATTGTTCGTACGGCTGCTATTTTTTTATGGATTCCTCGTTTCATATTTGTGCTTGAACTGTTTGTAGTAGTACTTATACTTAATAATAATGCAGCGTGGAAGTGAATACTCCTTTTTTTTGTGAATCGGAAGTGAATACTCCAACTATATGTAATTGTAACCCCTCCATCTGATTTATATAAAACTATGTGCACTTCCAGATCATTTCTCCTGTTTTTAGATGTCCTTTCACTTACTATAAAAAACAAAGAAGCACTTGCTTGCTTTGATTCAAAGGAATGTGGAGAGTGTAGAAATAGGAAAGGTGTAGGATTGAAATTTTCCCATAGGAATCAAATCCAACATAATTCCTATGTCAATCCTATGAATCAAAGAAGCCCTAAGTGGTTACCGGTGCTTAATGCACGGTTCAAAAAGTTCATCCCGCGAGTCCAAATAACTAATAATCGGATGATGTCAATTTTTGTGTATGTAGTTGTGCCTATTACCATCACAAATATAGTCTCAAATAGTATGATGGTGGAGATACACATTTTTTAACTACCATGATTTTCGGTAAATGCTTAGTCAATTTTGACATAATTTGACTTTCTAAAAATAATATAAGCCTTAAGCTTTGAGATGGAGGTACTATATTGGGTTTTCCTCGTCTTAAGCAAAATCCCTTCCCATCCCCTTAAATAGAGTACTCCGGCCTCGAGGCTAGGAGATAAGAGAGGCCATCGATACGCCATACTCCTCGCGCGCTCGCAATGCTTGGAAGCTGTCACCGTTACCACGAAGATGGACTCCACCGGTGCTTCCTTGCATTTTACTGCTCCCGGCCCCTCCGGCCCCCGTCTTCAAGGTCGATCCCTTTCCCTCCCACACTCCATTGATGTTTCTTTTGTGGGTTCACTACGCAAAAATGGGAATCCACGAACTTTGATTTGTGCGGTGCAAGGGTAATCATTTGGCCTGCGGCCGCTGCCTCGGCGAGCTTCCGGGAACCGGTGCCATAGGTGCGTGGAACCCGCGGCGGATTCGAGCGAGGACCCGGCAATGGACGCCGTCGTATCAGCGGCGACGGTTGAGTGCCCCCACGGCAGCTGCGGGAGCTTGGTGGCCTACCACCGGGTCCACGACCACAAGATTGCATGCCGCACGCCCCTTGCGCTTGCACGGAGCCCGGCTGCGACTTCGCCGCCCCGCCAACGGCGCTCGTCGCCCACTTCGCAGCGGCCCACTCGATCCAAGTGCACAAGCTCCCGCCGTACAACACGACCAAAGTGTTCCAGGTGCCGGTGCCGGTGCCGGGTTCGCCGTGCCTGCGGATCATCGCCGAAGGGGAGGACGGCGCCGTGTTCGTCCTGATCATCGGCGTGCTCGGTTCGACTTCGACCACCATCGTGTCTACCGTGTGCGTTAGGGCGGCCGCGTGCGTGTGGCCTCTGTACACGGCAAAGATGTGGGCGAATGGGCCGGCGTCGTGCTCGTTGGCGCACGCGAGGAGCGGGGCGGACACCGTGAGTGTGTCTTTGGAGGCGTCGAGCTGCGCCTTGCCGGGCGACGTCGCGTTTGATGAACTCACGTCGTTCCTCTCGGTGCCGCCGCTGTCACTGGTGCTTGGTGGACCTTCCAAGCTGCTGCGTTTCTACATTCGCATCGAGAAGGAGAACAATTAATCCTCAAAATAAGTACTCCTACTCCATACTCCATAGTACGTACTAGTATAGTGCTAATGCGGATGTAACCTCTAGTAAAGTACTAGTACTAACACTGTCTGAGTTGTACTATTATTTCAGTTTCGCTTCTATTGTTGGGTAACATCATCGGGAACATAACTTGAACTTATTGGTTTCAAATATGTGACAACAAAAGAAAAAGAACAAGAAAGGGAGTAACTGTTTTTCGTCCTGCTAATGCATCCTTGAGGTGACCGGGACAACTTTGTACAAAGCATCGTGCTCATATACGTACTCTACAAAATCATCGGCGGTGGAGTACCTCGATAGGTGCCATGTCCATGGATCGACAAGACAAGACACACACATAGGCTGGGTCCTCTGGGAGATGGATATTACTCTTTGGATAGCTGTCACGACGTGATAGGATGCCTACATACACCCTACTCGGCAGGTGACGATACCTTCCCAACAAAGGTATCCGGTCCCATCCATTGATTATTTTATTATGGACGGAGAGCATTCTACTAGAAGAGATGTCATGTCTTGGGGCAGAGGTTCGGCTTAATCATGGTTTAGATATGGCCATGACTTTTGTCATTTAAGGCACCACCTATGGGAACCACAAGATTACTGAAACGGCAACTACATTACTTGACTCTAATGTAGATGTATCTAGACATATTGTAGCTATAGATACTTCCATTTTAGCATCAAGTAATGTGGATCGGAGGAGTAATACTATACAATATACTCGGTATAAGGTTAAGTTTGGCACACGGCTGGGACGCACATATTTGTTAGAAGTACACACATGCAAGACAGAGCACAGAGTAAAATAATTACTATTTACTTATGGGCAACCAAAAGCTTGTACGTGTCCACTATATATATGGGCATGGACTACACTTATTGCTTGTGGACGAGGATAGCTGTTGTGGACAACACAGTGGATGTTGTTAGAGTGAAACGGCACACTTATTATGGATCGTAGGGAGTATGCAAGATAAAAAAAGATCTACCATACATATTAGTATTATTATCATCAGTTATGTACTCATGACACGGGAGCATACACACACGATCGTATACATACTAGTCTTTGTACTACTTTTAAAACTACTTGCAAGATAAAATCTAGTTGGATGTACAGAACTACTTATCCTTTGGGTGCATACACACACGATCGTATACATACTAGTCTTGTACTACTTTTAACACTAGGCGGTCTTCCTCTTCAGCTTCCACAGCATGTACCATGTTGCTCTTCTTCTTCTTCTTCTTCTTCTTCTTCTTCTTACTCCCGCTGTCCTGGAATTCCGCCAATTTTTGTTGACCCTTCTCAAAGTTCACTATTCGCCTGTATACCTCATATGTCGCGTATGCGTCGATGCTTGCATACAGGATATGCTTCATGGACAAGGGCACCTGCTTCCACGGCTTGTGTTCCTCATTCGTAAGTTTTTTCATGATAGATTTGTCCTGGCTGTCTATAATGGCCGCAGCATAGTCAGCCAACGAATCCTTATTGTTACTAGTGGAATCGGCGAGGCTTCCACCTTTTACGGATGTCCACGAAGTTCGCCAGCGAGAGGTTGCAACGCCCAAGCACTGGTAATGTCGTTGCCGATGTCAACACCTGCAAATGTTATGTCGGGCCGGCCAAGAAAGTCGGCGAGTTTGGGGCGGGGCTGGTCGGCGAGAAATGCGAGTACGGGAGGCGGTCTGTGCCCATGCACAAGCTGTATGAGGGCAGCCTTACGTTCGAGGCCCATAGGTGTACTCTACGTCTAGGCCAACAATTTTGTACGAGTCTTCTTTCTCCGGTATCAACTCGATTTTGTTGATGTGTTCCTCCACCTTAGACGCCATATTGGTATAGTTCGCCGTAATGGTGGTTGTTCCATGAGCGAGGAAAGTGTGTCCTTGGTAGAACGCTTCCATGGAGGGTAGCGAGAGAGGGGCACGGGCGAGAGTGTCAGGGAGAAGACGAAATGAGGAAGACGAATGTTAACCGCCACGCCGGGGCCTGCAAACCGCCCGTCGCTAGATGCATGCATTTGGACGGTTTTGAAGATGACGGGCCATAGGGCACGAATGCAGTTTCCCTGTTAAAATAATAATAACCGCCCACGTACTTAATTAATTGTATGCTTATTTGTTTCTCGAGAGGAGCCTAGTTTTTTCTACGAAACTCTGAAGATCTATTAAAAATCATCAACATTAGTACAAAGAGATTCAAAATTAATATTACCTTCGTCTAAAAGGAGGTGTCTTAGTTTTGTCTAATACGGATGTATATAGACATATCTTAGTTGTAGAAATTACAAATATGTCTTCTTTGCACCACTTAGCTACCACTACAAAGTACAAACACTAACGCAAGGTAGATCGGCATCATGCAATGTAGACATTACGGTATTTTTGTACTACTTGTACTTGTCTTCCCTGGTCTATGATTCAATATCTAGTATCTTGTCTTGCTTATACACCGGGGAGATTCAAAATACGAGTTGAGCGCCAAAACTCCCGCCTCCATACACATATTTCGAATTCCCTTTCGACCCCTATTACCAATGACGCAAAGGCAGACAAGTGAAGCCGGCGTTGGTTGGGGTCTCGTTCGTAATTTACACATCCCCTATGATATATATAGTCTACCGCCTTCCATTCGTCTTCCCCATTTCCGCAAAAAATCTGTCGCAATACTCCAGGCCCATCATCTCTCACTGCTGGGACCACCGCACCGGAATATCCCAGCCGTACTTAGCCGGCATACCACCTCACCTACCGAGGCCACCGACTCCCTCGTCCGCGGCACCGGATCCGCTTCACCAACGCCGCCGTGTGCTTGCATCGGATGCTGCTTCACCGGCTGCTACATCCGCGGCACCGGATCCGCTTCACCAACGCCGCCGTGCCTTGCACTATACTGAGTTCACCGACTCCCTCGTCGCCGTACCTGATCCGCTTCACCAACGACGCCGTGCCTTGCACCGGATGCTGCTTCACCGACTCGCTCGTTTCAGATCTGCTTCCCCGAACCCATCATCGACCGCCCCGGATCTGCTTCCTCGACGCCGACGCCCACCGCAACCGCGGCACCCCCGCCGTCGTCGGCGTGACCCGCAAGGATGCCGAGTATGACTACACGAAGCCGCCGTCGAGGTAACCGGACCCCCTCCCCCTACACGTTTTGGTGCTGTTACCATAGAAGGTTCAAGCATGTCTTGGTCAACTAGAATGTGTCTATATGCTGATTCGTCCGTCTAAAAAAGCATCGACGAGAGAAGTCCCATAGATCCAGCTCCGCCCCGCTCTCAATGCGCGTGGCAGATGGCGGGATCCTGCGCATTTGCCCATGCCACTCCTTGAGCTCTCTGTCTTGATGTGCTTCACACACAGGGCTTATAATACTAGGAAGCTTGTGCCTCACATACACTTACACACGGGGCTACTACTACTAGGAAGCTTTATTGGATATCTCAGTGGTACAAAGCTTACTTACATGGGACGGGTGATACTCTATTTAAACTTTTGTACATGACCCTTTAGATTGTTGCCATGTGCCAGAATCCAAACCCTATACCATACTTCTAGAATACTCTACAAACTCTAGATATTTCATACTACTCGTAAATATCTTACTCTAGAACATTCCCCATTCTACGAGTTCTCTCTACATACCTTGGATACTTCATGACTAAGCTAGCTCCTTTACTAGCCAACCACATTGATAAGATTACTACTAACAATCCCCCCATAATCTTGTCATATAAACTATCTTTACTATTAAATTTAAAATAGGCCGCGGTGGTTGGTGATGGTACGTCAAACGTGTATACAACTCACCCCGAACATAAAAAGTAAGGTCGGCGTGACCGGCTCCATGAGAGTTCTTATCGGGATTAGTTAGGTCACGACCAAAATCCAATCCGTAGCACTAGGTAGCAAAATCAGCATCCCTTTCCTAATTCTAATCGGTAAGACAAGCATAGATCGGTTCAGCCACACATCTTTTTCGTTCGCTCCCCTTTTTATTCTCTAAGGAACCCTCTCCTTAACGAGCGTAGATTGATGGAGATGGTTTTTGTACCGGTCAATCTTTATATCCTTTACGGCATAGTTACGTAAAAGATCGGCAGGTGATCCGTCCTTTCTCCTCTGCCGTAGTTCATCAACGCGTGTCCAGCAATCCCGGTTAGATCGACACAATCGGCAAAAAAGAAAAAGGCCAAAAGAGACCCATTGATTAGGCTCCTCTTGCCGTGCTACTTTAAATTTTCTAACTTTTCTTTCATTCGCAAACATACAGTGACAACCTATATGACTCTAGGTTTCTTTTCCTAATTTTTGCACGTGCATGCATTTTCCCTTTAAAATTCGTAGGACATACAAATCTCAACACTTATGCTACTAAAAATCCTTAAAAAAAACAAAGCTTTCATACCATGCAGCTTTTAAGAGGTTAGTCACAAGAATCAACCACATGTTTTGGAGCGCAGTGACATTCTCCCTAAAAAAACATGTTTCATGCGTGGGTGTTTCATTAATAAAGAGAAATATCTGTTCAGTTGGGGCCACGTATCGACGTGTGTTCTCGACAAATCAGTTTCTCAGACAAAGTATCTCGAAGGTGTTCATAGAGATTGCATGTGCATTTGTGCGTTCGTAGGAGCGAGTATGCATTTAGTGAGCATTTATATTGTACCGTGTTTTGTTAAAAAAGATGGTGTAAAACGGGCACCTTTTACGATATACTCCCTCCAGTCCCAAAATGTAAGGCGTCTAAGGATTGGTCAAAAGTCAAACCTTACAAACTTTGACCAAATATTTTAAAAAATATTTACATCTACAATATCAAATTGACATATTAAGAAATTATACTTTAGGGTGACTCTATTGATAATGATTTAGTATTGTAAATATTTATATTTTTGTGTGTAAACTTGGTCAAACTTTAAAAACATTGACTTTTAACTAATCCTTAGACGCCTTATTTTTGGCACGGAGGGAGTATCATTCAATAAATACTATGAATTATTCGATCGTTTGTTCAAACATGTTAATTAGATCGGTCGATTGATCAACTCGGATCGGTCGATCGAGCATCAAAGTTGTCTCGGTGATGACAAAAAATAATGCACATTGTATGATGCTTGACGTACCACAGATTCTAAAGAAAAATGAGGACCATGTGGCCACACATCCTGGACATAGACATTGCGATTATATTCCATTTATTCTATATTTGGAGGGAGCCATCTTTCGTTATTAACCTGTTGCAACACACGGGTATTATGCTAGTATCCCCTAATCCGGATCACATGGACCATGCACTTCATCTTGTGATGGCATCACACCGACTCACGTCAAGCAACGACGCCGCACCACCTTGTTAGCTGACACCGACTTCATTTTAGATATCATGTAGTACATGTCAAGTACCAAATCAACGAGAACCAACTTTGTGTTTGGATGGTTAGGAGAGCGATGGCACCCCAGATTTAACGCTTTGGTGTCTCAAAAATGGAGGAATATTCTTACGTGGGATGCGGCGTTCCCGATGACATTGTGGTGCTAGTGGTGACTTCGTCAATCTCAATACCCGTCGGAACAGTTTCTTGGATGCGGTTTCTGAAGGTGCTCGAAGGGGTAGTGTGTGTGCTTGAGTGATGAGTGTATGTATGTACGTGTGAGCGTCTATGATTGTATTGTGTGTTGCAAAAAATAGTATTAATTTTGTCTTGTTCATACTAAGACTAGCAAAGCGTTCCCTGCTCTATAAACTCTCAAGAAACACCCCTATAATATCAATCTAGTTCGTCCTAATGTTAGAACAGTAATTGCAGGCTATGTAATTCATCTATTTTTGTTAGGAAACCTACATGTTTGTTTGCTTTTCTTATTCTCGGGTGACGGGTTGTGTCTTTGGGACCATAGCCGCCGTCTGTTTTGTTCGTTGCAAAATGTTGTTTTATATTCCGCCATTACGTATGCTCTTGTGTTCACAAGGTTTTACATTATAATTTCCATCTGTTTTGTTGTAAACAATGACGGTAAATGCCAATTACTATTTCCTTTATGCTATCCTTTTGCCATCCTGTAGTACATGTGTGAACTCATTGCTCTGGTACATTTAAATTCTTCATTGTTTTTGTTCTTCAAGAGCTGCAACCCTAACTCTTTGCTTGTAATTTCATGTTGCACTATCACATGGAACACGGCAAATCGTGGAGTGAATCACCCCTATAATCCGGTAAGTACCTTTCATTTTTGTATTGATATGCTTATCGTCTTTGGAACCGGTTTGTGTTTAACACATTTACTCTCCATATAGATAGGATAAGCTGGTTTGAAATAAATCATGCTATTTGTATGATTGCACGTCTTCGTTCATTTTCTGCTAGCTTCTCAAACTTGTTCTATTTCTGTCTAATCTTTTTTTGTTTGATCGTGATTAAACCAATTTAATTGTTAGCTTAACTTAAATGATCGGCATTTTATTCCAGCCACATAATGTTTGATTGCTCATGCACTTCCTCATACCGTTATGTCTTCGGATTTCTTCCATAATGATAAGAATGTTTTGCTTGGTGAATATGAGTCGGATGATGATTCAATTGGTTATTAGTCCTTGATTCATTGAGTTTGCTTGATGATTAAAACATATAAACCTTGCGACTATACGGCATGCTTGTTGTGGGATATAATGAGCATATTTGTTTTTGTAAGACTTTTTCGGATTTCCTTGTTGATTAATCCAATGCCACCTTACGTAGTAGGAAATCCACCTTCGGTAGGTATCATAAATAAGATTTGTTGTTACTTTTTGGCTGACCCATCTTTTATTTTTAGGCACAAAATGGTTCATTTGTTTGTTTCTCCTTCCCTTATATTGCGCTCATGGGTTAAACATTGAAATAATATGTCAGTTTATACGAATCCCAGAATGGTTCTTTGTCTAATCTGTCTTAATTGGTCCTGCTCGTTTATATTTGGCACCAAATGGATATATTTCTCTTTTATACGAGGCATTCCCATGGCTGGCCGATGATTAAAATAATGAAATTTAGGGGTTGGAGATTCTCCAAGCTGCACAATGTCTGGCTAGTTTTGTCCACATGACCACTTTTGTGGAACTTAAGGGATCTGAAGCACCCCTTCCAAGTGTCAATTTTAATAGACAGCTGTTATGCAGTTTCCTGGCTTATTTTATTAGGCAGACTGTCTAGTTACTTGATTTATTTTGTTCATATTTGCCATCCGGTTGCTCTGCTGTTGCATTGGGGTTGATAGCTTGCTTTGTTATATTATGCCTTGTGCTTTGTGAAAATCTGCCATCTGTTTTGATGCTTTGCAAAAATACGTGACAACTAATAATATGGTTGTTTTCTCAAATTGTATGGTTACGTAACTTGCCTTGTCTTGTTTTCAGCCCTGAATAGAGCAAGGAAGGCGGATGGCGAGGCATGTACATCAAGTGTCCGGGTCTTTCCACGGCACGGCCGTGACAATGCCAATTCATCGATTGTCGGATGATAGCTCTTGTCCCAGCCATTCCAGCGCATACAATCGCTGCCTTTGCACACGAATCAATTGATATAATTCAGCGGCAAAGAGATGAAAGAGATTCAAATATCATCATAACGAGTCAATGAGATACATGAATTGAAAAATAGGCAAGCTTGGATTGAGCGAGATCCTTAATAATCTACTCTGCGAGATCTAATGGAAAGCCAGTGTGTTACTTGCACTCCGATGAATTCTACCTAACGAAATGCAGTTTTGCCGATGATGCCATTTGTATGGCTTGTATCATTTGAGTTATTTCGACTTGTTGTATTTGAGAATTTTTGTTGTTATTGTAATCCTTGAGCATTTTTTCCTGTTATTGCTATAGTTTGCAATCATTGTAACAAATTTTCAAAGTAATGATTATTTTATCTTGCACTCGGCCTTAAACAGAACTACTAGTATGGTCTCACAATTTTTTATCATTATACTATGCAAGATTTAGCGGTCGCCCCAAATTCAGAGCACCCATAGCGATTTGGGGCCCGGCGTCGTTTTAGGGCTCGCACCGGTGCGCTCCAAACGGCGCCGGCTATTTGTCGAGCCGAGTAGAATCGCCGGCATCCCCGAGCCGGCCCCTTCGCCAAGGGCGCGAATCAGGCGCTCCGGGTGCCTTGCGGAACGACGGTTTTCGCTGGTGGAGGCGCCTTGTCAGCGAGAGGACGCGACGGTTCGCATCGGCCCGGCCACGACGCGGGAAGGTTGGTCGTCGGCGTTTAAATGGCCTCCCGCGCGGAAACCGAGGCGGCGACCGGCCACGCGGCGTCCAGTCGCCGTAAATGTGGGTAGTTGCCACCGCTAGATATATAGGACGTACGCCGTCCACCACCGCCGCTCCATTCTCCACTCTCCACATCAAGATGCCGCGCCGTGCGAAGACCACCTACTCGATGCTTGGCCTCAACGGCCGCGCGCTGCCTCCACCACCACGGCGGCCGGAGCCGGAGCCGGAGCCGGAGGCTGCGGGCCGGCGACGAGCACAGCTCCGACGAGGACGAGGACCCACGGTTCGAGTCCTGGCACGATGTCTACGTAGCAGAAGCGGAAGCAGAGGCGGCGGATCGAGGAGTCAGCGCAGTCCGGCTGCCGCCGCGAGCCCGCCGACCGGGAGCGGGCGGCGGATCGAGAGTCGGCGCGGTCCGGCTGCCGCCGCGGCCCCGCCGACCGGAGCGGGCGGCGATCCTCGCGTCGGCTGAACGCACAACGATACCGGCGGTTGAGGGAGGAGGAGCGCGAGTTCGTCAACGACGCGAACCTCGAGCACGTCCTCGAGATATCGCGCCAGCGAGCGGTCACGGAGGAGGCGGGACGCCGCCTCAAGGAGGCGGAGCGACGAAGCTCGCGAGCTCAACGCTCATCGCCACCGGGACGCGTTCGCTCGCCAGCAGGCGAGGCGCGCCGAGATCGAAGCTTCTCGGGAAAGGCTGGAAGCGCGGGGACAGCGCCGCCGGCAAGCCCCTGCGGCGCCGGCCGCCATGCTCCACCGCCAGATGCGCGAAGCAACGGAGGAGAAGCGGGCACGGAAGCAGGCGGCAATGGCGAAGAACAACGACGAGGCAGGGCCGTCGGCGCCCCTACCGGCGGCCAGTAGACCAGGATTAAGTTTATGTTTAGTTATGTTTAAATTCGAGCTACTTTGGTATAAATTTCGTATGAATTTGGGTTTTTAGATATCAATTTAAATTTTAAAATCTATCGGGGCTGCCGTTTTGGGGCCGCCGGTGTGGGAGCAGCGTCCCCAAATAGAGGATCTTTGTGCCGGTGGAGATGCTCTTATAGATAGATAATGATCATGGTAACGAGAAAAAATCGTCAACGTGATGATGATTTGATGTTGCACTCGACCTTGAACATAAGTACTAGTACGGTCTCACAATTTTTTTAATCATTATACTTTGCAACATTTAGCGAGATGCGCCAAATTCGAGACATAGATCATGATCATGGTAACAAATTTTCAACATGATGATGATTTGATGTTGCACTCGGGCTTGAACAGAAGTACTAGTACGGTCACTCAAAATTTTAGCATTATACTTTGCAATGGATGCACCAATTTCGAGAGATAGATCATGATCGGGGTAACAAATTTTCAACGTGATGATGTTTTGATGTTGCACTCGGCCTTGAACTGAAATACTAGTACGGTCTCACAATTTTTTATCACTATAATTTGCAAGATCTAGCGGATGAGCCAATTTCGAGAGATAGATGATGATCATGGTAGTAGCCTAGGTATTTAATGTGATGATGATTTGATTTTGCACTCGGCCTTGAACAGAGGTACTAGTACGGTCTCACATTTTTTAATCATTATAGTTGGACCTTAGCCAAATTCAAAATCTCATAGCGGCAAAACTTCCCGCCCACAAAATACAAAAATTTGACACGCTTCCAAATTCCCATTCTACCCCTGCGGAGATGACAGAAAGGTCGGTTGGTGGTGGGGGCGGTGGGGGGTATGCCCGTCATTTTTTGGATCACCACCTCCCTAGCCCGGAAACCCTCCCAGAAAAAATTCATTTCCCTCAGACCACCCACCGGAACTTCCCAAGTCCCTCTCTCCCACCTCCACGACCACCGCACCGGAACATCCCCGCCGGACTTCCCTGGCCTACACGAGCCCTCGCGATCCTCGTCATCCGGCTGCCTGCCGGAGCCGCTTCATCGACGCCGTCATCAACCGGACCGGATCATCCCCGCCGTACCTCGAAACCATATGCTCATCCAGCAGTCTACCGCAGTCGCTTCAGCTTAGCCGCTTCGCCGGATCCGTCTTCCACCGCATCGGATCTTGCTCACCGACACCGCTGTGCATGAACCGGATCTGCTGGAGGATGACCCCCGGTATGCCAAAGGCATGCCAAACCGGATGGTTTAAGCCATCAGTGTACCGGTTTGATGTTCATGCCGGAGTCTAAGATAGGCGTTTGGCTGAACAGGTTAGGCCGGTATCCTCATAAGAGGGATACCGGAATTGGATATAAAAGATACCGGGCCACCGGAAGGAAGGGCTTGTCGGCAAAGCTGGTCAAAGATTCTCTCCGGAGCTAGAAGACAAGGATGAGCTAAGCAAAGTAACTTTTGACCAAGGGATGACGATAAAGGGAAGGATGACGGTCAAAGAAGCCGGAGGACGTCAGCGCCCCTGATTAAAGAGGACTCCGGTGTCATCTACGATTAAAGTAGCTTTGTAAAGTAGCTTTGTAAAGTAGTTTGTCCAGTCAAAGATGCCATTAGGGTTCCTTGCACTGTAAGCCACCCTCTCCTATATAAGGAGAGGGGGGAGCCCTCCTTACGGGCGCGGACATTAGAGGCTGTGTGTATAGATCGAGCTTGTAACCATACTGTGATAAATGAACATGGCGATCTAGAGGGAGTTCTTCCTTGTGTCTTTCTTCTTCAACCTCTGGCCCTGGCCAAGTTCTTGAGGAAACCATCCGGAACCTCTTCCCACCTGATCGCAAACCCTCCCCCGAATCCTCTTGCGTCCATTCGGCCCCAATCTAAGCCATCCTATGGCATCCGTACGTTCACCACGACGACGGTTGGCGCCCACCGTGGGGCATGAAGTGGCGCATGCTTGGAGTTCACATTCGGGCGGGCCTCCTCGAGTTCGCCGGTGAGCGGACGGTGTCTGCGCTGGTGCAGAACTTCTACTCCATCGATTTCATCAACGACAACGCAGGCTGCTTCGCCAACGGCGGCATCTTCCCCAAGAACGGCCGCATCATCGAGTTCGGCAGCCACCGCATCTACTTTGGCACCGTCCCCGTGCGCCAGCGCCTCTCGCCGGTGCTGGTGGCACCGGACCCGCCAAGATGGCTCTGTGCTGGTCGCGCGCCCGGCAGCGTCGAGGTAATGATGACCGGTGTCGCTGGTGCAGGAAAGGAGGTGGAGGCTGAAGGTGCTGGTCGCGCGGTTTCGACCCGTGCGGCCAAACCACCGCTGGAGCGCGACGCAGGCGCAGCGGGAGCATCATCCGCGCCACCGGCAACGCCTCTCCAAACGGCGATGAACGCGCTGGCAACCCCCATCGCGCAGAACATCGACCCGGCAGCGGCTCAAGCGGAGCTGGAGGCGCAACGCCTGAGGATACTCGAGAGCGGCAAAGACGTTGTCAAGGCGCAGCGCGAGCTGAACCTAACCGTACGTGAGTATAACGCTGCCCATGGCTTTGCTTCGTTAGCGCTCATGCTGCTAGGATACCGGAAAACCGGCTTAAGGCTCGCAATCTAGATCGAGATTTGCGTAAAGAGATTCTTACCGGCAAGAGTACCTCTCGCATCCGTTAGCATTGTAGAGAAACCTAAGTACGAGCAGTCCGGATAAAACAATAAAAGCTGCTAAGGCTGCCGTAGATCCGTGTGATTCGCTTACCGGAGAGGCTGCGGCAAAACAACAAGAGCGTGTCGGAGAGCTGCTTGACGCTCGTAGAGCAGCGAACGCAGAAGCGGCTGGCCAGGGCTGAACAAAGCAATAGCCTCGAAATCCGCGCGTTCAACAAAGAATGCCGGGAGCAAGTCCCGGGGGCAGGCCTCGTCCCCCCATCCGGACGGAAGAAAAGAAAAAGAAGTGAACGCACGGCGGATGATCGTGTATGATCCGGTCCTTGCCGGTAAACGGAAAGCCGGGCAACACGATGCCGGTAGAAAAAGCCAAGGGGCGGAGCGAGGCTACGCCAAAGAAGGCTATGCCGGAAACAAACATGCTCGGTAAACATGAAACCGGGCAAAACTATCCGGCTGCAAGGGCAGCGTATGATGAAGATGAGGAAGAAATGCCTCCACCAAGGTACCGGCAGGCAAGGGCCGCGGCACCGGAACGTTACGATGAAGCTGATTCTAACAGACCGGCAGCATACCGGAACCCTCTGGGAGAACGCTTGGGAGAAAGATACTTACCGGAACGGGATGCGAGGCACCGTCTGGATAGAGTATACTTGTCAGAAATGATCGAGGAGGAAGGTCCTCCAGGTCCAAAGTGCTTCGGCCCAAGAATCATGAGAGAAAAGCCACCGGTTCGCAACTTCACGTTGCCCCGTGACACAAAAACATACGATGGCACTACGAAGCCGGAAGATTGGCTCGCGGATTACGTGACCGCGGTGTATGTCGGCCGGAGGCGGAGGAACCGTAGCCGGAGGAGGAAACCGGCGCTGGGCCGTAAGGATCATACCATCGTTTACTGGTTGGGCCAGCAAGAATCCGGCTAAACAACTTGCCGGCAGGAAGCATAAACGGCTGGCTGGATTTTGAGGAAGCTTTTGTGAGCAATTTCAGCAGTACCTATCAGAGGCCGAACAGGCCGCAGCAACTTGCTCTGTGTCTGCAGCGCCCGAACGAAACAGACCGGGATTATCTGGCCCGGTGGAATACCATAAGAAACTCTTGCGAGGGAATAATCGAGGCGCAGGCCATCGCTTGGTTCAGCAGTGGCTGCAAAAGAGGTTCGCCGTTGTGGCAAAGGCTGCAGCGGAACATGCCGACAACGTTGGCAGAGATGATACGTGTGGCGGATAACTATGCGTTGGGAGACCCAACGCAGCCGGCACTGCAGCCTGAACCGGAACAGCTACGCCAAGAGCAACACCGGGACAACCGGAACAACAAGAGGAGAGAAGACTTTCCGGATCGAAGGTACGGTCCGCAGCAAGTTGCTGCTGTGCAGGAGGACTCCGATGCCAGTGGCAGCCAGAGGCAGAGAACCGGATCGCAGCCATGGGCGGGTCCAAAGAAACAATGGGTGGAAAAGAAACCCTGGGCCCGGAAAAGAAGCTGGCAAGAACCCGCAAAATACACCATGGAAGCGGCCATGGACCAACCTTGCAGGTGGCACACACCGAATCCGGCGCACCCGTCAAACCATCTGACGAAGGATTGTACCTGGACCAAGTACTTGATGGAAAAAGGGACAGTAAAAGATGCCCAGGGGCGAGGAGGCAATGCAATGATGCCACCTCCAGACATGCCGCGGCGAGCGCAGATGCCGCCACCACCGCCGCTTACCGGGCCAAACGCTCTACCGGTGCAGCCAAACCGGCAGCAGTACCAGCAAGTTAACCGGGTGGAACAAGATGGTAACCAGCTACCTCCACCGCCACCTTTAGGCCGGAATGTTTACGAAGACCCACATGTATGCTGTGTTGTTTTTGTCAACGAGCCGACGGACGGGCAGAGCCTACATCGCCGCTCCATGGAAGTAAATGCCGTGATGCCGGCGGTGCCCAAGTACATGCAGTGGTCAAACCAGGAAATTACTTGGTCGATCAAGGATCACCCCAAGATTATGCCGAATCCGGGTGGATATGCTCTTGTTGTGGACCCAATCATGAAAGGGCCACAAACTCGAGTGAAGTTCAGCAAAGTGCTGATAGACAATGGCGATAGCATCAACATCATGTACAAGCATACCATGCATACGCCGGGCATAACGGAAAACATGCTTCAGCCAACGCGCACAACCTTCCATGGAATCGTTCGGGTTTGTCCTGCGCACCGGTTGGAAAGGTCCGGGTGGACGTGGCATTTGGAGGACGTGACAATTGCCGGGTGGAAAATCTGGAGTTTGAGGTGGTGGATCTAGACAGTCCCTACCATGCATTGCTTGGGAAGACCGGCATTGGCAGCTTTCATGGCCTCAACCCATACGGCTTACCTCAAGATGAAGATGCCGGGACCTCGTGGACCACCGGCCGTGGTGGGAAACTACAAAGTCTCGCTGGAAACGAGCATCCGCCGGATCGAACCTAGCGGAATCGCTGGTGATCGCGGAGGAAAAGAAAAGGATGCAAACAGCGGTTGCGCCGGCTCGATCCTCACGAGCTGAGCTTAGCGGCAATGAGTGCAAGTCTGAGCGCTCCGGCATTCAAGCCAACAAATGAAACGAAGGACATTGTCTTGGATCCGGCCTACCCGGACCGCACCGTTCGTATCGGTGCCGGCCTTGATCAAGCATAGGAAGCGCGCTCGTCGGCTTCCTCCGTGAGAATCGGAATATCTTTGCCCGGTCAACTGAAGACTTGGTAGGTGTTCCGAGGGAGCTGGCTGAGCACTCCTTAAACGTTCGCAAAGATGCCAAGCCGGTGCGACAACCTTTGCGCCGGTTCGTCGAAGATAGAAGAAAGATCATAGGAGAAGAGGTAACCAAACCGCTTGTTGCCAAATTCATTGTGGAGGTCACGCACACGAATGGCTGGCCAACCCGGTGATGGTAGAAAAGAAAAAAGATGAGAACCTGGAGGCAAAAGCTCCGAAGGTGTGGCGCATGTGCATCGACTACACTAACCTCAACAAAGCTTGCCCAAGAGACCCTTTTCCTTTGCCACGAATCGATCAAGTGATTGATTCAACTGCTGGGTGTGAGTTGTTGTCCTTCCTGGATGCCTATTCCGGCTTCCACCAGATTCCCTTGAAAAAGGAAGATCAAATAAAAACTGCGTTCATTACCCCGCACGGGGCTTATTGCTATATCACTATGCCTTTTGGTTTGCGCAACGCTGGTGCAACGTACCGTCGTCGTATGCAAAAATGCTTGTTTGATCAGATAGGAAAGAATGTGCGGGTGTATGTGGACGACATCGTGATAAAAACTAAGGTAAAAGATACCCTAATCGATGATCTCCGGCAAACATTCGATAACCTAAGGAGGTTCCGGATGAAACTCAATCCGGCAAAATGTACTTTCGGTGTCCCTGCAGGCAAGCTGCTGGGTTTCCTTGTCTCGAGCCGAGGCATTGAAGTCAATCCGGTAAAGATCCGGGCAATCGAAAGAATGACAATACCACGGGATTTGAAGGATATACAAAAATTTACCGGAAGCTTAGCATCGCTGAGCCGGTTCATAAGCGAGGTTGGGAGAAAAGGCCTTGCCGTTGTATGCCTTAATGAGAAAATCCGATAAATTCATCTGGACCCCTCGAGTCGGATGCAGCGTTTAAAGAGCTGAAAACAATGTTAGCTACCGCGCCAATATTGGCTTCGCCGTTGGAAAGAGAACCCATGTTGTTGTACATAGCAGCAACCAACCGGGTCGTAAGTGTTGTTGTGGTAGTAGAAAGAGAAGAGGAAGGAAAAACCGTCCCGAGGCCGGTATACTACCCGAGCGAGGTGCTCTCCCTCTCAAAACAAAACTACCCGCACTTCCGAGAAAATGACCTATGGCGTGTTTATGGCCGCCACCAAGCTCAAGCACTACTTCGAGGAACATCCTATGAAGGTGGTGAGTGAAGCACCCATCTCAGACATCATGTGCAACAAAGACGCTAGCGGCCGGATTGCGAAATGGGCAATTCAGATATCACCATACGTACCAGTGTACGAAAGAAGAGATGCCATAAAATCACAAGCTCTGGCTGATTTTCTTGTTGATTGGGCGGAGATGCAATACAAACCGCCGGATCAGAAGATAGAGTACTGGAAAATGCACTTTGATGGATCCAAGCTCAAGGAGGG
This sequence comes from Lolium rigidum, assembly GCF_022539505.1. Classification (NCBI taxonomy): domain Eukaryota; kingdom Viridiplantae; phylum Streptophyta; class Magnoliopsida; order Poales; family Poaceae; genus Lolium; species Lolium rigidum. Next base: position 130,532,129 of record NC_061511.1, read on the forward strand.
TCTAGGTGCCGGTGTGGTGCTTACTTCACCAAAAGGAGATCACCTCCGGTATGTTTTGCAAGTACATTTCAGGGCATCAAACAATGTCGCTGAATATGAAGCTTTGATCCATGGGCTTAAGGTCGCAAAAGAAATCGGTGCACACCGGATCATTTGCTATGGAGATTCAGATCTTGTGGTACAGCAGTGTTCCGGAGATTGGGATGCAAAAGATGCCAACATGGCCTCGTACCGATTTCACGTGCAAAAGATAGCCGGATTCTTCGAAGGTTGTGAGTTTCACCATGTACCGCGTGCAGAAAATGAAGCTGCGGATGCTTTGTCCAAGATAGGCTCATCTAGGCAAGAAATTCCTCCCGGAATAGCTCTGGCTCACTTAAGAGTGCCATCGATCAAACCGAGCCCGGAATCAGAATCAATTTTTGTACCGGAGTCACACGTAGTACCCATGGATATCGATGAAGGGAACCCGGGGACTGCTCCGGCAAGCTCGGGGACTGCTCCGGTAGGCTCGGGGACTGCTGTACCCATACCGGAAGAAATGATGCTGGTGGATAGCATGGAGATAGATGCACCGGTATTTTTTGTTCGAGAGATACCGTCATGGGTTAAACCTATTAAGGAATTCCTGATCAGCGGCACCTTGCCGGCTGACGAAAATGAATCAAGGAGGATACAAAGAAGGTCCAAAGCTTACACATTCATCAATGGTGAGGTGTACAAGAGAAGCGTTACCGGTGTCCTTCAAAGATGTGTGGAACCGGAGGAAGGGAAAGAAATGCTCGAGGAAATTCACCAAGGAGAATGTGGGCATCATGCCTCGTCAAGGGCGTTAGTAGCAAAAGTATTCCGGCATGGGTTCTATTGGCCCACTTGCTTTGGAGAACGCCGAGGATTTGGTACGAAAATGCAACGGCTGCCGGAGGTACGCCAAGCAAAACCATACCCCGACATCCGGTTTAAAGACAATACCGTTAACATGGCCATTCGCCGTGTGGTGCCTGGACATGGTGGGACCATTCAAAACTGCAAGAAGCAGCATGACTCACATCTTGGTAATGGTGGATAAGTTCACCAAGTGGCTAGAAGTAAAGCCTATTGCAAAGTGTGATGGGCATACAGCGGTGAAATTCCTAAAAGATGTCATTTTGCGGTATGGATACCCGCATAGCATCATCACCGACAATGGAACCAACTTTGCTCAAGGTGAGTTCAAAAGGTTCTGTGAGGACAACAACATCCGGTTGGATTTGTGCTCAGTAGCACACCCACAAGGCAATGGCCAAGTGGAAAGAATGAATGCTCTGGTGCTTTCCGGTATCAAGCCTAGACTCATTGATGCAGTGGAGAAGTCACCGGGATGTTGGCTCGATGAGCTACCATCAGTTCTGTGGAGTATAAGAACAACTCCAAACCGGTCTACCGGATACACTCCCTTCTTCATGGTTTATGGAGCAGAAGCGGTGATACCAACCGATATCATTCATGATTCACCAAGGGTACAGCTCTATACTGAGCAAGAGGTCAAAGAGGCCAGAGAAAACGATGTGGACTTGCTAGAAGAAGCAAGAGAGCTGGCTTTGGCAAGAACAGCCATTTACCAGCAAAACCTAAGACGCTATCATAACCGGAAGGTTAACCCAAGAGTTTTCCGGGAAGGAGATCTCGTACTTCGCCCAGTGCAGCGCACTGAAGGCCGGCATAAGCTCTTGCCACCATGGGAAGGTCCCTTCATTGTAAGCAAGGTGCTTCACAATGATGCATACTACTTGATAGATGCACAGGAATGGAAGAAAGGAAAGGCGGACAGGTCCGGAGAAGAGAGCAAGCGTCCATGGAACGTAGCTCTGTTGCGTCCTTTCTACTCTTGAAGTGGTGGTGTAGAAGTTCCTTTTTGTACCTTATATGCTATGAATAAAAGATGCCGGAACCATGAATAAATCTCGGGGACTACCCCAACTTAAGTTGCATGTAACTTGTCTATTTTTTCAGTTTACGGTTGCTTATTGAACGTTTTTTCTTTCCGGTTTAGTAGTGTGCTAAATCCTACCGGAGTCTTCGACTCTGCTGCTGTCCGCAAACCGGCTTCATGGCAAGCAAGATAAACCGGTAGGGGATAAGCACATGAACTGCGAAAAGGGAGAGCGAGGAAAGAACAATCCGGAAAGTTTAATTAACCCGGTTAAACCGGTTTTTTGCAAAATTTCAAAGTTATTTCTAAGTTCAAGAAGATGCTTGTTTGGTGAAAGAACCTTGTGCTCATACGCCAAAGAACGCCCAGAGAAGGCAGGCAGAGCCAAGGCAAAAGAACCAAGTATGCATCAAATTGGATGCGGAAGAAATTGAGAAATCTTTGCAGATGCGGGATAAAATCAAAACCAAAAGCAAATTATGCTAAGACAAACTCATAAATACTTAGCTACCGGTATAACTTACCGGCAGGAAATGTTGTAGCACAACCACGAGGCCAACTTAAGTTTTACATCATAAGCCCTCGGCATACCGGGCAGAATTTAACGGACATTGTCTTAAGGTAAACGGGGCCAACGGACATAGCGAGGCAAAGGTGTCATAAAAGGTCATCGAGCGGCAGGGGCGTCGGATGGAGCAGCACCGGCCTCGGCATCATCAGGAGTAGTGCCGGCTTCGGGAACTTCCGGCGGCACGTCCCCAGCAGCTTCATCTTCATCTCCCTCGTCTTCTTCTTCCTCATCGCTGAGGTAGTCCTTGACGCCAGGAGGGGGTGGGATGAAGGTGCGGACCTCGGCATATTCGGCAAGCCGGTATGCCGGTCCTGCCGCTTCGCGGTGAGCGCCGGGTCCGTGTCCGTGGGAGCATCCGCGCGCACGCCCTGGAGAGCATCCAAATCGAGAGCAGGGTACCGGGAGCACGCAGAGCGCGACGCCGTGTCGGCTCCGGCGCGAGCCGCGAGCATTGCCACTCACGGATCCGGTGCCCGGCATCTTTGAGCCGGTTGGCGGTGAGCGTGATGTTCTCCGGCAGCTCCTCCTCGAGGCCATAACACCTTGAAGATCCGGATGGCGGCGGTTGGCAGGTCGACAAGAAGCCGGTCGACGCAACGCATATGCTTGGACCCGCGGCGAGAGGGCGACAAGATAGTCGTACCCGTCCCAGTGCGCATCCATGTTGGGAAACTCCCGCGCGATCCGATCCTCCCTCACCTTCTTCACAGCAAAGGCCTGGGATGCCGGGAAGTGCTCTACGGGAAGAAGGGAAAACATAAACACGAGACACCGGAAAGAGTATGTCGGAAAAAACATGTCGGAAAAAGCAAAGAACGAAGATAAATCTTCAAGGAAAAGGCTTATAAGCAAAAGAAGGGGCAAGGCAGAAGCTTACGGAGGGCTAGCGCATCTATCTTCATAACCAACCGATCATACTCCGGTGATCGGTGGTCATGGTGTCAATAAGACGCTCCGCTGCCTTCCGCGCCTTCCTTTCCTCCTCCAGTTCTGCCGTCAAGACGGCGTTGGTGTTCGTGGAGTCCTCCACAACCTCCGCCAGCCTGGCCTCCGCTGCTACCCGGGCGTCCTTCAAGGCCTGATCATGCCGGAGCGCGGCCTGTATAGCTTGCTCCTTGAGCTCTCCCAGGGCGGTCTTCTGGGCCTCCAGTGCCTCGTTGTGCTCCTTGAGGAGCTGCTCCTTTTCGCCTAAGTACCGGAAAGAAAAGACTTAGCAAGCAAAAGTAGGTGAAATGGAAAAAGGAACAGATTAGCAGAAAAAGAAAAGTTGATACCTTGAAGCTTGGCGACCTGGGCCTTCAGGGCCTCGAGACTAGCTTCCGGAACAACTGGTAAACAAAGAATGCGTGAGTTTCAAAGAAGGAAACACTCCGGTGAAAAGGTGCCGGAGGCAAGAGAAACCAAACGAACCTTGGCAGTGGCTGTGGGCCTCAGCAAGGTCCCGATGCTCCCATAGAAGTTCCTCAAAGAGAATCTTCCGGGCGTCAGCGGTGCTCTGTTCAAAGAAAGGCAATTGTGAGAAAGAAACAAAGTTCTTAACCCGAAACACGGGGACTGGCAGTGCCGGTCTCTTTCTAAGCTTTTAAAAGTTTTGCGCTAAGAACAAAGTTCTTAACCCGAAACTCGGGGACTGGCAGTGCCGGTTTCTTTCTAAGCCTTTAAAAGTTTTGCGCTAAGAACAAAGTTCTTAACCCGAAACTCGGGATCGGCAATGCCGGTTTCTTTCTAAGCTTTTAAAAGTTTTGCGCTAAGAACAAAGTTCTTAACCCGAAACTCGGGATCGGCGGTCGGTTTCTTTCTAAGCTTTTAAAAGTTTTGCGCTAAGAACAAAGTTCTTAACCCAAAACTCGGGGACTGGCAATGCCGGTCTCTTTCTAAGCTTTTAAGGTAAGTTTTGCGCTAAGAACAAAGTTCTTAACCCAAAACTCGGGGACTGGCAATGCCGGTTTCATTCTAAGCTTTTAAGATAAGTTTTGCGCTAAGAACAAAGTTCTTAACCCAAAACTCGGGGATCGGGAGAATAGATAAGATCCGGAAAGAAAAGAAACCGGCATCAATAGAAATTATAAAAGAGAGTTGGTAAAACTTACCACCACGTTGTTGGTAGCATCATACCGAGCACCTGTCGAACTCTTTCACGGCGCGTTTGAGCCGCGAGAAGTGTTCTTCGGTGCACCGAGGCCCGACGAGGGTCCGGTGCTGGAAGGCGATCCTTCCCCAAGCCGCGGGTAGAAACGGAGATATCCGCCTCATTCCATTTCTGAGCATAGGGGAGAAGGTGCCCCAGGTCCTTGCCCGCGCGCTTCAGATCAACAATCCGGCCCAGGAGGCCGGTGGGCTTGTCCTGTGCAGCGAGGGCAGCGGGGCTGACGTGCAGCACCACATCTCCTGAAGCGCCAGAGGCGCCACCCTCCACAGCCTTGCCGCGGGAAGCCCCGGGCTTGAGAAAAGCGGTGATCTTGGGGGTCTTGGACGGCACCGGCTGCTTGGCCGCGGAAGGTCCTTGCGGCGGTGTCGGCGTGGCCTCAGGAGGAGGAATGAAGACCGGCGCGGAAGCATCCGGCGCGGTAGGGGAAGAGCTTGGCTTCTTCTTCTTCGTCGAGGGAGAGGGAACCAGAGGTTCCGCTCGCCCGGCATCAGCTTGGCCGGCGCCGATGTTGCTGGCGCCGGTGTCTTGGGTTTCTGGAGGGGAGGTGGAGTCCTCCTCCGCGCGGTGATCTGGAGGTGTTGGGGCCGCGCGCCCCGAACTTGTAGTGCCTCCCGAAGGGGAGGCAGAGGTGTTGCCGGCACCAGATGGTACCGGACTTGAGTGAGGAGGAGGAGTTGAAGTCCTCGCGGAGCCGGCAGACCCAGCGGAGCCGGCAGAGCCGAGCTCGAGTGCAGGGCTGAAAGAAAGGAAAAGGAGAACGAGTTGGAAAGAAGCAACCGGAGAGGAACTCGGTGGAAACAAAGAGAGTATAAAAAGAGATAAAACTTACCCGGAAGACATCGGCATCCGCCTCTGCTTGTAGCGCTTGGTGCCGACTTGCTTCCCGCCAATGACCTCAGTCCGAGGGCGCTTGCCGGAAGAGGCACGGGCTGGGGCCGGCATCGGCGAGCGGAGGATCGCTCTTCTGGCCTTCGGCCATGAGGTTGTCCAGGAACTCGTCCCCCACCTCAGCTTGCAGCGGAGCCACATGCTCATGAACCTGTGGTTTGTTGCTGGCTGAGGGAAGATCTACAAATTGGAAGTAACCAAAAGGGTATAAGAAAACGAACAGGAAAACTACCTCAAGTATGGTCAGGTCATCGGACGAACCAGCAGGTTCCGGCGGAGACTTGCCGAGGCGGGAAGCTGGAGTCCGGCCCATCCTTAGATCCAGCCAATGAATGACAGGATCCGGATCGTACTTGTCCAGGGGCCTCTTCTGTTTAGGGCCTCGCCGGTCAGAGTCAATCCGGGGGAAGCGGGCCTTGGCCTGAAAGCAAAGGAAAAAGAAAGATTAAACACAAGTACAAAAGTTACCGCTAACGCGACCAGAACCGCTTATCGTCTTACATCTTCGGACGGAGGGTTCCCCGGCGCCGAGGGGCAAAGGCCCCACTCCCAATCATTTGGCATGTCGGTTTGGCAAATCTGACTAGCCTTAAGAACCACGTCCTCCTTGCTCAGGGCCAAGCCGGTGATCTTGGTGGGATCACCAGGGCCGTACATCTCACTAATTTTGTGAGCGCGCTGCCGGAGGGGAAGCACCCGGCGGCTGATGAAGGCGCGGATGATATCATCGGAGCGGATGTTGGTGTCCCGCATCAACCCCTCGCATGAAGCGCACCACCCGATTCGTCTCGGCATGATCCCTTCCGGGGTTGTACTGCCAATTGGTCTTGGCTGGCGGCGCCGGATTGAATGCCGGCAGGTTGATGAGGTCCTCGTTGCCCGCATTCCTCACATAGAAGAATGTCGTCTGCCACAAGCGGCAAGACTCGAGGCCATTGAACTTAAAAAGGGGCTCCCTTGACGGGAGCCGATGATGCAGGACCCGCATTGAACGGGGGGTTTGGGGGCAGGAATGTCCTTGCCCTGGACCGAGTTGATCCGAAGGGAGAAAAAGCGAGCAAACGTCTCTCGAGCGGGACGAATGCCAATGTAGCCTTCCATGAAGGCCACGAAGCAAGAAAGGTAGAAAACGGCATTGCCGGGGAGATGATGAGGTTGGAGACGATAGAAATCAAGGAACTGACGAAAGAAGTCAGAGGCAGGAAGGCCGAAGCCCCGCTCAAAATGAGCAAGAAAAACAACGGCCTCACCGGGTTCGAGCACCGGTTGAATTTCGCCGCGAGGAAGCCGGCAGATGACTCCTTCCGGAATCCTCCTGGACCGGTAGAGCCAGTCGATCTCGTATTGGGTCACGTCGGAACCTCTCCGGGCTCCGCGTGTCTTGTCCTTTCCGGAGGCCCGGCTAGATGTGCCGGCCTCTTGTTTCCGAGCTGGAAGTCTGGCCCATCCGGGCGGCGTCGTCGGTTAGCCCACCGGAAGCGTTGCTATCCTGGGTGCTAGAGGTAGCCGCAGGGAGAGACTCTTCACTAGACATGAGGATCTAGAAGATGCCGAGATCTACCGAGAAACAGTTTTCCCCGAACGAACCCACGCGCGAAGATCTACGAGTAAGAAGAAAAGCAAAACAAAGAGCGAATAAATACTCTACCGTCCCAAGATCCAAAGTACAAGAGAAAAGGGGTAAAGATGCGTCGAGCCTAACCTGGGGCGGCGGAGTTGCGAAGGAAGAAGTTCGCTGAAGAAACGGCGAGCTTGCGGCCGGCGAGGAAGTCCGTCGGCGGCGGGGCGAAGAAGTGCTTGAGGGAAGGTGAATGCGGCGGGCTCGGCGGAGTCGGCTGCCGAGGATCTCCGCGCAGCGAAGTCCGGCGGAGCGGAGGCGTGAGTTCGCCGGGCGACGGGCACGAACGAGCGGCGGAGGACGAAGAGCGGCGGAGAGCACGGAGGCGAAGAACTCTGTGCGCAAGGAGTGGGGAATGCGAAGAAGATGAAGAGAGAGCGGCGGTTGCGCTTATAAAGAAGAAGGGAAATGGGCTGGAAACCGCTGGGCCGCGGCGGTTCGCCTCGCGGCCCACGGCGGTTCGCGTCATGGGCCGCCACGTGTCAAGGGGATACACGCAAAAAGACCGAAGGCCACACGGGAGCGCACAGAGATCCGGAACGGCTAGTGGGATCCGCTGCGGCTGCATTAAATGAGCGCGCGGGAGTCGAAACGAAATGACAACTGACACTGGCGCGCCAGTCACAGTGCGCATGTCTCTGTCAGGCGCGGGGCCCGAGATATTCTCGACTTCGCCGAGGAAGCGTTTAATGGTTAAGCTACCGGAAGATAAGATACCGGGGCATGACTTAGAGAGAAAAGATGAGGAGGATCCGGGCAAAGATGCCGGATCCGAACGTGGCGCCGGATGAACCAAACCGGTATCAAAGACATAGGAACCTGGCATGGTCTCGTTGGATAGGATCCGCCGGACTATACCAGCTTCGGGGACTAATGTTGGGGGATGACCCCGGTATGCCAAAGGCATGCCAAACCGGATGGTTTAAGCCATCGAGTGTACCGGTTTGATGTTCATGCCGGAGTCTAAGATAGGCGTTTGGCTGAACGAGTTAGGCCGGTATCCTCATAAGAGGGATACCGGAATTGGATATAAAAGATACCGGGCCACCGGAAGGAAGGGCTTGTCGGCAAAGCTGGTCAAAGATTCTCTCCGGAGCTAGAAGACAAGGATGAGCTAAGCAAAGTAACTTTTGACCAAGGGATGACGATAAAGGGAAGGATGACGGTCAAAGAAGCCGGAGGACGTCGGCGCCCCGATTAAAGAGGACTCCGGTGTCATCTACGATTAAAGTAGCTTTGTAAAGTAGCTTTGTAAAGTAGTTTGTCCAGTCAAAGATGCCATTAGGGTTCCTTGCATCGTAAGCCACCCTCTCCTATATAAGGAGAGGGGGAGCCCTCCTTACGGGCGCGGACATTAGAGGTCTGTGTGTATAGATCGAGCTTGTAACCATACTGTGATCAATGAACATGGCGATCTAGAGGGAGTTCTTCCTTGTGTCTTTCTTCTTCAACCTCTGGCCCTGGCCAAGTTCTTGAGGAAACCATCCGGAACCTCTTCCCACCTGATCGCAAACCCTCCCCCGAATCCTCTTGCGTCCATTCGGCCCCAATCTAAGCCATCCTATGGCATCTGTCTGTTCACCACGACGACACTTCCAAATTCCCATTCTACCCCTGCGGAGATGACAGAAAGGTCGGTTGGTGGGGGGTGGGGGGTATGCCCGTCATTTTTTGGATCACCACCTCCCTAGCCCGGAAACCCTCCCAGAAAAAATTCATTTCCCTCAGACCACCCACCGGAACTTCCCAAGTCCCTCTCTCCCACCTCCACGACCACCGCACCGGAACATCCCTGCCGGACTTCCCTGGCCTACCCGAGCCCTCGCGATCCTCGTCATCCGGCTGCCTGCCGGAGCCGCTTCATCGACGCCGTCATCAACCGGACCGGATCATCCCCGCCGTACCTCGAAACCATATGCTCATCCAGCGGTCTACCGCAGTCGCTTCAGCTTAGCCGCTTCGCCGGATCCGTCTTCCACCGCATCGGATCTTGCTCACCGACACCGCTGTGCATGAACCGGATCTGCTTCACCGGCGCCGTGCATGATCTAAACTCTTCTACTTGTCGCTTTTCTATTGCTTGCCCGCAAGTTCTTGTTTAATCTTGGGGGAACTCTGTTTGTGCTAACGACGCGCCGTTACTTTTTTGCGGATGAGATGAGTAACCATGAAGTGTAATGGCCGTCTCTCCAACCCCAAGTAGCACATGTAGCGTACTTCATCACCGGATCTATCAACCCCGGGAAGATCTGTTGTGACTCCCACGAGTGCTTCTCCTAATGTAAGTCCCTTGTTTTAGCGCCATGTTCCGGGTTCGGATGCTTGTTTGTCCGAAGCTCTTTTAGTTCATTCCTAGCTATGACCGTAACACGTTGCTATTTTCTACTTCATTGCTAACTTTAAGCGATTGAACATTTTGGTTTGCATTCCCTGCTCTGTAGATGTAGCCATCATAACTTCTATCTTGCGCGGTCGTTGTTACAAAAATTATAGGTATTATAGTAACATCCTGCTATTATTTAGTTCATGGCCAATTTTAAGTAATTGCACATGTTGGTTCGCATTCCCTGCTCTATAGTTTTTGGCATCGTAACTTCTATATTTGGTTTACATTCCCTGCTCTGTAGATCTAGCCATCATAACTTTATCTTGCTCAGTCGTTGTTACAAAAATTATGGCCTGCTACTATGTTGGTTGTGCCAATTTTTTACTCCATGAACATGTTGGCTTGCATTCCACGTACTACAGGTGATGCCATTGTTTTGTATCTAGTTCATTGTAAGCTAACAAAGTAAGGACTTAGTTTGGCATGCTATCACTCTGCTATCTAGTCCGTAGTACAAATAAACTTGTCATACTACTAGATAATAATTTTGCGTGCCATCTTGTTCTTCAAAAGCTGCATTATTGACTTGTTTCTCTGACTTGGCATGACGCTCACATATGGAAAGCTGAACATATTGGTTTGCATTCCCTCTTATACAAGTTCACGAGTGATCCCACTATATTCACGTATCTGGTCCATCCTAAGCTCCAAGCATTAACTATCCTCTATGTGTTGCTCATTACAAGTTTATATCCCGAAACATCTTGATTTGCATCCCCTTCACTATAAGTTCAGGAGTATTATTTAGTTCACGGCCAAAATGAAGTAATTGCACTTGGCACATGTTGGTTCACATTCCCACCTCTTTAGCTTTTGCCATCGAAACTTCTATTTTTGGTTTACATTCCACTGCTCGTAGATGTAGCCATCATAACTTCATCTTGCTCGATCGTTGTTACAAAATTTATAGCCTGCTACTATGTTGTTCATGCCAATTTTGTACTCCCTGAACATGTTGGTTTGCATGGGACTCGACAGTAGTAAGTCTGATGTTTCATTCTAACATGCTCTGTTATATTGGATGTTGGTATGCGGCATGCACTCTTTGTTTGCTTATTGTGCGCATTACAATGATCTTGTTATAACGACAAAATGATGAGTTCCAAATTCTTTGGCAAACAATATTGTAGTGTCTTTGCCTTTCCATTGTTGCTGTCTTAACTAGTAATGTCTTTGTTTCAGATATAGGTGCTGCATGGACAACTTAAAAGATTGCCGGATCCCTTCATTGTATTGCTAGGTTTAATTACCATTCAATTTCTCCGGGTTCCGTAATATTTTTTCAATGCCTTGTAGCTGATGTAATATTTAGTTAGTTTTTATAGTTCTTTCGCGCATTTTTTCTTTGGTGCTTGTGGTAAGTGAGGCTATCCGAGCAAATCAATCGTTGCGTAAATATTTTCGATATCTAAATCACGAATTCCCATCCCTTAAACGGCCCAATTAAGCGAAATCACATATGTGCCGGCCCGCAAAATCCTAAAGCGCCTATTACGCCGGCATATAAACGAGCAACTAAACGGGCCGGCCCACTTACTTATTGGGCCATCCCACTTGATTTCTTGTGGACCCCACACTTTTATTGGGCCGGCCCACTTGCTTTAAGGTGGACCCCACACACTACCGGGCCGGCCCACTAACTAGTTGGGCCGGCCAATTGCTTTTGTGGTGGACCCCACATACTAAATGGGCCGGCCCTTTAAGACGAAAGTGGGACCCACTTGTGTTTTTGGCCGGCCCACTAGCGTGTTGGGCCGGCCCACTTGCTATATGGTGGACCCCACATACTAAATGGGCGGCCCTTTAACGAGAAAGTGGGACCCACTGTGTTTTTGGCCCGGCCCACTAGCATGTTGGGCCGGCCCACTTGCTATATGGTGGACCCCACATACTAAATGGGCCGGCCCTTTAACAGGAAAGTGGGACCCACCAGTGTTTTGGCCCGGCCCACTTGCTATATGGTGGACCCCACATACTAAATGGGCCAGCCCTTTAACTGGAAAGTGGGACCCACCTGTGTTTTTGGCCCGGCCCACTATCTTGTTGGGCGGCCCACTTGCTATATGGTGGACCCCACATACTAAATGGGCTGGCCCTTTAACGAGAAAGTGGGACCCACCGGTGCTTTTGGCCGGCCACGCGGCTTGTTGGGCCGGCCCATTTGATCTAATGTGGACCCCACGTACTAAATGGGCCGGCCAGATAGCGAGAAAGTGGGACCCACATGCTAATTGGGCCGGCCCACTAACTTCTTGGGCCGGCCCAGTTGCTTTAATGTGGACCCCACTTTGTAAATGGGCCGGCCCGATACCAGGAAAGTGGGTCCCGCATGTCTTGTGGGCCGGCCCTTTTGCCTGTTGACCGGTCAAACGAGTGCATTCGGCCCGGCCCACATGCTTAGTGGGCCGGCCCATTAAAGTTTTGACCAGTCAACCTTAGAGGTTAGGCCGGCCCACGTAACTAATGGACCAGCCCAGCCTATATAGTTGACCGGTCAAACTAAGTCGGCTGGCCCGGCCCGCAAACTTAATGGGCCGGCCCGCTTAAGACGTGGCGAGCCTCGTGTGGGCCTACCATCTACCACGGGGTTTCAGCCGGTTAACGCCGTTAGCCGGCGGTTAACGGCGTCCGCCACGTGTCGGTTGCATGACGTCGGCGGTCAACGGGCTCCCGGAACACTTGGGCAACGGTCCGATTTTCCGTGGCGGAAGGGCGCCCAAGCGCGACGGACCGAAAAAATCGTCGTAGGACTTTGCCCGACGCAGTTTCCACAACAGAACCCATATCGTCGGGTTAGGCCCATAGGCGACGAAAAATACCCCTTAGCGGACGATTTTGAGACGTTGTCTATCAGAACTTTTCTTGTACTGACGCGGCGCCAGGATACACACGCCAGTCGGAGCCGGCCACACGAAGAACCACAGGGATCCGGTGTGGCATATTGATGAGCACGAGAGTTGATGGATTTGACCACTGACACTAACAGGGCAGTTAACAGTGCGCATGTCACTGACACGTGCGATTTCCGAGTTATTCCCGACCTCCCCGAGGTCTTAATGACAAAGATACCGGCAAAATAAAGCCGGGGATTTTCTGAGGATTTCGGTATTACCGGCCAACGTTTAACTTGAAGCCGGAAAGATTAATCCGGTACGATAGAGAAACTGGCGTGGACTGTCGGAAGATCCGCCGGACCGCACCAGCTTCGGGGACTAATGTCGGGGGGATGGCCCCCGGTGGGCCAAGAGTATGGCAAGTTAGCCATGCTTAGTCCTTGATGTACCGGATTAATGATTAAACCGGATGCTCAAGTTTGAGTAAGTACGAACCGGTATACCAGGAGGGTATGCCGGAGTTCGGTAAACATACGAGTGAGGCAAAGATGCCGGAGCTCCAAGGTAGGGATACCGGAGAACCGGCATAAGCTCAACTGTAGCATGTCGGCATTCCAGTCAAAGATTCCACAAGGACCAAAGGTACTTTATGAGAGAAGTACTTCAGCTTTAAACGAAGTTGTGACGACAAAGAAGCTGATGACGTAAAAGAAGCCGGAGGAGGTCATCTGCCCCTGATTAAAGACAATGTTGGCGTCATCTGGAGCCAAAGAAGCTTTATAAAGTAGCTTAGCTCACCAAACATGCCATTAGGGTTTCTTCCCTTGTAAGCCACCCTCTCCCCTATATAAGTTGAGGGAGCACACCCCTGCGCGGGACGGCTCACGAGAGGAACACTGCTAGGATAGAGGTGCTCACCTTGTAGTCCTTGTCATCTTCAACCTCTGGCCATTTTTGGCCAAGTTCATCAATAGAAGTTCTTGAGTTCATATCTCTTTCTCCCTTCATCTACCCCTCACCCGGATCCCCTTGCGTACATCCGGCCCCAACTTAAGCCTACCCATGGTATCTGTCTTGACACCACCACGAAAGATCGGGACCCTTGGAGGATCTTCACCAAGGGATTTGGTCCTTCTCAAGCCACATTTGGAGATCTTGGGATTTTTCTCCTCAAGCCTCCCCTTGAAGTTCTTCTTGCTCCATTGGGCAAGGAGAGCAATGTCTTCGGGTAATTTCCCTCCTCACCTTCCTATGTCTTGGATCCCTTCATACATTGCACATTTGTTGAGGGATTTGAGAATCTAGGGTTAGGGTTAGGGTTTTCTCTAGTACCTCATGCCATTGGAATGCCATACACCTCGATCCATGGGATTCACTCCATTTCTATAATATGTGTACAAGTATTGAGTTTTTGCATGAATTTGTGTCAAAAATCTGGAGATTCCTAGTAATCATCACAACCCGGCATACGGCCCCGTGCGCCGGCTCATACACCGGCCAGGCCGGCGTGTCGCCCGGCAGACCGGCTGCCTGACCGGCTGGTCCGGTCTACAACCCGGTGCCGCCGGCCGATACACCGACCCGCACAGATTTTTGTGCAATCTCGTCAAAACACTTGTATATATGTTATGCGCTTGGCCTCTTTATTCCTGATGACATGTACACTTATCCCACTGCCATCCCCCTCTATTTGCTCATTCACAGGTGGCTCTAGTGATGACAGTCATGCTGATGTCAAGAGGGGCAAGCATGAGAGGCCCCCGGGGTGCCGTACGAGCACTCGGTTGCCCAACAAAGCAGCTCAGAGCAGTGGTCCGGGCAGTTCTGCTAGAGGTAGGAAAAATACAATAGGAAAGAAGAGGAAGGACAAAGATGAAGTTCCAATTGATGATCCTGTAGAGAGACCACAAAATTCAATACTGGTACAGTTCAGATTTCTGGTTGGAGGAGACTTAGAGACGAGAATCCCTATCGTTTCGAGGAATGAACCTACACCAGTAATGACAAGGAATTCTGGACCGAGACTCAGGCTACCATCAGGGATGAGTTCTACAACTGTCCGGCCCTCATGAAGAATGGCATCATTGTGATGCCCAAGGCCATCAACAAGGAAGAGCTCACAATGTTCCATGCCACTAAATACCTCTTTGTGGTTGACAATTTGTAGAAGATGGGTATTCTTGATCTAGTATGCTTGAAGCCTGCTCACTTTAAGAGTCTTGGGGAGTATTACCCGATCCTTGTCCGTCAGTTCCATTGCACAGTCTTCTTCCATGATGACCCTGGTCGCACTATGACTTGGATGATTGGGAAGGAGAAGTATTCTTGCAACTACCTTAACTTTTGTCAAGCAATTGGTTTTGCTGGTGGCCGTGCTTGTGGGTTTTAGATCCACAGTTAGGAAAAATTCAATCATGGTAACATTGCTTTCTGCTACCCTCCAGATCCTACACATGATCTGTTGGAGATATGCCCAAGAGGCTATAATAAAAGTGGTTATTATAATATATCTTTGTGTTTATGATAATGTTTACATACCATGCTATAATTGTATTAACCGAAACATTGATACATGTGTGTTATGTGAACAACAAGGAGTCCCTAGTAAGCCTCTTGTATAACTAGCTTGTTGATTAATAGATGATCATAGTTTCATGATCATGAACATTGGATGTTATTAATAACAAGGTTATGTCATTATATGAATGATGTAATGGACACACCCAATTAAGCGTAGCATAAGATCACGTCATTAAGTTATTTGCTATAAGCTTTTCGATACATAGTTACCTAGTCCTTTCGACCATGAGATCATGTAAATCACTTATGCTGGAAAGGTACTTTGATTACATCAAACGCCACTGCGTAAATGGGTGGTTATAAAGGTGGGATTAAGTATCCGGAAAGTATGAGTTGAGGCATATGGATCAATAGTGGGATTTGTCCATCCCGATGACGGATAGATATACTCTGGGCCCTCTCGGTGGAATGTCGTCTAATGTCTTGCAAGCATATGAATAAGTTCATAAGAGACCACATACCACGGTACGAGTAAAGAGTACTTGTCGAGAGACGAGGTTGAACAAGGTATAGAGTGATACCGATGATCAAACCTCGGACAAGTTAAATATCGCGTGACAAAGGGAATTGGTATCGTATGTGAATGGTTCATTCGATCACTAAGTCATCGTTGAATATGTGGGAGCCATTATGGATCTCCAGATCCCGCTATTGGTTATTGGTCGGAGAAAAGTCTCAACCATGTCTACATAGTTCGCGAACCGTAGGGTGACACACTTAAGGTTTGATGTCGTTTAAGTAGATATGGAATATGGAATGGAGTTCGAAGTTTTGTTCGGAGTCTCGGATGGGATCCAGGACATCACGAGGAGTTCCGGAATGGTCCGGAGAATAAGATTCATATATAGGAAGTCATATTCCAAGTTTGGAAATGATCCGGTGCATTTATGGCGAGGTTCTAGAAGGTTCTAGAAAAGTCCGGAAGAATGGCACTATGGAAGGTGGAGTCCCGGAGGGACTCCACTAGTATGGCCGGCCAAACCCTAAGGGGGAGGAGTCCCGAGTGGGCTCCACCTTGGTGGCCGGCCAGCCCCACCTCAAGGAAAGGTGGGAGTCCCACTTTGAGTAGGACTCCCCCCTTGAGTAGGTTTCCCACCTTTGGGAAGTTTTAGTGTTGGGGTCTTATTCGAAGACTTGGACTACAACTCTTGGGGCTTCCACCTATATAATGAGGGACAAGGGGAGGGTGGCCGGCCACTCTTGGCCTCCAACCTTGGCTGCCCCCTTCATGGCCGGCGCCCAAAGCACCCCTCTCCCCAAACCCTAGCACCCCTCCTCCACATACAACTCCTGCATACGCTTAGGCGAAGCCCTGCCGGAGTTCTCCATCAACACCGCCACCACGCCGTCGTGCTGCCGGGATTCCGAGGAGGATCTACTACTTCCGCTGCCCGCTGGAACGGGGAGAAGGACGTCGTCTTCATCAACACCGAACGTGTGACCGAGTACGGAGGTGCTGCCCGATCGTGGCACCGTGATCAAGATCTTCTACGCGCTTTTGCAAGCGGCAAGTGATCGTCTACCGCAGCAATAAGAGCCTACTCTTATAGGCTTTGGAAATCTTCAAGGGTGAGTCTTGATCATCCCCTCGTTGCTCCCGTCTTCTATATTGCATCTTGGCTTGGATTGCGTTCTCGCGGTAGGAAATTTTTTGTTTTCTATGCAACGAATCCCTACAGTGGTATCAGAGCCGTGTCTATGCATAGATGGTTGCACGAGTAGAACACAATGGTTTTGTGCGCGTTGATGCTTTTGTTGTCTTTAGTTTGAGTACTTTGCATCTTTGTGGCATAGTGGGATGAAGCGGCTCGGGCTAACTTTACATGACCGCGTTCATGAGATTTGCTCCACGCCCGACATGCAACTTGTATTGCATAAGTGGCTATGCGGGTGTCTGTCTCTCCTACTATAGTGAAGATTCAATTTACTCTTCTATTGACAACACTAGTATCACCGTTGTGGTTCATGTTCGTAGGTAGTTTGGATCTCACTCGAAAATCCTAAACCACGTAAAATATGCAAACCAAATTAGAGAACGTCTAACTTGTTTTTGCAGGGTTTGGTGATGTGATATGGCCATAATGTGATGATGACTATGTATGAGATGATCATTATTGTATTGTGGCAACCGGCAGGAGCCTTATGGTTGTCTTTAAATTTCATGTTGAGTAGTATTTCAAAGTAGTTGTAATAGTTGCTACATGAGGTGAACAATCATGAAGACGGCGCCATGGACCTTGACGCTACGGCGACGATGATGGAGATCATGCCCATTGATGATGGAGATCATGTCCGTGCTTTGGAGATGAAGATCGAAGGCGCAAAGACTAAAGGGCCATATCATATCACATATGAATTGCACGTGATGTTAATCCTATATGCATCTTATTTTGCTTAGATCGCGACGGTAGCATTATAAGATGATCCCTCACATTAATATCAAGATAATAAAGTGTTCTCCCCTCGTATGCACTGTTGCACAGTTCGTCGTTTCGAAGCATCTCGTGATGATCGGATGTGATAGACTCAACGTTCACATACAACGGGTGTAAGCCATGTTGCACACGCGGAATACTTGGGTTTGCTAGACGAGCCTAGCATGTACAGACATGGCCTCGGGACAACGGAAACCGAAAGGTTGAACACGAGTCATATGGATGATATGATCAACATGTTGATGTTCACCATTGAAGCTACATCATCTCACGTGATGATCGGTTTTGGTGTAGTAGATGTGGATCGTGTACCACTTAACAACTATGAGGGATGTTGTATTAAGTGGGAGTTCATTAGTAATTAGATTAAAACATGAACTAATTATCATAAACATAGTCTGAGTAGTATTTTGAATTAATTTGTAGTATTGGCATCCGTTTTCTACCAAGCGCTAGTCTTGTAATTGAGATAGAAATACTGTTAAAATCTGACAAGAAATTTTACGGACTGGTACCGTATTGTTAAAGAATCAAGAAATGATTAATTCCTATTGCAAACTTTTAGTAAACCTCACATTGTTGATTCAAAGAGCTATGGTTTCAATTAGTACCTAAAGTTATCTTGTCTCCATGAAACTTGAAGTTCAAAATCTGTTTGAAAAGTAAGGAGCTGAAAATTTTGTTTTCAGAAATAATCAAGGTATGAGATATATGTGATATCTAAGACCTTATTGCAAGATGATAGAATATAATTTGGTGAGACTACATAAACTCATAAGTTTTATGGGAATGTATGAAGGTTGAAGACGCCAGGCGTCCCAATTCTCCAACTTTTGGGGCACTAACGATATTCGCATATCCATGAAGTAATCGTCCTTAGTATGCACCGTTGCTAAGACTCGTCATTTCGAAGCATCTCGTGATGATCGGGTGTTATAGATTCTACGTGTGCATACAACGGGTGCAAGCCAGATTTGCACATGCGAATATCGAGGTTAAACTTTACGAGCCTAGCATGTACAGACATGGTCTCGGAAAAGTCGTCATGATATGATGGATAAAATTATGAGTGAAATTGTTCATCATATTACAAAGTTACTAATAGTGAAATCTGAAACACTTGTCATATGATGATCAACTTCAAAGTAAGAACCTCAAGGTTATTGGTATTTGACCAACAAACCTAGAAGTTATTGAAGGTGAAGTATTTTTTGAATAATGAGGAAAGCTAAAAGAGAAACTACAAAAGATATTTTGGCAGAAAGAAAAGAAAAGACTAGAAAGTCTAGCTCAGGTGTATATACATGATATACATGTTATGGTTGTATTCCTAGTTTGGTCACACAATGAAATTCTTGGGTATTAGTACCACATTGGTTGGTATGAAGTGTCATACAAAACAACGCAATACAAGAATACAATGGCCTAAGTGACTAATAAGGAATATGGTAATAATGCACATCTGGAACATAATAAAGTGTTATTATGCTTGTCATTGGCATTCTACCTAGCCCTTATAATTTATAATAAAGAACTTAATAATTGTTATTTTGCTCTGGTCAAATAAAAACAATGAGTTGTTCAAATTATGACATTACTCCATGTATGATGGACAAGTTATTATAAATCTTAATGGTGAAACACACATACATAACACTGACGCTAAAATGCCATAAGGCAAATGATTTGAATTCCACTTATTTGTGGAACCGCCATTTAGGTCATGTTAGAAAGGAACGCATGAAGGAACTCCATGCAAATGGATTTTTGGAGTCATCTGATTTTTGAATCATTTGGCGCTTGCAACTCTTTTCTAAAGAGAATGACTAAAATACCGTTCATAGGCCAAGAGTTGAACGGGAAACTAACTTAGTGAAAACATATATGATGATGTATGTGGTTCACTGGGCATAGTTATGTGCGGGAGATTCTTCTACTTCATGAAAACTTCCAACAATGAATTGAGTATATATGTGGATATATTCGATAAGGAAGAAGTTTGAAACATTTGAATGGATTCAAATAAATTTCAGCATGAAGTGGAAATCATCGTAATAGAAAAGTCAAATATCTATGAATGGATCATGGGGGAAATATTTGAAATTACGAGTTTTAGCGAACATCTAAGAGAGTTATGAAATTGTTCTACAATTCACGTTTCTTGGAGTATCATAATGATGATGGAGTATCCGAGAGATGTATCCAAACCTTGTTGGATCAATGATGAGATAAAATATTGATGCCATTATATTTTTGTGGATTATGCTTTAGAGACTACCGCTTTTACACTGAATAGAGCATCATCATGATCCGTTGAAATGACACCATACGAGTTATGGCATGGGTATGAACCCTAATAGTCCTTTCTTAAATTTTGGAATGCATAGCATAAAGTAAATAAGTTTACAACCAAAATCGGATGAATGTCTTTGTTGATTATCCCACAGAATTGATTGGGAGTTCTTTCCACTATGGAGACAAAGACAAAAGTGTTTGTCAATGTTTCTTACTTATTTCCAAGAAATTGTTTTTAGCGAAGTATTTGAGTGGGAGGACAATAAAACTTGATAAGGTTTATGAACCTGAGCATAATGATCGAGTAGCGCAGCATCGGAATTGGTTCCGGAAGCGGCCACGACGATCATGGCTCCCATGTCTACAAAATGTTATAGTCATGGCGATCGAAGTACTTATTGAACCTTGTAGGTATGGTTTACTTTGTGATCAAATAAATGATTTGTGAACAAAGGATTGTTTTTGAACAATGATAAACCAACTACATACAAAGAAGTTATGATGGGCCCTGACTCCGTTAAAATGGCTATACGTCATGAAATCCAAGATAGATGAATACTTTCTGAAAGTAAATGGATCTATAAAATTGATGAACTTGGATGGAATATCCTTGAATAAGCTCGACTTGTCGAAAAATTGTTTACGACAAAGTTCAAAGAGTTGACTACGATAAGATTAGATCTTCCGTAGCAATGCTTATAGTGTATGTGGATTATTCTAGTAATCACTACATATTTCTTTCATGAGATATGATAGTAGGATGGCAAAATACATTACTTAACAGAAGTGTGTATTAAAGGTGTATACAAGATACAACCAATTATTTTGCTAGTCCGTGGAATACTAGATAGGTATACGAACTTCAACTGAATGAAGTGAGTATCACGGAGTTGGAATCTTCACCGGATGAAATAGTCAAAAAGTTTTGGATTTCATCAGAAACGATGAAGATGCTTGCATTTGCAAGAAATTAAGTGGGAGTGCTGAGACATATTTATAATACTTTATGTAGATAACATATAGTTGGTTATAAATGATGTAATTATATACTTGATTATAAAAGGTTTCATTGAGAATTAACTTCAATGAAAGAATATGGACAGAAACATATTTAGTGTCAAGATCTATGAAGATAGATTGAAACACATAATAAGTTTAAATCAAAGTACATAGAATGGATATTGAAGTAGTTCAATATAGAAATATTAAGAAGGTGTTCTTTTCATGTGAAGTTTTAACAAGACTTGAGTGTATCTGACACTCAATGAGTAAAAACACATGAGTGATTATGGATCACGAATAATATGTACACAATCAGATGTCCTGTGCTCTAAAATGTTATGAGCATATACCCGAATGATTCATGTGATGATCATTGGACGACAGTAAGAATATCCTTGAGTACTTTAGAAGAACCAAGGATATATATATAATTTTATATGGGGTAATGTCAAACAAATCGCTGTAAGGTGTTGCACTGATATTTGTTTGGTCACATATAAAAATGAAATTCAAATCTCAATTAGGCTAAGTATTGTTTAAAAGGTAACACAATGCTAGATTTAGAAGAGTTCTAAATATTGTGACGGATTCTACAAACAAAGGCAGAGTATGTCATTGTTTTGACAATGACTGAGGATGTTAAGTCAAGAGGTTCTTTGAGAACTTGGTGTAGTTCCGATAGTGTCAGAAGTTTGAAGCTATATTGTGTGTGACAATATTAGTGACATATTTCAGACCGCGGAATTAAGGTTCCACCAGAAGACCAAACATATTTAATGCCGACTCATTTGGAAAATGAGTGATGCATTAAGACGCAAATGAATTGCAAAATACATACGTTTTCTGAGCGTGTCAGATCCGTTGACTAAAACCGCTCCCGTGAGAAAAACATGATAAAGCACCGGAAGGCCAAGGTGTTATATCTTTACATATGTAAACTAGATTATTGACTCTAGTGCAAGTGGGAGACTGTTGGAGATATGCCTAAGAGGCAATAATAAAAGTGGTTATTATAATATATCTTTGTGTTTATGATAATGTTTACATACCATGCTATAATTGTATTAACCGAAACATTGATACATGTGTGTTATGTGAACAACAAGGAGTCCCTAGTAAGCCTCTTGTATAACTAGCTTGTTGATTAATAGATGATCATAGTTTCATGATCATGAACATTGGATGTTATTAATAACAAGGTTATGTCATTATATGAATGATGTAATGGACACACCCAATTAAGCGTAGCATAAGATCACGTCATTAAGTTATTTGCTATAAGCTTTTCGATGCATAGTTACCTAGTCCTTTCGACCATGAGATCATGTAAATCACTTATGCTGGAAAGGTACTTTGATTACATCAAATGCCACTGCGTAAATGGGTGGTTATAAAGGTGGGATTAAGTATCCGGAAAGTATGAGTTGAGGCATATGGATCAATAGTGGGATTTGTCCATCCCGATGATGGATAGATATACTCTGGGCCCTCTCGGTGGAATGTCGTCTAATGTCTTGCAAGCATATGAATAAGTTCATAAGAGACCACATACCACGGTACGAGTAAAGAGTACTTGTCAGGAGACGAGGTTGAACAAGGTATAGAGTGATACCGATGATCAAACCTCGGACAAGTAAAATATCGCGTGACAAAGGGAATTGGTATCGTATGTGAATGGTTCATTCGATCACTAAGTCATCGTTGAATATGTGGGAGCCATTATGGATCTCCGGATCCCGCTATTGGTTATTGGTCGGAGAGAAGTCTCAACCATGTCTACATAGTTCGCGAACCGTAGGGTGACACACTTAAGGTTTGATGTCGTTTAAGTAGATATGGAATATGGAATGGAGTTCGAAGTTTTGTTCGGAGTCTCGGATGGGATCCAAGACATCACGAGGAGTTCCGGAATGGTCCGGAGAATAAGATTCATATATAGGAAGTCATATTCCAAGTTTGGAAATGATCCGGTGCATTTATGGCGAGGTTCTAGAAGGTTCTAGAAAAGTCCGGAAGAATGGCACTATGGAAGGTGGAGTCCCGGAGGGACTCCACTAGTATGGCCGGCCAAACCCTAAGGGGGAGGAGTCCCAGGTGGGCTCCACCTTGGTGGCCGGCCAGCCCCATCTCAAGGAAAGGTGGGAGTCCCACTTTGAGTAGGACTCCCCCCTTGAGTAGGTTTCCCACCTTTGGGAAGTTTTAGTGTTGGGGTCTTATTCGAAGACTTGGACTATAACTCTTGGGGCTTCCACCTATATAATGAGGGACAAGGGGAGGGTGGCCGGCCACTCTTGGCCTCCAACCTTGGCTGCCCCTTCATGGCCGGCGCCCAAAGCACCCCTCTCCCCAAACCCTAGCACCCCTCCTCCACATACAACTCCTGCATACGCTTAGGCGAAGCCCTGCCGGAGTTCTCCATCGACACCGCCACCACGCCGTCGTGCTGCCGGGATTCCAAGGAGGATCTACTACTTCCGCTGCCCGCTGGAACGGGGAGAAGGATGTCGTCTTCATCAACACCAAACGTGTGACCGAGTACGGAGGTGCTGCCCGATCGTGGCACCGTGATCAAGATCTTCTACGCGCTTTTGCAAGCGGCAAGTGATCATCTACCGCAGCAATAAGAGCCTACTCTTATAGGCTTTGGAAATCTTCAAGGGTGAGTCTTGATCATCCCCTCGTTGCTCCCGTCTTCTAGATTGCATCTTGGCTTGGATTGCGTTCTCGCGGTAGGAAGTTTTTTGTTTTCTATGCAACGAATCCCTACATGATCCTCCACTCATCTCAGGGATGTACTATTCTTACCAAGTGCTTGCCAAGATATTCCGTGAGAATCTAGTCAGCAAATCTGGAGACTCAAGTGACTGCCGTTCCTACCATCTCAACCTCATGTACTACTGCCGTCCTGAGAATGTGAGGACAATTGATGGTTATGACTACCTCTACAATGAACTTAGACACTCTATTCGCAACCGCATGACTCCAAACTTTGCTCAGTATGTTCAGCAGCTCATCAATACTGTTGTGCCATCTCCTTACAATAGGAAAGATGAGGTAGTGAAGATGGACCCTTTCAAGATTCCTCAACAAGGACACAAACTTGACATACCTGAGATGATGCCTTCGGAGCGAAGGTCCAAGGAAAGGCATGACCCGGTTGCTAGCTCTAGCTCCTCTATGCGCCCTAAGCGGGTGCCTCCCGCTTCTTGACAAATCTGTGGCAGATGCGCAGAAATACAAATGATGTGGCTCATCAAAGCCTTGCCCTGAACCAGGAGACTAGGAGGCGCCAAAATGAATTCATGGCTCCAAGAAACCATCATGTGCCTCCTCCTGGTCCTGAACTTGAGCATGTGGTTGCTCCAACTTGGGAAATGTCTCCCATTGATGATGCCATGTTCCAGAACTTTGATATATCTATGTTTGCTCGAGGTGGATCTTCACATGGTGTTCCTCCTCCTAGGACTAGGTCTAGGACTGCTACTGCTTCTGATGCTGCTTGGTCCTCCTCCAATAGGACTGGAGATGATGAAGCGAATGAAGACTGTGATGAGGATGAACACTAGGAGTCCTTGGGATTCTACTGATGGGAACGCTAGCTTTTCTGCTCTCTCCTACCTTTTTGATGTTTCGATGCCAAAGGGGGAGAAGAGAGTAGAGTCTAGGACTACGGGTTTCCTGGATGGGTGTTCCTGGATGGGTGTTGCCATTTTTCACAAGCCATTGCTACTTTATTTGCTTCTTATTTGGCTTTTGCTATTTGCTTTTCGAAACCATTTGCTACTCTTAATAATTCGTGTGTGGACAAGTTATTGTATGCTTAATCTCTATGTAGGATGATTATGCTTATTGCTTATATCTTGTTATATACTTGTCTATACCATGCTTGTTTCCTAAAGATATTGGGGGAGCTTCTCATATTCTACAAATGGTGCACTTTGCATTCAAACGCAAATTCTCCAAGTGCACACATTATGGGGGAGCTGTCTTAATATCTTATATGGAATCAAGGTTTGAGCTTATCATAATATTTATATGTGACTCTAGCTCGGTTTGTAATCGTATACCAAAAAGGGGGGATTGTAAGGGTATTTTACCCTTATCCATTATTTTGGTAACAATGACACCGTAGCTAGAGTAATCGGACTAATACATGCCTACAAGATTATTCTCAGGTATTAGTCTAACAGGCATAATGGTGTATCAATAGAACAAGAAGGTGAAGGGAGACCCCCCACTTTGATGAAAAAGGGGGGACACTTTTTCTCTATAGGACGGCGTGTGGTCCGGCGGCGCCGGTCGTGGCGCCGGCTGGCCCGGCGCCGACCGGCCCTGGTGTCGGTGCCAGTCGGGCACTATCCAGTAAGGATTCCATCCTCGCCTGGTGACGGCCCGGCGTACGACCCGGTTTCTGTCGGCTGGCCCGGCGCCCAGCCCGGCGGCACCGGACCGCTCGGTACATGCCGACTCCTGCACCAGTGATGGCCAGAGCGCATATACTGTAAGCCCAGAAGTCGTCCGGCACTGCTTCGACACTTTGCTGAGCTGGACAAGTCCCAACGGCTGGATTTCAAGTGGACCTATATATACCCCTTCTCCTAGCTCAAAACTGTGAGGCACTACACTACAAACTGTTCTTGAGCTCTCTCTCTCTCTCATACTCCATTGTTAGAAACACCAAAAGCCTCAGATCTCCCTCCTCCTCCACCCAAACTCGAATCCCTCCGGGGAAAAGCTAGAGGAGGTCTTGATCTATAGTTTCACCGAGCCAAATCTTGTTCCGCATTGTGTGCTTTGAGATACCTGCTCTCTAGGGTTCCTTGGAAACCCTAGGTGGGCAAAAGAGTCCAGAAGCATCCGGGCTGTGGATTTACTCCTGACAAGATTGTGAAGGTTTGGAGGTTGCCTCAAAATCTACCACAAGTGAGTGATCTATTCCTTCGTGGGATAGGCTCCGGAGAAGAAGGTGAGCCTTCATGGCGTTGGGGAATCCTTCGTGGGACCCCCACCTCTCCAAACGTGACGTACCTTCTGATACGTCTCCAACGTATCTATAATTTCTTATGTTCCATGCTAGTTTTATGACAATACCTACATGTTTTATTCATACTTTATATCGTTTTGGTGCATTTTCCGGAACTAACCTATTAACAAGATGCCGAAGCGCCAGTTCCTGTTTTCTGCTGTTTTTGGTTTCAGAAATCCTACACAGAAATATTCTCAGAATTGGATGAAACAAAAGGCCACGTTCCTATTTTTCCAGGGGCTTCACGGAGTCCGAAGGAGAGACGAATGGGGGCCACGAGGAGCCCACACCCTAGGGGGCGCGGGCCACCCTTGGCCGCGCCGCCGGTGGGGACCCCACCTCGGGACTCCACCGACATCGCCCCTTCGCCTATATATGCTCCCAGATGTGAAAACCCTAAAACAATCGACGATATTCCAGAAAGACTCCAGGAGCGCCGCCGCCATCGCGAAGACAAGTTTCGGGGGATAGAAGTCTCTGTTCCGGCACGCCGCCGGGACGGGGAATTGCCCCCGGAGTCATCTCCATCGACACCACCGCCATCTTCATCGCCGTTGCTGTCTCCCATGATGAGGAGGGAGTAGTTCTCCCCGAGGCTGAGGGCTCTACTCGGTAGCTATGTGGTTCATCTCTCTCTCCCATGGTGTGATCTTTATGAATATGTAGATGTTACTCTTGTCTATTATGCACTCTAGAGGTTACTTTAATATGAACTCCGGATGTTGTGGAGCTTGTTTACTCCGGCTTGAGGGAGCTCTTGTAGCCCTACACAATGAATGGTGTTTGTTATCCAACAAGAGAGTGTTTGAGAGTAGTATTTATTTGTTTATCTATGTGATCATAGGCTTTGCAATCTAGATTTCATATGCTATTCAAGTGTTTTATTATGTGAACTTTGGAGTTACTAACCTCGGTGTAATGGTGACAGTGTGTGCGCCGTGTGTAACTCCCTTATGAATTGTGGTGTGTTAGTACCTCCTATGAATGCTCACGGTGACAGTGTGGGGTGTTTATTAGTACTTGGGAATACGCCTTTGAGGTGTGCTTTTGCACACTTGCCCAATAAATTTGAGTTCTTTATCCAACAGGAGAGTAGTATGATGAAGTGCTTATTTTATATTCAATTATGATTGCAATGTTGAGAGTGGCCACTAGTGAAAGTAGGATCCCTAGGCCTTGTTTCCAAATACGCAAACATCGCTTATTTACTGTTTTACTGCATCTTTACTTCCTGCAATATTTACTTCACATCGCAATTACCGTTTACCACCATCTATACCACCTGCGTTTTAATATCTCTTCGCCGAACTAGTGCACCTATACATATGACAAGTGTATTAGGTGTGTTGGGGACACAAGAGACTTCTTGTATCTTAATTGCAGGATTGCTTGAGAGGAATATCTTTGACCTCTACCTCCCTGAGTTCGATAAACCTTGGGTGATCCACTTAAGGGAAACTTGTTGCTGTTCTACAAACCTCTGCTCTTGGAGGCCCAACACTGTCTACAGGAATAGAAGCGTGCGTAGACATCAAGCTATTTTCTGGTGTCGTTGCCGGGGAGGTAAGGTAAAAGGTATTCACATCCTCCGACTACTAAGCTATTTCCTAGCACTGTTGCCGGTGTGTGAGTGCTCGAATGTATTTCCTTTAGATCCTGCAATTATATCTTTTTGTTTCTTGTTTTTATTTTCACTAGTCTGGCTTAATGGAAAAAAACAAAAAAATTAGAGATCTTTATGAACTTTATATTGAATTAGGACATGATGTGTTTGAAGAGAGAATTAAAAAACCCATGGAACTTTGTTTGCAAAATAGTTGTAGCAATGTTATTAGCATGAACTCTTTGAATACTATTATTGCTAATGCTATGGAAGAATTTAAGCTTGGGTAAGCTGGTTGTGATATTTTTAGTCCCCCAAGTTTTGACGAGAATTTTTTTCTTTGATGATACTTTGCCTCCCATTTATGATGACTAGTTGAATGCCCGTGCGTTGCTACAGTCTCTCTAGACCGAACAATTTAACTCTCTAACGGTGGCAATACAAGAGGTCTTGTTATAATGGTGTTGCCACAGGGTCCTCAATATTTTTGTCTCTGCCATTGTGCTTCCTAATCATCGCAATACAACAATACCATCAATGTATTCCACAATCTCCTACTCCAGTAACATGTCACGTGCTAGTCGTTCATATGGTGCATGATGTTGAAGTGGATATGAGGTAACATAAAGATACATATATAATAACACTGACCCAAATTATGTGTGCCCATATTCAATAGATTCAAATTCTAAAAAAGAGTGTGCAACACATATAAAATGGGAAAGGCTTTCTTTGCATGTCACCTCTTATTTTTTTGAGAGTTTTTTGTCTGTTAAAAATGCACATGTAATTACTTTTCAGGTAAATGGCATATTGAAAATTTCTAAGTAAATCCGGAACAAGATACATAGTTTTACATAATACTGAGCTGAAATATTATGCGTGCATACAATCTATATCTATACCTAATAATAAAGGAGCTAAGGTTTCTGCCAAAAAGTTTCATCAACGCTTTTTTTTGAACCGTTTTACCCTCCCACCAAACCGCATAATACTGCCAGATTGCCATGTACCGGTTCGTTTTGTTTTATTTGCTCCTGCCCCCGCTCGCTCCTTCGACCGATCGAAACGTTTTCTTGCTTTGATTGGGTGGTTGGCGTGGGCCGATCGCTCGCTGGTCGCTGGCATGTTCAGACCCGTAGTTTTGTCCCCGCTTGGGCCATGATGGGCCACGAGTGCTCCAGCTCCGCATCGTACCCATGATAACCTTGTAATCAATATCTAATCAAAAGAGATGCCTAAATTAGTACCACCTCGTCTCTTTACGCGGAGTTTTGCCTCTTCATATACTCAGGTTTCGTGGCTGTCAACAGGTCGCCGAGGAAAGCATAAGCAGCAGATCTAAGAGCTAATGATCAATGGGAACGAAATACGTGATGTCTCAGATGGGGGAATGAAGATTATATCATTATATGACCCAAATCGTATGAGAAAGGTGTCATGGAAATTAAGGCCGGCTCGCCGGGGTGTGGGGAAGGGATCCTCGATGGAGTGGAGCATGTTGTTCTAAATTTGCAATTACAGACGGTCTTTGCCAAGAATCGATGCGGACATCGGAGGAGGAGGAGGAGGAGGAGGGGAGAGAGGAAGAAGTGATTCAATGGGCCGAAGCCAGTCTGCACAGCCGCGATTGCGAGCCAATGGAGGAAGATGGTATGCAAGGGATCGAGGCCACACGGCCGTGTCGTCCAGCCAATCGCACTTCTACCGGCCACCACTTGGAGCAGCCCTCCACGGTTCCACAGATGAGGAGTTTCTCTATTTTATTTGCTTTGATAGCACAGCATGTATTTGATGATTTTTTTTTTTCTGAAAACGAAAACCGCGCGTGGTCCTGTGTTCTTTCAGTTTCTCATCTAACATTTTCATGGATTCACAGTGATTTTGTGCAGAGGAGTATAATCGATTGTCTGGTGTTATTTCTCCATACTTATGATAGAATTGATTTGATGGCATTAGTATCAGTTTGACTCGGACGAGCTGAGCAAAAGAGTACATATAAAACGTCCGTAGACTCAAAGCTTGAAACCTTCTGATTCCTTCTTGACTCTGAGCTTGAAACTCTCTGATTCCTTCTTGATTCACACCACTGATCTCACTTAAAAAAAATTAATTTTACTAAGTTTTAATAAATTCTGAAAATAAGTCCACATATAGGCAATGATGTATCTCGCAAACGTGCAAAATATTAATTTGAAAAACTATGTATTATTGGCAACAAAAAAATGACAAAAGTAAAGATCTGAGTCATACATTTTTAAATCTCCAAAACATATTAGGGTTCGTATTTTTTTTCAATTCCACAAATAAAAGAATTTTGGATTGAAATTTTGCATTATTGTGAGATGTATCACTGACAATGTTCAGAATTATATTCAGATTTTTTGATAACTTGTAAAGATATTTTCTTAATTTTCCTAAATGAAGACGCTCGGGAGCCAAAAGCACTTTCCCCATTGATGGCATGTGTTTTTCTCTATTGCACATTTGATATTGATGTTTTCGTTATTTTCACTATTTCATGTATAAAAAACATGTCATTCTGATTTAAACATTATTTTATTTAATGTGATGCCGTAGCAACGCATGGGTTTTGTCCTAGTTTTAATATATGTTTGTTCTGTTCATTCTGATATCATTTACGCATTAACTTTACGTCACAAACTCTCTGTATATAGCAAACTTCTGCATTTTGATGCAAACTCACATGCACTTAAGATTAAGAGCAGCTCCAGACGCACTAAAATAGGCTGACGCACAAAAAACTATTTTTTCGTAGGAGGGAAAAAGTGTGCTCCAGCAGATACTAACCCAAATATTTTTTGTGCATGCCTAGAAAAGCACAACCCAGCAATAAAATCCAACCAGGGCACAACCTCACTGTCAATCTGAAAATTTCCACCTTTTTCGGTCGCCAGATCCATCACAATGAAGCGCCCAAACTGCTTAGTGACCGCCGCATCAGCATGCTGCTCGCCACCATGACGTCATTGGTCACCTCCCTCGTCAGATCGCCACTGCTTCCCCCGCTCCGGTGCCTAGCTATTCACTGTCACTGCACCCTCGGGCACCGGGTACGAGTCCACCCGAGTTGTCGCACTGGACGACGCCCTCGCATACTACACCATGATGGAGGCCATGTCATAGTAGTCGCCGTCGAGATCACACTGTCCCCGACAGTGCTCCGCCACAGTGCGCCCATGTGGCTGTTGGTGTTCGGCCTCGACCGCGACTTCCCGCTCAGCACACGCCGAACCTAATATGTAAACTGGATGCCGAACCTCCAAATCAGCAATGAACGTATAATCAATTTTACACTGCAGCAAGAGATGGTAATTGAATATTTGAGATACGAAGTACAGGAACATAAGATGGCGACTGAGATAGCCAGCCAGCACGTTTTGACATTCTCACGGCCTCAATGTTCACGGTTGCTGATCCAATTTGGTTAACCTACTATGTAAACTGGACACATTTTTAGCAGACCGAAGCAAGAAAGTTGGCTATAATAAAATCCAAGAATCTAAAATCAGATGTTGCTGCAATCAGACATACCGAAGTAATAGTGCAATAAACTATTTAACAGATGAACAGTTGGGTTCATGACAAGGAGGTCATCTTTGACGACAATCCCCATTGTCTACTAATTTTGGCAATCGTCCTGATCAAATGGGTCCTCAGATCGACACAATTATGTATTCACTGACAAATAGCGAACAGGAGATTGGAGAAAAACTAACCGATTCAGGGTGGAACAAGGGATGTAGAAGTTGTGGAAGTCCTGCATCAGGCCGCACACGTAAGGACGTAGTGGCGCAGGAGAGGTAGATGTTATTCACCAGCACCACCGTGCCTCCGACGGTACCATCGGGGCTCAATCAAACAACTTTTCTCATCCTTATTTTGTAGTTGATTGGGCAAGCCCTGAGACCGCGCGACATGAGGCGATAGGCGACGGTAGCGGCGGCGTTTCACACCGGAAGGGAGGAGTACGTGCGACTCACTGGCGGCCTTAAGCCCTCACCAGCACGCCTTGCCGCCGCGTTCATCATGGACCTGGAGGTGGTCGCCATCTCCTCGACTCCGTCGGCGCCACGCGAGCGACGCACTGACGCCCATCTTCGCAGGAACATGGAAGCGACCGCGCGCCCTCTCCCTCGACTACCTCGGCACCACACAAGTGACGCGCATCTTTGCAGGCGCCGAAGCTCGTGGGTGTCGAGAACGAGGCCATCCCATCTTCGGCGGCATCAGCACTCGTGGCTCGTGGGTGCCAAGATCCATAGGACAGAGTTTGTAGGCTTGTAGCTAATGGGATTGGAAAGGTGAGGTTTTCTATTTTTCTTTATGGGAAGGTGTGAATCAAGATTAAATTAAAAAGATACGATAGGATAGCTTTTCAGATTATAATCTCTCTTTTTCTGACAATATATCTCCTACTTAATTTACATTGATTATTTATATCTTGATTAGCGGCAACAAAGGGAAAGAGGGGCAACTTACAGTGGAAAGTTGATCAGACGGATGAATTTTAAGCGGAGGCTTTAACTTAGATTGAACGGCTAGGATCTTTTCAATGACGACCACCAAAGTGCGTTGAGTGTCAAACGACCAACTCCCATTTAATAGTAAAGATTATAATGATAGTGGTATTTTGGTGCCACCTACTATGTAGGACAAAGTTTATTACGATTATACCATGCCTGCAATTTATGATAATTACAATGATGGTTGTGATAGTTTTACTCCCACTATTACTAATAAAATTGATTATGCTTATGTGGAGAGTAATGATACTTTTATGCATGTGAATAAGAATGCTTTATGTGATAGTTATATTGTTGAGTTTGTTCATGATGCTACTGAAAGTTATTATGAGAGAGGGAAACATGGTTATATGTATCTTAATAATATTAAGTTTCCCCTCTTTATGTTGAGAATCTTGAAGTTGCGCTTGTGTTGCCTTTCTATGCTTATTGCATTATGCTTACATGACTTGTTTATTTACAAGATTCCTTTTCATAGGAAGTGGGTTAGACTTAAAAGTGTTTCTTATTTGCTTTTGATGCTCTCTTTTGCTTCAACTCTTATTTCTTGCGAGAGCATCATTAAAATTACTGAGCCCATCTTAATGGCTATAAAGAAAGCACTTCTTGAAAGATAACCCATGTTTTTATTTTTGCTACTGTTTTGTTGTGTCTTGGAAGTTGTTACTACTGTAGAAACCTCTCCTTATCATGTTTATTTCATTGTTGTGCCAAGTAAAGTCTTTGATAGTAAAGTTGATACTAGATTTGGATTCCTGCGCAGAAACAGATTTTTACCTGTCACGAATTTGAGTTGATCTCTCTGTAGGAAACTCGTAAAATCTTGAAAAAATTCATGCGTGATCCTCAGATATGTACGCAACTTTCGTTCAATTTGAGCATTTTCATCTGAGCCTGTTAAGTGCCTCGAAAAAATTCGTCTTTACGGACTGTTCTGTTTTAACAGATTCTGCCTTTTATTTCGCATTGCCTCTTTTACTGTGTTGAGTGGATTTCTTTGCTCCATTAAATTTCAGTAGCTTTGGGTAATGTCCAGAAGTGTTGGAAATGATTGTGTCCTTGCTGAACATGTGAATTTTTGATTATGCACTAACCCTCTAATGAGTTTGTTTTGAGTTTGGTGTGGAGGAAGTTTTCAAGGGTCAAGAGAGGAGGATGATATGATATGATCAAGAAGAGTGAAAAGTCTAAGCTTGGGGATGCCCCCGTGGTTCATCCCTACATATTTCAAGAAGACTCAAGCATCTAAACTTGGGGATGCCCAAGGCATCCCCTTCTTCATCAATAAAAATATCAGGTCATGTTTCTGTTCACTATATTTTTATTCTTCATATACTATGTGTTATTCTTGGAGCGTCTTTATTTTTTGTTGTGTATTTTATTTTCAATAAAGTGGGCACCATCATACCATGTTTGTTTGGGAGAGAGACACGCTCCGCTTTTTCATAGGAACACTTGTGTTCTTAATTCATGTTCATGGCGGAAGATGAAAGCCGCAGCACTTATTGTTATTTTGTTGAAAACAGAAAATGCTTCATGTGGTAAATGGTATATTGTCTTGAATAATTTGATACTTGGCAATTGTTTTGAGCTCTCATAGATCATGTTTAAGCTCTTGCATCATGTAGTTTAAACCTATTAGTGGAGAACTACTGTAGAGCTTGTTGAAATTTGGATTGCATGATTGATCTCTCTACAGTCTAGATATTTTCACGGTAAAAGTGTTTGAGCAACAAGGAGACAGTGTAGAGTCTTATAATGCTTGCAATATGTTCTTATGTATGTTTTGCTGTACCGGTTCATACTTGTGTTTGCTTCAAACAACCTTGCTAGCCAAAGCCTTGTACTGAGAGGGAATGCTTCTCGTGCATCCAAAACCTTGAGCCAAAACTCATGTCATTTGTGTCCATCATAACTACCTACTATGTGGTATTTTTCTGCCATTCCAAAGTAAATTGCTTGCGTGCTACCGTTAAAATTTCATTCCTTGTCTTTGCAATACATAGCTCATGGGAAAGTAGCTTAAAAACTATTGTGGTAATGAATATGTCGCTTATGTATCTTAGTTCTTATAAGTTGCTTGTTGAGCGGTAACCATGTTTCGGGGACGCCATCAACCTCGTTACACCTTTGTTGAATATCATGTGAGTTGCTATGCATGTTCGTCTTGTCTGAAGTAAGGGAGATTTCTCATGATTAAATGGTTTGAGTATGCATATTGTCAGAGAAGAACATTGGGCCGCCAACCAAAGCCATGTATCATGGTGGAAGTTTCAGCTTCGACATTAATCCTCACATCTCTTATGAGAATATTATCTGTTGTTGAATGCTTAAAGCATAAAAGAGGAGTCCATTATCTGTTTTCTATGTTGTCCCGGTATGGATGTCCTCAAGTTGAGATCTATCAAAATTGAGAAATCAAATGCGATCTATCTCCTTGGACCTTTGTACAGGTGGCATAGAGGTACCCCTTTGTGACACTTGGTTGAAACATATGTAATGAAATGATAATCCATGGAAGTCTGAGCTAATTAGGACAAGGTGCGGGCACTATTGGTATTCGATGCATGAGGCTTGCAACTTATAGGAGGTCTTATGCATAACACATATGAATTATTACTACCGTTGACAAAATTGTTTCCATGTTTTCAAAATAAAAAGCTCTAGCACATGAGTAATCAATGCTTCCCTCTGCGAAGGGCCTTTATTTTACTTTATGTTGAGTCAGTTTACCTACTTCTTTCTATCTTAGAAGCAAACACGTGTGTCAACTGTGTGCATTGATTCTTACATGTTTACTTATTGCACTTGTTATATTACTTTATGTTGACAATTATCCATGAGATATACATGTTACAAGTTGAAAGCAATTGCTGAAACTTAATCATCCTTTGTGTTGTTTCAAAACCTTCTATTAAGAATCTATTGCTTGATGAGTTAACTCTTATGCAAGACTTATTGATACTTGTCTTGAAAGTACTATTCATGAAAAGTCTTTGCTATATGATTCAGTTGTTTAGTCATTATCTTTACCATTGCTTTGAATCACTTCATTCATCTCATATGCTTTACAATAGTATTGATCAAGATCATGTTGGTAGCATGTCACTTAAGAAATTATCCTTGTTATCGTTTACCTACTCGAGGGCGAGTAGGAACTAAGCTTGGGGATGCTTGATACGTCTCCAACGTATCTATAATTTCTTATGTTCCATGCTAGTTCTATGACAATACCTACATGTTTTATTCATACTTTATATCGTTTTGGTGCATTTTCCGGAACTAACCTATTAACAAGATGCCGAAGCGCCAGTTCCTGTTTTCTGCTGTTTTTGGTTTCAGAAATCCTACACAGGAAATATTCTCGGAATTGGACGAAACAAAAGGCCACGTTCCTATTTTTCCAGGGGCTTCACGGAGTCCGAAGGAGAGATGAAGGGAGCCCGCGAGGAGCCCACACCCTAGGGGGGCGCGGGCCACCCCTTGGCCGCGCCACCAGGTGGGGACCCCACCTCGGGACTCCACCGACATCGCCCCTTCGCCTATATATGCTCCCAGATGTGAAAACCCTAAAACAATCGACGATATTCCAGAAAGACTCCAGGAGCGCCGCCGCCATCGCGAAGACAAGTTTCGGGGACGAAGTCTCCGTTCTCGCACGCCGCCGGGACGGGGAATTTCCCCGGAGTCATCTCCATCGACACCACCGCCATCTTCATCGCCGTTGTCTGTCTCCCATGATGAGGAGGGAGTAGTTCTCCCCGAGGCTGAGGGCTCTACCGGTAGCTATGTGGTTCATCTCTCTCTCCCATGGTGTGATCTTTATGAATATGTAGATGTTACTCTTGTCTATTATGCACTCTAGAGGTTACTTTAATATGAACTCCGGATGTTGTGGAGCTTGTTTACTCCGGCTTGAGGGAGCTCTTGTAGCCCTACACAATGAATGGTGTTTGTTATCCAACAAGAGAGTGTTTGAGA
The DNA here is from genome assembly GCF_022539505.1 of Lolium rigidum. Classification (NCBI taxonomy): domain Eukaryota; kingdom Viridiplantae; phylum Streptophyta; class Magnoliopsida; order Poales; family Poaceae; genus Lolium; species Lolium rigidum. The sequence continues at coordinate 130,567,956 of NC_061511.1, forward strand.
GTAGTATTTATTTGTTCATCTATGTGATCATAGGCTTTGCAATCTAGATTTCATATGCTATTCAAGTGTTTTATTATGTGAACTTTGGAGTTACTCGTGACCTCGGTGTAATGGTGACAAGTGTGTGCGCCGTGTGTAACTCCCTTATGAATTGTGGTGTGTTAGTACCTCCTATGAATGCTCACGGTGACAGTGTGGGGTGTTTATTAGTACTTGGGAATACGCCTTTGAGGTGTGCTTCTGCACACTTGCCCAATGAATTTGAGTTCTTTATCCAACAGGAGAGTAGTATGATGAAGTGCTTATTTTATATTCAATTATGATTGCAATGTTGAGAGTGGCCACTAGTGAAAGTAGGATCCCTAGGCCTTGTTTCCAAATACTGCAAACATCGCTTATTTACTGTTTTACTGCATCTTTACTTCCTGCAGTATTTACTTCAGATCGCAATTACCGTTTACCACCATCTATACCACCTGCGTTTTAATATCTCTTCGCCGAACTAGTGCACCTATACATCTGAAAGTGTATTAGGTGTGTTGGGGACACAAGAGACTTCTTGTATCTTAATTGCAGGATTGCTTGAGAGGAATATCTTTGACCTCTACCTCCCTGAGTTCGATAAACCTTGGGTGATCCACTTAAGGGAAACTTGCTGCTGTTCTACAAACCTCTGCTCTTGGAGGCCCAACACTGTCTACAGGAATAGAAGCGTGCGTATACATCACCTTCTTGCAAAGGAAGGGAACACGGGAATACATCTTCGTCTCCACGTGCTTTCGGTTTTCCCTAACTGAACTCTTTGCTTGTGTTATATATCCTGTGAGAGCCTTCGTGCATGAGTTACTTGTATCATAATCTAGGGTGCCTCACCTAGTTTGCATTAGGCTCACCTTTATATTCCGCAAAGCCTAATATTGCAAAGACACAATTAAAACCTGTAGAAACCTATTCACCCTCCATCTAGGTTTACCATCTCTGAACTTTCACATAGAGAATCAAAAGAAGAGATAATATTAAAATGTTTTATAAGAAAACTAAATTATAGTGCTATTAAGTTGCTTGACTACTATGATAAAACTTGTTTCTCAAAATAATATTCTAGACACTTCGAATTTCAATGTATGTTCCATGAGGAATATGTTATTGCATCTTACCACAGAGGTGATTATGCTCATTTGGGGATGGAACAATGATGATGGCTACTAGCAACGCTGAAAAGATCCTGATACGTTGGGACTCTAAGTACAAAGTGTTGTATCAACAGAGTATCTTCCCCACAAGTGTGACTCGAGAGTTTATATCTAACACTCGGGGAACTGGACAAAGATTATTATCTTCTCTCTTCTTATAGCAATCTTGCAAGTAAAATAAAAGTCGTGTGTCCCCAACTCTACCGTGTGGTTGTTGAATGGATCTTAGCGAACAAGAGGGGGGTGAATGGTCGCTATGCAATTTTTATCCTTTTTCAATTTTAGTGCGATGCGGAAGTAAAGGTGATAGCTTTGATGTTCGAGGTGATCCTACTATGATCCTAGTCTAGTGCAACAAGCAAAGGAACCAAGCATGATAGTAAAGATAAGGAGCGGGACAACCGGGGGGTGCGGAGACGAGGCGAGGTTTGTTTCCAGCAGTTCCTCCCACAAAAGGGAGCACCACGTCTGCGTTGAGGAGGTGCTAGCCACGAAGGCTAGACGGCCACACCACGAAGGAAGGCCTCACCTTCTTCCTCGAGAGAGCTAAACAAAGGGGCTCCCCCTTCTCCACTAAGACACCGGTCGAGGTGGTGGTTCCTTCACAAGGTTGGGGCGAGCTCCACAATACTAGGAGGCTCCCAACACCCTATGGGGCTAGCACAACTCCAAGCTAGCCTCCATAGGAGCACTTCCTCCAAGATCCCACTATAGGAACCCTAACAACAAGATCCACTAAGGACTAGATGGTATTGGTGGATTCTCTCTTGGTAGATCAATAGATCGGGGCCTCCTCCACTCCTCCAAATTTGGGCAAGATTGATTGGGTAGGTGGGGAGATCCTCAAGGTTTGAGCTCAACAACAATGGAGGAGAGAGAGAAGAGCTAAATTCGAGCTGGAGAAGAAGGGGCCTTTTATAGGTCCCTCCAAATCCAACCTTTATGCTCAGATCCCGCACGATCGGTACTACCGCTTGGGCAAGCGGTAGTACCGCTCTGGGTTCGAATGCTCTCCACAAATTCGCCACGTGGGCTCACAGCGGTAGTACCGCTGGCGGTACCGCTCCGGTACCGTAACGACCTCTGTGAGCCCTGGACTCCTCCCGACACCTTAGCGGTACCAACGCGGTAGTGTCGTAACTTGTGTTACGGTACCTAAGCGGTACCAAGGCGTTACTACCGCTTGTAAGCGGTACTACCGCTCATGGTACCGTAGAGGTACCGTAACGCACTCTGTGGGACAATTCAGTGCAAATACCCAGAGCGGTACCAGTAGGGTAGCGGTACTACCGCTACTGGTACTGATAGTACCGGTCAGGCAGAAACTGTTTTTTTCCTCTTTCCCTCTCCAGCCACGTCACCTCGCGACACACACACAAAACCAGAAAACCTATAAGCTACGCTTCAGTCCTCCGATCATGACGTGTTCAGCGAGGGCACCGTGCACCTGCAAATCTATCAAACGCAATCTATGCACACGGTTAAATTCATTCAAGTGTTGTTATCAAACACACAAAACACGGGGTATAGACCTTGCTCTTTCAATCTCCCCCTTTTTGGTATTTGATGACAACACAAGAATTTGCAGTGGCATAAGATATTATGATAAGGTTCTAGATTTGCAAAAGCTAGACGAAGCTCCCCCCTAGATGTGTGCATAATTGGAATATGCATTTGAATACAAATGCACATATCCTAGAGAAACAACTCCCCCTAGATTCTACAAACCATGCACATATGCAACAAGGATATTTGACAAGTTCATATAGCATATGCACACTATGGATGCAACATATGGCAACACAAGGAGCTTTGGGTGGATTTGTCATACCTTTGCCTTGAGAAAACCCAACCTCCCTATAAATGCCTCCATAGGATTAGTGTAGCCAACAAAAGATAAACAACGAAGACCAATAGGCTACCACGAATAAGTCCCCATGCAAAAAACCCGTCCTAATAGATCAACTTCTCCCCCTTTGGCATCGAAACACCAAAAAGGGAGAAGAAGCATGCTAGCGCCACAAGGACCGGTAAGGTACTACTCAGCCAAGCTTGCAAGAGTCAACATGAAAAGCCAAGCTTGGATGAAACTCCCACAAAGAACATGGAGAAAAAGAAACCAAAGGTAAATGAAGAGAAAACAAAAGAAAGTAAAAAAGAAACAAGAAGAACCAAAAACTCCTCAAGGAGGAGGTTGGTGGCCGAAGCTATCGTGTAAGAGTATAATAGTGTGATGTCGCGTAGATATGTCTAGGACTCACAACTAAGACTCAACATGAAGCTCATTAGTCACTTATTTGACAAATAGAGTATGTTTTGGATTTCTTTATGCATTATGGGGGGAGGGATAGCTCAATAAGTTTAAACCGCACTCCCCCTATGTTCATGCGTGCTTTTCATCAATATATTTAGCTAGATATAGGTATGTTTGCACGACGTTCAAGCGAAGTTAGACGGATCTATTGTATTTAGCTCATGCCTCAACTCAATGAAACGCTTCTCATACAAGGTCTTTGTGAAGATGTCCGCCAATTACTCCTTAGTGCCAATAAAGGATAGGACAATATCTCCGCGAGCAATGTGATCCCTGATGAAGTGATTCCTTATCTCAATGTGCTTCGTCTTGCGATGGAGAACCGGATTGTAGGCGATCTTGATGGCACTCTCATTATCTCACAATAGAGGGACCTTGCTATACTCAAGTCCATAGTCCCGCAAGGTTTGCCTCATCCATAAGATTTGTGCACAACTACTCGCCGCGGCAACATACTCGGCTTCCGCGGTAGAGACGGAGACACAATTTTGCTTCTTAGAGGACCAACACACCAAAGGTCTCCCAAGGAAGTGACAAGCGCCGGATGTAGACTTTCTATAAACCTTGTCTCCTGCCCAATCTGAATCGGTGAAGCCAACTAACGAGAAGTCCGTGTCTCTTGGATACCATAGACCGAAGTTTGGGGTATCAACTAAATATCGGAAGATCCTCTTCACCGCCATGATATGGCTTTCCTTCGGATTCGCTTGAAACCGTGCGCACATACCCACACTTAACATGATGTCCGGACGAGAAGCACAAAGGTAGAGAAGCGAACCTATCATCGAACGGTAGAGCTTGGGGTCCACCGCATTGCCGGTCTCGTCGAGGGTGAGTTGACACTTTAGATGCATTGGGGTTCCTATACCGTTGGCCCCCTTCATATCAAAGCGCTTGAGCATGTCTTGAACGTACTTCGCTTGATTGATGAAGGTGCCTTGACGCATTTGCTTGATCTCGAATCCAAGGAAGAACTTGAGCTCCCCCATCATTGACATCTCGAACCTATTTGTCATCAACTTGGCAAACTCATCATTAAACTTTGTGTTAGTTGAGCCAAATATAATGTCATCTACATAGAGTTGGCATATGAATAGCTCCCCATTGACTTTCTTAGTAAAAAGAGTGTGATCGATTTTCCCCACTTCGAAACCACAGTCTTCAAGCAATTCCCTTAGGTGCTCATACCAAGCTCTAGGAGCTTGTTTGAGACCATATAGAGCCTTATTAAGCTTGAAGACATGGTCCGGGAAATGAGGGTCCTCGAACCCCGGGGGTTGCTTCACATACACCTCCTCATGCAAAGGACCATTAATAAAATCATCCTTTACATCCATTTGTTGGAGTTTGAAGCCATAGTGAGCAGCAAAGGCTAAAAGGATACAGATGGACTCGAGCCTCGCAACGGGTGTGAATATCTCGCCAAAGTCCACGCCTTCGACTTGAGAATAGCCTTGTGCCACCAAACGTGCTTTGTTGCGGATGACGATGCCATGTTCATCTTGCTTGTTCTTGAAGACCCATTTGGTGCCGATAACATTGCGGCAATGATCGGGGCGCTTCATGAGAGTCCACACATCATTCCTCTTGAAGTTGTTGAGTTCCTCTTGCATTGCTATCAACCAATCGGGATCTTCAAGTGCATCGTTGACCTTGAGTGGTTCCACCATAGAGACAAAGGTATGGTGCTCACAAATGTTTGCTAGTTGCCTCCGGGTAGTTGATACGTCTCCAACGTATCGATAATTTCTTATGTTCCATGCCACATTATTGATGATATCTACATGTTTTATGCACACTTTATGTCATATTCGTGCATTTTCTGGAACTAACCTATTAACAAGATGCCGAAGAGCCAGCTTGTCTGTTTTCTCGCTGTTTTTGGTTTCGGAAATCCTAGTAACAAAATATTCTCGAATTGGACGAAATCAAGACCCAGGGTCCTATTTTGCCACGAAGCTTCCGGAAGACCGAAGAGGAGTCGAAGTGGGGCCACGAGGGGCCGCCACCATAGGGCGGCGCGGCCCAGCCCTTGGCCGCGCCGACCTGTGGTGTGGGGCCCTCGTGTGGCCCCCACGTTGCCCTTCCGCCTACTTATAGCCTCCGTTGCGAAACCCCCGGCACCGAGAGCCACGATACGGAAAACCTTACCGAGACGCCGCCGCCGCCAATCCCATCTCGGGGGATTCCGGAGATCTCCTCCGGCACCCCGCCGGAGAGGGGATTCATCTCCCGGAGGACTCTACACCGCCATGGTCGCCTCCGGAGTGATGAGTGAGTAGTTCACCCCTGGACTATGGGTCCATAGCAGTAGCTAGATGGTTGTCTTCTCCTCATTGTGCTTCATTGTTGGATCTTGTGAGCTGCCTAACATGATCAAGATCATCTATCCGTAATGCTATATGTTGTGTTTGTCGGGATCCGATGGATAGAGAATACCATGTTATGTTAATTATCAAGTTATTACATATGTGTTGTTTATGATCTTGCATGCTCTCCGTTATTAGTAGAGGCTCTGGCCAAGTTTTTGCTCTTAACTCCAAGAGGGAGTATTTATGCTCGATAGTGGGTTCATGCCCGCATTGACACTCGGGACAGTGACGAAAAGTTCTAAGGTTGTGTTGTGTCGTTGCCACTAGGGATAAAACATTGGCGCTATGTCCGAGGATGTAGTTGTTGATTACATTACACACCATACTTAATGCAATTGTCTCGTTGCTTTGCAACTTAATACCGGAAGGGGTTCGGATGATAACTCGAAGGTGGACTTTTTAGGCATAGATGCGCTTGGATGGCGGTCTATGTACTTTGTCGTAATGCCCAATTAAATCTCACTATACTTATCATATCATGTATGTGCATTGTTATGCCCTCTCTATTTGTCAATTGCCCGACCGTAATTTGTTCACCCAACATGCTTTTATCTTATGGGAGAGACACCTCTAGTGAACTCGTGGACCCCGGTCCATTCTTTTATACTGAAATACAAATCTGCTGCAATACTTGTTCTTTACTGTTTTCTTGCAAACAATCATCTTCCACACAATACGGTTAATCATTTGTTACAGCAAGCCGGTGAGATTGACAACCTCGCTGTTTCGTTGGGGCAAAGTACTTTGGTTGTGTTGTGCAGGTTCCACGTTGGCGCCGGAATCTCGGTGTTGCGCCGCACTACATCCCGCCGCCATCAACCTTCAACGTGCTTCTTGGCTCCTCCTGGTTCGATAAACCTTGGTTTCTTTCTCGAGGGAAAACTTGTCGTTGTGCGCATCATACCTTCCTCTTGGGGTTCCCCAACGAACGTGTGAAATACACGCCATCAAGCTCTTTTTCTGGCGCTGTTGCCGGGGAGATCAAGACACGCTGCAAGGGGAGTCTCCACTTCCCAACCTCTTTACTTTGTTTTTGTCTTGCTCTATTTTATTTACTACTTTGTTTGCTGCACTTATATTAAAACACACAAAAATTAGTTGCTAGCTTTACCTTATTTACTGTCTTACTCGCTATATCAAAAACACAAAAAAATTAGTTACTTGCATTTACTTTATTTACCTTTCGTTATTTCATCATGCTTGATCCTAAGTTTACTATGGAAAAGATACCGGTAGGACGTGGGTCTATAGTTGGGAGAAATAATATAGAAGAATTTTTCAATCATGTTAGTACTATTGAAGATTTTGAAGATAGACACTTGGTAGAACTTGCACCTACCTATGAAATTGCTGCTGCTCGCTTTAGTTCGCATGTTGGAAACTAAATTTGTTAATCTCAATCCTATAATTCAACACATGTTTCTTACACTCGGTGATATGGAAGAAGGGGAAAAGAAAGATTTTGTTTTAGAAACCCTTCTTAGAGAATTTGGTGGTCTAGCAAGAGAGGCTAGAAAGGTCTTTGCTAAATTTAATATGCTTGGTTCTCATACTAATTTTGTTGGTCTCCTTGAAAAAATGGACATGGATAGGATAAGATACACTAATAATGCTAATGATGGTGGGGAGATCAAAGCACCAACACCATGTAAACTCCTAGCTATGAATGATGCACTAGAAAATAACTATGCTTGGCTTGTTCCTGAAAATTTGTTCGATGAGAGTAGCAAGCCCAAGACTAATGAGAAGGGAGACGCTGAAACTTATGTATCCAATATACTATGCATGGTTGAGAAAACTCCAAACCCCGCTGTAGGTGCACCACCCTTCGATAATACTTGAGTTACACTTTCTGCGCCTAGCTGAAAGGCGTTAAAGAAAAGCGCTTATGGGAGACAACCCATGTTTTTACTACAGTATTTTTGTTTTATATTTGAGTCTTGGAAGTTGTTTACTACTGTAGCAACCTCTCCTTATCTTAGTTTTATGTTTTGTTGTGCCAAGTAAAGTCTTTGATAGTAAAGTAAGTACTAGATTTGGATTACTGCGCAGTTCCAGATTTCTTTGCTGTCACGAATCTGGGTCTACCTCCCTGTAGGTAGCTCAGAAAATTAAGCCAATTTACGTGCATGATCCTCAGATATGTACGCAACTTTCATTCAATTTGGGCATTTTCATTTGAGCAAGTCTGGTGGCCTAATAAAATCCATCTTTACGGACTGTTCTGTTTTGACAGATTCTGCCTTTTATTTCGCATTGCCTCTTTTGCTATGTTGGATGAATTTCTTTGATCCATTAATGTCCAAGTAGCTTTATGCAATGTCCAGAAGTGTTAAGAATGATTGTGTCACCTCTGAACATGTGAATTTTTATTATGCACTAACCCTCTAATGAGTTGTTTCGAGTTTGGTGTGGAGGAAGTTTTCAAGGATCAAGAGAGGAGTATGATGCAATATGATCAAGGAGAGTGAAAGCTCTAAGCTTGGGGATGCCCCGGTGGTTCACCCCTGCATATTCTAAGAAGACTCAAGCGTCTAAGCTTGGGGATGCCCAAGGCATCCCCTTCTTCATCGACAACATTATCAGGTTCCTCCCCTGAAACTATATTTTTATTCCGTCACATCTTATGTACTTTGCTTGGAGCGTCGGTTTGTTTTTGTTTTTTGTTTTGTTTGAATAAAGTTGGATCCTAGCATTCACTTTGTGGGAGAGAGACACGCTCCGCTGTAGCATATGGACAAGTATGTCCTTAGGCTCTACTCATAGTATTCATGGCGAAGTTTCTTCTTCGTTAATTTGTTATATGGTTGGAATTGGAAAATGATACATGTAGTATTTGCTATAATATCTTGGATAATGTGATACTTGGCAATTGTTGTGCTCATGTTTAAGCTCTTGCATCATATACTTTGCACCCATTAATGAAGAAACACTTAGAGCTTGCTAATTTGGTTTGCATATTTGGTTTCTCTAGAGTCTAGATAATATCTAGTATTGAGTTTTGAACAACAAGGAAGACGGTGTAGAGTCTTATAATGTTTACAATATGTCTTTTATGTGAGTTTTGCTGCACCGTTCATCCTTGTGTTTGTTTCAAATAACCTTGCTAGCCTAAACCTTGTATCGAGAGGGAATACTTCTCATGCATCCAAAATCCTTGAGCCAACCACTATGCCATTTGTGTCCACCATACCTACCTACTACATGGTATTTCTCCGCCATTCCAAAGTAAATTGCTTGAGTGCTACCTTTAAAATTCCATCATTCGCCTTTGCAATATATAGCTCATGGGACAAAATAGCCTTAAAAACTATTGTGGTATTGAATATGTACTTATGCACTTTATCTCTTATTAAGTTGCTTGTTGTGCGATAACCATGCTTCGGGGATGCCATCAACTATTCTTTGTTGAATATCATGTGAGTTGCTATGCATGTCCGTCTTGTCTGAAGTAAGAGAGATCTACCACCTTAATGGTTGGAGCATGCATACTGTTAGAGAAGAACATTGGGCCGCTAACTAAAGCCATGAATCATGGTGGAAGTTTCAGTTTTGGACATATATCCTCAATCTCATATGAGAATAATAATTGTTGCCACATGCTTATGCATCAAAGAGGAGTCCATTATCTCGTTGTCCATGTTGTCCCGGTATGGATGTCTAAGTTGAGAATAATCAAAAGCGAGAAATCCAAAATGCGAGCTTTCTCCTTAGACCTTTGTACAAGCGGCATGGAGGTACCCCATTGTGACACTTGGTTAAAACATGTGCATTGCAAAGATCCGGTAGTCCAAGCTAATTAGGACAAGGTGCGGGCACTATTAGTATACTATGCATGAGGCTTGCAACTTGTAAGATATAATTTACATAACTCATATGCTTTATTACTACCGTTGACAAAATTGTTTCATGTTTTCAAAATAAAAGCTCTAGCACAAATATAGCAATCGATGCTTTCCTCTTTGAAGGACCATTCTTTTACTTTTATGTTGAGTCAGTTCACCTATCTCTCTCCACCTCAAGAAGCAAACACTTGTGTGAACTGTGCATTGATTCCTACATACTTGCATATTGCACTTGTTATATTACTCTATGTTGACAATTATCTATGAGATATACATGCTACAAGTTGAAAGCAACCGCTGAAACTTAATCTTCCTTTGTGTTGCTTCAATGCCCTTACTTTGATTTATTGCTTTATGAGTTAACTCTTATGCAAGACTTATTGATGCTTGTCTTGAAGTACTATTCATGAAAAGTCTTTGCTTTATGATTCACTTGTTTACTCATGTCATTACCATTGTTTTGATCGCTGCATTCATTACATATGTTTACAAATAGTATGATCAAGGTTATGATGGCATGTCACTTCAGAAATTATCTTTGTTATCGTTTTACCCGCTCGGGACGAGCAGAACTAAGCTTGGGGATGCCGATACGTCTCCAACGTATCGATAATTTCTTATGTTCCATGCCACATTATTGATGATATCTACATCTTTTATGCACACTTTATGTCATATTCGTGCATTTTCCGGAACTAACCTATTAACAAGATGCCGAAGAGCCGATTCTTGTTTTCTGCTGTTTTTGGTTTCGTAAATCCTAGTAACAAAATATTCTCGGAATTGGACGAAATCAAGACCCAGGGTCCTATTTTGCCACGAAGCTTCCGGAAGACCGAAGAGGAGTCGAAGTGGGGCCACGAGGGGCCGCCACCATAGGGCGGCGCGGCCCAGCCCTTGGCCGCGCCGACCCGTGGTGTGGGGCCCTCGTGTGGCCCCCACGTTGCCCTTCCGCCTACTTAAAGCCTCCGTCGCGAAACCCCCGGTACCGAGAGCCACGATACGGAAAACCCATGCGAGACGCCGCCGCCGCCAATCCCATCTCGGGGGATTCCGGAGATCTCCTCCGGCACCCTGCCGGAGAGGGGATTCATCTCCCGGAGGACTCTACACCGCCATGGTCGCCTCCGGAGTGATGAGTGAGTAGTTCACCCCTGGACTATGGGTCCATAGCGATAGCTAGATGGTTGTCTTCTCCTCATTGTGCTTCATTGTTGGATCTTGTGAGCTGCCTAACATGATCAAGATCATCTATCTGTAATGCTATATGTTGTGTTTGTCGGGATCCGATGGATAGAGAATACCATGTTATGTTAATTATCAAGTTATTACATATGTGTTGTTTATGATCTTGCATACTCTCCGTTATTAGTAGAGGCTCTGGCCAAGTTTTTGCTCTTAACTCCAAGAGGGAGTATTTATGCTCGATAGTGGGTTCATGCCTGCATTGACACTCGGGACAAGTGACGTAAAGTTCTAAGGTTGTGTTGTGCTGTTGCCACTAGGGATAAAACATTGGCGCTATGTCCGAGGATGTAGTTGTTGATTACATTACGCACCATACTTAATGCAATTGTCCGTTGCTTTGCAACTTAATACCGGAAGGGGTTCGGATGATAACCTGAAGGTGGACTTTTTAGGCATAGATGCAGTTGGATGGCGGTCTATGTACTTTGTCGTAATGCCCAATTAAATCTCACTATACTTATCATATCATGTATGTGCATTGTTATGCCCTCTCTATTTGTCAATTGCCCGACTGTAATTTGTTCACCCAACATGCTTTTATCTTATGGGAGAGACACCTCTAGTGAACTGTGGACCCCGGTCCATTCTTTTATACTGAAATACAAATCTGCTGCAATACTTGTTCTTTACTGTTTTCTTGCAAACAATCATCTTCCACACAATACGGTTAATCCCTTGTTACAGCAAGCCGGTGAGATTGACAACCTCGCTGTTTCGTTGGGGCAAAGTACTTTGGTTGTGTTGTGCATGTTCCACGTTGGCGCCGGAATCTCTGGTGTTGCGCCGCACTACATCCCGCCGCCATCAACCTTCAACGTGCTTCTTGGCTCCTCCTGGTTCGATAAACCTTGGTTTCTTTCTGAGGGAAAACTTGCTGCTGTGCGCATCATACCTTCCTCTTGGGGTTCCCCAACGAACGTGTGAAATACACGCCATCAGTAGTCACCTTGCTCTTTAGATCTCCAATGACATTGCGCAAGGAATGATACTTGAGACGCAAATGTCTTGTGGTAGTATATTCACAGCGACAATTGGCCATAGGAATAGATTATTGTGAGGCCACTTGATCTTCTTCACGGTTTGGATCCCCACCTTGACCATCATTGTTGTTGTAGGGAACATCATCATCATCATCATGAGATCCGGATGACTCAGGGGTATTGGGAATGGTAGTATCCGGAAAGATTGTCCCCGAACCATTCGGTGAAGAACTTGAAGCTTGGCCTTGGTCACTTGGTGTCGGTTGTTGTGGTAGATGAGATTGCGGTTGTTGTTGTTGTTGATGTTGAACTTGAGGTTGTAGTAGTGGTTGGCTTGCACTTGATTGTTGTTGTTGTTGATGTCGAACTTGAGGTTGTGGTAGTGGTTTACTTGCACTTGGTTGTTCAATGGAAGAAGCTTGGCCTTGTGGTGTAGATGGATCCACATGGGTGGAACTTGGTCCTTCCCCGATACTCGTAGAAGGTAGCTCTTGAGGTCGGCGAATGCCAACACTCATCCTTCCTATGGCATCCGAGGGAATTGCATCTCCTTTCTCACAAGAAGCACTTCGCTCCTCCAAAGCTCTATCATCTTCATCGAATGTCACATCACAAGATTCCACAACACACCCATTGGACTTGTTGAAGACTCTATAGGCGTGAGAGTCCGTTGCATAGCCAACAAAGATTCCTTCTTGTGCTCTTGAATCAAACTTGGATAGGCGAGTGTCCTTGACAAGCACATATCATTTACATCCAAAAACCTTGAAGTATGAGACATTGGGCTTGTTACCGGTAAGGATCTCATATGGTGTTTTCTCCAACCCCTTGCGGAAGTAGAGGCGGTTAGTAGCATGGCAAGCGGTTGAGATAGCTTCCGCCCAAAAATTATATTTGGACTTGTACTCCATCATCATTGTTTGAGCGACTTCAATCGAGGTTGGATTCTTCCTTTCGGCGACCCCATTTTGTTGGGGAGTGTATGGCGAGGAGTATTGATGTTGGATTCCTCTTCGCCGAGGAAGTCATTGATACGTCTCCGACGTATCGATAATTTCTTATGTTCCATGCCACATTATTGATGATATCTACATGTTTTATGCACACTTTATGTCATATTCGTGCATTTTCTGGAACTAACCTATTAAGAAAGATGCCGAAGAGCCAGTTGCTGTTTTCTGCTGTTTTTGGTTTCAGAAATCCTAGTAACGAAATATTCTCGGAATTGGACGAAATCAAGACCCAGGGTCCTATTTTGCCACGAAGCTTCCGGAAGACCGAAGAGGAGTCGAAGTGGGGCCACGAGGGGCCGCCACCATAGGGCGGCGCGGCCCAGCCCTTGGCCGCGCCGACCTATGGTGTGGGGCCCTCGTGTGGCCCCCCACGTTGCCCTTCCGCCTACTTAAAGCCTCCGTCGCGAAAACCCCAGTATCGAGAGCCACGATACGGAAAACCTATCGAGACGCCGCCGCCGCCAATCCCATCTCGGGGGATTCTGGAGATCTCCTCCGGCACCCTGCCGGAGAGGGGATTCATCTCCCGGAGGACTCTACACCGCCATGGTCGCCTCCGGAGTGATGAGTGAGTAGTTCACCCCTGGACTATGGGTCCATAGCAGTAGCTAGATGGTTGTCTTCTCCTCATTGTGCTTCATTGTTGGATCTTGTGAGCTGCCTAACATGATCAAGATCATCTATCCGTAATGCTATATGTTGTGTTTGTCGGGATCCGATGGATAGAGAATACCATGTTATGTTAATTATCAAGTTATTACATATGTGTTGTTTATGATCTTGCATGCTCTCCGTTATTAGTAGAGGCTCTGGCCAAGTTTTTGCTCTTAACTCCAAGAGGGAGTATTTATGCTCGATAGTGGGTTCATGCCCGCATTGACACTGGGACAAGGTGATGAAAGTTCTAAGGTTGTGTTGTCTTGTTGCCACTAGGGATAAAACATTGGCGCTATGTCCGAGGATGTAGTTGTTGATTACATTACGCACCATACTTAATGCAATTGTCTGTTGCTTTGCAACTTAATACTGGAAGGGGTTCGGATGATAACTCTGAAGGTGGACTTTTTAGGCATAGATGCAGTTGGATGGCGGTCTATGTACTTTGTCGTAATGCCCAATTAAATCTCACTATACTTATCATATCATGTATGTGCATTGTTATGCCCTCTCTATTTGTCAATTGCTCGATCGTAATTTGTTCACCCAACATGCTTTTATCTTATGGGAGAGACACCTCTAGTGAATCGTGGACCCCGGTCCATTCTTTAATACTGAAATACAAATCTGCTGCAATACTTGTTCTTTATCGTTTTCTTGCAAACAATCATCTTCCACACAATACGGTTAATCCTTTGTTACAGCAAGCCGGTGAGATTGACAACCTCATCGTTTCGTTGGGGCAAAGTACTTTGGTTGTGTTGTGCAGGTTCCACGTTGGCGCCGGAATCTCCGGTGTTGCGCCGCACTACATCCCGCCGCCATCAACCTTCAACGTGCTTCTTGGCTCCTCCTGGTTCGATAAACCTTGGTTTCTTTCTGAGGGAAAACTTGCTGCTGTGCGCATCATACCTTCCTCTTGGGGTTCCCCAACGAACGTGTGAAATACACGCCATCAGTCATCCAAGGTGTAGTTCTTGAACTCCGTTCCATTGTCGCTCTTTATTGCGAGGATCATGGTGTCGTACTTGTGTTGAACTTGGTTTGCAAACTCCATCATGGTCCGTTGAGTCTCACTCCTGTACTTGAAGAAGAATACCCAACAATAGCGTGAATAGTCATCAACGATGACGAGGCAATACTTCTTTCCTCCAAGACTTTCATGAGACGGAGGGCCGAAGAGGTCACCATGGAGCAGCTCCAAGCACCTTGTGGTGGATTGATAACGCGTGAAGCACACGTCCGTTGGGAACCCCAAGAGGAAGGTGTGATGCGTACAACAGCAAGTTTTCCCTCAGTAAGAAACCAAGGTTATCAAACCAGTAGGAGATGAAGGCCACGTGAAGGTTGTTGGTGAAGGAGTGTAGTGCGGCGCAACACCAGGGATTCCGGCGCCAACGTGGAACCTGCACAACACAATCAAAATACTTTGCCCCAACTTAACAGTGAGGTTGTCAATCTCACCGGCTTGCTGTAAACAAAGGATTAAACGTATGGTGTGGAGAATGATGTTTGCTTGTAGAAAACAACGAGAGAACATAGATTGCGATAGATTGTATTTCAGATGTAAAAGAATGGACCGGGGTCCACAGTTCACTAGTGGTGTCTCTCCAATAAGATAAATAGCATGTTGGGTGAACAAATTACAGTTGGGCAATTGACAAATAGAGATGCACATACATATCATGATGAGTACTATGAGATTTAATCAGGGCATTACGACAAAGTACATAGACCGCTATCCAGCATGCATCTATGCCTAAAAAGTCCACCTTCGGGTTAGCATCCGCACCCCTTCCGATATTAAGTTGCAAATAACGAGACAATTGCATTAAGTATGGTGTGTAATGTAATCAACACAAATATCCTTAGACAAAACATTGATGTTTTATCCCTAGTGGCAACAAAGACATCCACAACCTTAGAACTTTTTGTCACCGTCCCGGATTCAATGGAGGCATGAACCCACTATCGAGCATAAATACTCCCTCTTGGAGTCACAAGTATCAACTTGGCCAGAGCCTCTACTAGCAACGGAGAGCATGCAAGAACATAAACAACACATATATGATAGATTGATAATCAACATGACACAGTATTCAATATTCATCGGATCCCAACAAACACAACATGTAGCATTACAAATAGATGATCTTGATCATGATAGGCAGCTCACAAGATCTAAACATGATAGCACAAGAGGAGAAGACAACCATCTAGCTACCGCTATGGACCCATAGTCCAAGGATGAACTACTCACGCATCAATCCGGAGGCGGGCATGATGATGTAGAGCCCTCCGGTGATGATTCCCCTCTCCGGTAGGGTGCCGGAGGCGATCTCCTGAATCCCCCGAGATGGGATTGGCGGCGGCGTCTCTGGAACTTTTTCCGTATCGTGGCTCTCGGTAATAGGGTTTTCGCGACGGAGAGTTTAAGTAGGCGGAAGGTCAGAGTCGGGGGGCGCTCGAGGGGCCCACACCATAGGCCGGCGTGGGCCCCTCCTTGGTCGCGCCGCCCTATGGTGTGGCCACCTCGTGGCCCCACTCCGTATCTCCTTCGGTCTTCTGGAAACTCCGTGGAAAAATAAGACCCTGGGCGTTAATTTCGTCCAATTCCGAGAATATTTCCTGTTTAGGATTTCGAAACCAAAAACAGCACAAAACAGAACCGGCGCTTCGGCATCTCGTTAATAGGTTAGTGCCGGAAAATGCATATAAATGATGTAAAGTGTGTATAAAACATGTGAGTATTGTCATAAAACTAGCATGGAACATAAGAAATTATAGATACGTTTGAGACGTATCATGGATATGGTTGTCTTGGCCTTGTAAGGAGCTCCATGCATTTTTCCTTGAACGCAAGCCCTACCAACACGATCTTTGCAAAAGGAAACATCTTCTTTTAGTCCAAGAATGTGGCCTCCCTTGTGGAGACTTTGCAAAGTCCTCATGTTGACATGGGCTAGTTGGCGATGCCATAACCAACCCTTGTCACCTTTAGCGAATAGGCAAAGAGCGGGTGAAGTTGTCTTTCCGGAGAAGTCAACTACATACAACCCGCTCTCCACATATCCAACAAAGGTTACACGGAGTGTCTTGCTCCACAAGAGGACCACCATATGTTCATCGAAAAAGGTACAAAGACCCATGCGTGCAATTTGATAAACGGAAAGTAAATTGTAACCAAGGGTCTCAACAAGGAGGACATTCACTAGTGAAATGTCGGGTGTTACCACCACCTTGCCAAGACCCAATACCTTTGAGCTTGTGTTGTCACCATAAGAAACGGTAGAATGAGATGGCTCGAGGTCGACAACAATTTCCTTGCTTCCGGTCATATGACTTGTGGCTCCACTATCCACCACCCTTTTAGCGCCACCGGAAGCATATTCCTACAAGAGATCAAGTCTTGGATTTAGGTACCCATTTCTCAATGGGCCCTATCAAGTTAGTAACAAGGGGATTAGGAACCCAAATAGTCCAATCAACATTGTCCTCATAAGGACCAATAAAGCGAGCACGAATATGTCCATAGTAATCAACAAAGAGAACATAAGAAGGGCTGTTAGCACCAGCGTAGCCCCTCGTGGTGGGATCGGGGGATTCACCCCTTCTTGGGTTAGAGTCACCTCCCTCACGGATGGTGCTCGTGTCCTCGTTGTTCTTCTTCTTCTTCTTGGTCCTTGTTCTTCTCTTCCTCTTAGAATTGGTAGCCACTCCTCCTTCTTTGCATGAGCCCTCATTGGCTCCTTCTTTTGCTTCAATGACTCCTTCCAAGTATCGGGCATGGACTTGGAGTCTATCAATTTTGGCCTTCAAGCGATTGACTTCATCTTCATGTTCCGGATGAGGGTGAGTGATATCAAACACTTGGACCTGCTTCTCCTTTTTCACCCGGAAATGTTCCATCAAAGCTTCTTCTTGGAGAGAGTTCATCTTCATGAGTAGGTGCTTGTGGCTCTCCAAAGTGGCAACTTCACCTTCATGGTTGCAACATGCACGGTCCTTGATCAAGGGAAAGTAATCCTTCAAGGCTTCTTCTTGCATGGAATTTATGTCCATAAGCTTGGCCTTGCTCCTCTTCAAAGAGGCAATCTCATCTTCATGATCAAAACAAGTGGCCTTTTCTTTGCTCATACGGAGGCATTCCATCAATGACTCTTCTTGCTTGCCATTTAACTCCAAGAGCTTGGCCTTGGTCTTCTCAAGAGTGACAATCTCTTATTCATGGTTGCAACACGATGTCTTGTCCTTGCTCAAGCGGTAATACACATCCAAAGCTTCTTCTTGAAGGGAATTGACCTCCAAGAGCAATGCATTATGCCTCTTCAAAGAAGCAACTTTGTCAACAAGCTCGTCACATAAAGAGTTAGGGCCTTCATCTTCTTTCTCCTTGCAAGCTTCCTCTTGAGGACGATCACTCATCTCGGAGAGAAGCACAAACTTACTCTCCAAGGACTTAAAGTTCTTGGTGAGAGTTGCAACTTTCTCAAGTAACGATTCATGGTCATCCTCAAGCGAAAGCTTCTTCTTCTTGAGCTCACCCACTAAACCAAGAGCATGATCTCGGTCTTTGGTGAGTTGGGAAATGATAGCATTGTTGGAGTCTTCAAGGGTAATGACACTTGCTTCAAGAGACATGCGCAAGTATTGCTCCTCCTCATGATCTTGAGTGAGAGAGGCAATCTCATTTGCCGCCTCCCTCTCAAGCCTCTCCTTCTCCTCTATAAGGTCTTGAGCCGCACCAAGTTGAGCCATGAGGGCCTCAAAATGGGTCTTGGTTTCCCCTTGCATGTTAGTGAGAAAAGCATCCAAACCCACAATCTCACGCTTAATGGTGAGACTAGTGGCATCATCAATAGATATAGCATTTGAGGAAGGTGTAGGTTTGGAAGGGGGTTCTACCTCCGAAGATACCTTTTCCATAAGGCAATGGGAGTTGTTGGCGACGCAGTTCTCATTTGGAGAGTCGAAGAGGGAAACGGAGGGAGTGGAAATGGCGATGGCGGCCACTCCCTCTTCTTCCTTGTTCGAACTCTTGTCTTCACACTCTTCACCTTCATCGGAGGAGTACTCCTCACGGATAACGAAAGCTCTAGGCTTCTTGGTGAAGGAGACCTTGGTGTCACCCGGCTTGGAGGAGAACTTGGAGAATCCTTTGGAGAGGGACTTGAACTTGTCCTTGCGGACAAGCCTTCCACCATTGTATTCCCTTCTCTCATAGACACAATCCGCGAAAAATGGCTTTTGTCGCCGCAATTGTAGCACGTTCTCCCCCTTTTCCCCTCCCTTGGGCCCTTGGAGAAATTTCTTGGAGAGTCATGAGGTGAGTATCTTCTTGGTCTTGAGCTTCTAGTCTTGTTTCCATCCCAAAAACTCTTGGCGGCGAGGGCCATGTGTTCATGATAATTGGTCTTGAGGTCATCCGGACCCCACTCAATGGGATCCTCATCGCTTTCACTAGCTTCATGCTCCCTCATCTTCAAAGTGAGGTTTGGCTTGCGGGTGTTGTGAGCACGTGCAACAAGATCCTCCACATTCTTCACGGAGATGTCCAAAGCGATGACTTTACTAAGGACTTCATCGGAGGTCTGATACGTCTCCGACGTATCGATAATTTCTTGTGTTCCATGCCACATTATTGATGTTATCTACATGTTTTATGCACACTTTATGTCATATTCATGCATTTTCTGGAACTAACCTATTAACAAGATGCCGAAGTGCCAGTTCCTCGTTTTCTGCTGTTTTTGGTTTCGAAATCCTAGTAACGAAATATTCTCGAATCGGACGAAATCAACGCCAAAGATCTTAGAATCCCCGAAGCATCCGAACACACCGGAGAGGTCGGAGGGGGCCACAGGGCCACCAAACCCTAGGCTGGCGCGGCCGGAGGGGGCCGCGCCGCCTATGGTGTGGCCCCCCGTCGCCCTCCTCGCGCCGCCTCTTCGCCTATATAAAGCCCCCGGATCGAAAACCCCGATGCGAAGAACCACGATACGGAAAACCTTCCGCAGCCGCCGCCATCGCGAAGCCAAGATCCGGGGACAGGATCTCTGTTCCGGCACCCCGCCGGAGCGGGGAAGTGCCCCGGAAGGCTTCTCCATCGACACCGCTGCCATCTCCACCGCCATCTTCATCACCGCTGCTGCTCCCATGAGGAGGGAGTAGTTCTCCATCGAGGCTCGGGGCTCGTACCGGTAGCTATGTGGTTCATCTCTCTCCTATGTGCTTCAATACAATAATCTCATGAGCTGCCTTACATGATTG
The DNA here is from genome assembly GCF_022539505.1 of Lolium rigidum. Taxonomy (NCBI): domain Eukaryota; kingdom Viridiplantae; phylum Streptophyta; class Magnoliopsida; order Poales; family Poaceae; genus Lolium; species Lolium rigidum. The sequence continues at coordinate 130,587,848 of NC_061511.1, forward strand.
AGATTCATATGATGATGCTTGTAATCTAGATGTCATTATGCTAGTCAAGTGAGTTTTACTTATGTGATCTCCGGAGACTCCTAGTCCCACGTGTGTAAAGGTGACAAGTGTGTGCACCGTGTGGGTCTCTTAGGCTAGATTTCACAGAATACTTATTCACCGTTGAATGGCATAGTGAGGTGCTTATTTATATCTCTTTATGATTGCAATGTGTTTGTATCACAATTTATCTATGTGCTACTCTAGTGATGTGTTATTAAAGTAGTTCTATTCCTCCCGCACGTGTGTAAAGGTGACAAGTGTGTGCACCGTGTTAGTACTTGGTTTATGCTATGATCATGATCTCTTGTAGATTATGGAGTTAACTATTGCTATGATAATATTGATGTGATCTATTCCTCCTACATATGCATGAAGGTGACGAGTGTGCATGCTATGCTAGTACTTGGTTTAGTAGCGTTGATCTATCTTACACTAAAGGTTACTAAAACATGAGCATTATTGTGGAGCTTGTTAACTCCGGCATTGAGGGTTCGTGTAATCCTACGCAATGTGTTCATCATCCAACAAAAGTGTAGAGTATGCATTTATCTATTCTGTTATGTGATCAATGTTGAGAGTGTCCACTAGTGAAAGTCTATTCCCTAGGCCTTGTTCCTAAATACTCGCTGAGTTACTACCGCTTGTTTACTACTCGCTGCGTTACTCATCGCTGAGTTACTACTCGCTTGTTTACTTGTTTTATCTGCGTTACCACTGCTGCAATACCACCACCATCAACTACACGCCAAGCACTTTTCTCGGCACCGTTGTCGCTACTCATACTTATTCATACCACCCGTATTTCACTATCTCTTCGCCGAACTAGTGCACCTATTAGGTGTGTTGGGGACACAAGAGACTTCTTGCTTTGTGGTTGCAGGGTTGCATGAGAGGGATATCTTTGACCTCTTCCTCCCCGAGTTCGATAAACCTTGGGTGATCCACTTAAGGGAAAACTTGCTGCCGTTCTACAAACCTCTCGCTCTTGGAGGCCCAACACTCGTCTACAGGAAAGGAGGGGGAACGTAGACATCAAGCTATTTTCTGGCGCCGTTGCCGGGGAGGAAAGGTAAAAAGGCACTCATACTCCGGTTCCAGGTAAAGTACTTTTCTGGCGCCATTGTGTGTGTGCTCGAAGCTATTTCCTTTAGATCCTGCAATTGCATCTTGTTGTTTCTTGTTTACACTAGTTTGGCATAATGTACAAGAGTGAGCTTCTTATTCTATTTCCTGATTTAAAACATGGATTGTTTGATGCGAAAATTAAAAAACCTATGAAATCTTATTTGCATGTCTGGTAGTAATATTAGTATGAACGCTTTGAACACCATTGTTGATAATGATATAGAAAGTTCTAAGCTTGGGGAAGCTGGTTTTCATGATCTTTTTAGTCCCCCAAGCATTGAGGAGAAAATTTTCTTTGATGATACTTTGCCTCCTATTTATGATGATTATAATGATAGTGGTCTTTTGGTGCCGCCTACTATGGAGAGTAAATTTTGTTGTGATTATACTATGCCTCCTACACTTGATGAGAATAATAATAGCTACTTTGTTGAATTTGCTCCCACTACAACTAATAAAATTGATTATGCTTATGTGGAGAGTAATAATTTTATGCATGAGACTCATGATAAGAATGCTTTATGTGATAGTTATATTGTTGAGTTTGCTCATGTTGCTACTGAAAGTTATTATGAGAGAGGAAAATATGGTTGTAGAAATTTTCATGTTACTAAAATGCCTCTCTATGTGCTGAAATTTTTGAAGCTACACTTGTTTTATCTTCCTATGCTTGTTACTTTGCTCTTCATGAACTTGTTTATTTACAATATTCCTATGCATAGGAAGCATGTTAGACTTAAATTTGTTTTGAATTTGCCTCTTGATGCTCTCTTTTGCTTCAAATACTATTTCTTGCGAGTGCATCATTAAAACCACTGAGCCCATCTTAATGGTTATAAAGAAAGAACTTCTTGGGAGATAACCCATGTGTTATTTTGCTACAGTACTTTATTTTATATTTGTGTCTTGGAAGTTGTTTACTACTGTAGCAACCTCTCCTTATCTTAGTTTTGTGTTTTGTTGTGCCAAGTAAAGCCGTTGATAGAAAAGTAAGTACTAGATTTGGATTACTGCGCAGTTCCAGATTTCTTTGCTGTCACGAATCTGGGTCCAACTCCCTGTAGGTAGCTCAGAAAATTAAGCCAATTTACGTGCATGATCCTCAGATATGTACGCAACTTTCATTCAATTTGAGCATTTTCATTTGAGCAAGTCTGGTGCCATTTTAAAATTCGTCAATACGAACTGTTCTGTTTTGACAGATTCTGCCTTTTATTTCGCATTGCCTCTTTTGCTATGTTGGATGAATTTCTTTGATCCACTAATGTCCAGTAGCATTATGCAATGTCCAGAAGTGTTAATAATGATTGTGTCACCTCTGAATATGTCAATTTATATTGTGCACTAACCCTCTAATGAGTTGTTTCGAGTTTGGTGTGGAGGAAGTTTTCAAGGATCAAGAGAGGAGGATGATATACTATGATCAAGAAGAGTGAAAGCTCTAAGCTTGGGGATGCCCCGGTGTTTCACCCCTGCATATATCAAGAAGACTCAAGCGTCTAAGCTTGGGGATGCCCAAGGCATCCCCTTCTTCATCGACAAATTATCAGTTCCTCCCCGAAACTATATTTTTATTCCATCACATCTTATGTGCTTTACTTGGAGCGTCTCGTGTGCTTTTGTTTTTGTTTTTTTTTGAATAAATTGGATTACATCATGCTTGTGTGGGAGAGAGACACGCTCCGTTGGTTCATATGAACACATGTGTTCTTAGCTCATAATATTCATGGCGAAGTTTCCTCTTCGTTAAATTGTTATATGGTTGGAATTGGAAAATGATACATGTAGTAATTGCTATAATGTCTTGGGTAATGTGATACTTGGCAATTGTTGTGCTCATGTTTAAGCTCTTGCATCATATACTTTGCACCTATTAGTTAAGAATACATAGAGCTTGCTAAAATTTGGTTTGCATAATTGGTCTCTCTAAAGTCTAGATAATTTCTAGTATTGAGTTTTGAACAACAAGGAAGACGGTGTAGAGTCTTATAATGTTTTCAATATGTCTTTTATGTGAGTTTTGCTGCACCGGTTCATCCTTGTGTTTGTTTCAAATAAGCCTTGCTAGCCTAAACCTTGTATCGAGAGGGAATACTTCTCATGCATCCAAAATACTTGAGCCAACCACTATGCCATTTGTGTCCACCATACCTACCTATACTACATGGTATTTTCCCGCCATTCCAAAGTAAATTGCTTGAGTGCTACCTTTAAAATTCCATCATTCACCTTTGCAATATATAGCTCATGGGACAAATAGCTTAAAAACTATTGTGGTATTGAATATGTAATTATGCACTTTATCTCTTATTAAGTTGCTTGTTGTGCGATAACCATGTTTATCGGGGAACGCCATCAACTCATTGTTGAATTTCATGTGAGTTGCTATGCATGTTCGTCTTGTCTGAAGTAAGGGCGATCTACACTGAGTTGAATGGTTTGAGCGTGCATATTGTGAGAGAAGAACATTGGGCCGCTAACTAAAGCCATGATTCATGGTGGAAGTTTCAGTTTTGGACAAATATCCTCAAGTCTCTAATGAGAAAAGAATTAATTGTTGTCAAATGCTTAAAGCATTAAAAGAGGAGTCCATTATCTCGTTGTCTATGTTGTCCCGGTATGGATGTCTAAGTTGAGAATAATCAAAAGCGAGAAATCCAAATGCGAGCTTTCTCCTTAGACCTTTGTACAGGCGGCATAGAGGTACCCCTTTGTGAAACTTGGTTAAAGCATATGTATTGCGGTGATAATCCAGGTAGTCCAAGCTAATTAGGACAAGGTGTGAGCACTATTGGTACACTATGCATGAGGCTTGCAACTTATAAGATATAATTTACATGATGCATATGCTTTATTACTACCGTTGACAAAATTGTTTCATGTTTTCAAAATCAAAGCTCTAGCACAAATATAGCAATCGATGCTTTTCCTCTATGGAGGACCATTCTTTTACTTTCAATGTTGAGTCGGTTCACCTATTTCTATCCACCTCAAGAAGCAAACACTTGTGTGAACTGTGCATTGATTCCTACATACTTGCTTATTGCACTTATTATATTACTCTATGTTGACAATATCCATGAGATATACATGTTACAAGTTGAAAGCAACCGCTGAAACTTAATCTTCTTTTGTGTTGCTTCAATACCTTTACTTTGAATTATTGCTTTATGAGTTAACTCTTATGCAAGACTTATTGATGCTTGTCTTGAAGTGCTATTCATGAAAAGTCTTTGCTATATGATTCACTTGTTTACTCATGTCATACATATTGTTTTGATCGCCGCATTCACTACATATGCTTTACAAATAGTATGATCAAGATTATGATGGCATGTCACTCCGTAAATTATCCGTGTTATCGTTTTACCCGCTCGGGACGAAGCGTAACTAAGCTTGGGGATGCCGATACGTCTCCGACGTATCGATAATTTCTTGTGTTCCATGCCACATTATTGATGTTATCTACATGTTTTATGCACACTTTATGTCATATTCGTGCAATTTCCGGAACTAACCTATTAACAAGATGCCGAAGTGCCGGTTCTCGTTTTCTCGCTGTTTTTGGTTTCGAAATCCTAGTAACGAAATATTCTCGGAATCGGACGAAATCAACGCCAAAGATCTTAGAATCCCCGGAAGCATCCGGAACACACCGGAGAGGTCGAGGGGGGCCACAGGGCCACCAAACCCTAGGGCCGGCGCGGCCGAGGGGGGCCGCGCCGCCCTATGGTGTGGCCCCCCGTCGCCCTCTCCGCGCCGCCTCTTCGCCTATATAAAGCCCCTGGATCGAAAACCCCGATGCGAAGAACCACGATACGGAAAACCTTCCGCAGCCGCCGCCATCGCGAAGCCAAGATCCGGGGGACAGGATCTCCGTTCCGGCACCCCGCCGGAGCGGGGAAGTGCCCCCGGAAGGCTTCTCCATCGACACCGCTGCCATCTCCACCGCCATCTTCATCACCGCCGCTCGCTCCCATGAGGAGGGAGTAGTTCTCCATCGAGGCTCGGGGCCGTACCGGTAGCTATGTGGTTCATCTCTCTCCTATGTGCTTCAATACAATAATCTCATGAGCTGCCTTACATGATTGAGATTCATATGATGATGCTTGTAATCTAGATGTCATTATGCTAGTCAAGTGAGTTTTACTTATGTGATCTCCGGAGACTCCTAGTCCCACGTGTGTAAAGGTGACAAGTGTGTGCACCGTGTGGGTCTCTTAGGCTAGATTTCACGTAATACTTATTCACCGTTGAATGGCATAGTGAGGTGCTTATTTATATCTCTTTATGATTGCAATGTGTTTGTATCACAATTTATCTATGTGCTACTCTAGTGATGTGTTATTAAAGTAGTTCTATTCCTCCTGCACGTGTGTAAAGGTGACAGTGTGTGCACCGTGTTAGTACTTGGTTTATGCTATGATCATGATCTCTTGTAGATTATGGAGTTAACTATTGCTATGATAATATTGATGTGATCTATTCCTCCTACATATGCATGAAGGTGACAAGTGTGCATGCTATGCTAGTACTTGGTTTAGTAGCGTTGATCTATCTTACACTAAAGGTTACTAAAACATGAGCATTATTGTGGAGCTTGTTAACTCCGGCATTGAGGGTTCGTGTAATCCTACGCAATGTGTTCATCATCCAACAAAAGTGTAGAGTATGCATTTATCTATTCTGTTATGTGATCAATGTTGAGAGTGTCCACTAGTGAAAGTCTATTCCCTAGGCCTTGTTCCTAAATACTGCCTGAGTTACTACCGCTTGTTTACTACCGCTGCGTTACTACCGCTGAGTTACTACTCGCTTGTTTACTCGTTTCTATGCGTTACTACTCGCTGCAATACCACCACCATCAACTACACGCCAAGCACTTTTCTCGGCACCGTTGCTCGCTACTCATACTTATTCATACCACCCGTATTTCACTATCTCTTCGCCGAACTAGTGCACCTATTAGGTGTGTTGGGGACACAAGAGACTTCTTGCTTTGTGGTTGCAGTGGTTGCATGAGAGGGATATCTTTGACCTCTTCCTCCCTGAGTTCGATAAACCTTGGGTGATCCACTTAAGGGAAAACTTGCTGCTGTTCTACAAACCTCTGCTCTTGGAGGCCCAACACTGTCTACAGGAAAGGAGGGGGAACGTAGACATCAAGGTCATAGCGCGGAAGGAGGCATTTTGGCGGATGGCCGTTAACTTGACCTCCTCACAAGGTAGGAGAGCATTGTAGAACTTTCTCTTGATCCAATGGTCGTCCACAAACGTTGCTCCAAGATCTTGCATTTATACGACAATAGCGATGAGGCGCCGGTACATCTCTTCGGGATATTCTCCCTCTATCATGACGAAGTTGTCGACCATGTTGTTCACTTCATCGAACCGTGAGCTTTGAATGCTCTCATTTCCGAGGAAGAGCTTGTCGAGCTTATCCCATGCTTCTTGGCGGTCTTGAGCGAGAGAATGTGGGCGCGGTCCTTGGGTGTGACGGCCATGTGGATCATGTTGATGGCGGTGGCATTGAGTTGGTCATCCACAACTTCTCTCCTTGTCAAGTGTCTTGGATCTCGTGGTGAGTATCCTTCCTCGATGATCCGCCAAAGCTCGGTGGAGGCGCTGCGCACACGAGAACTCATTAAGAATTGCCAATTTTCAAAGCTATTGGATTCAAGTAGCGGTGGTGAACCATGAGACAAGATGTGCGGCATGGGAATCGGTACATTCACGGCATAATCACTTGGTGGTGGCACCGCATGATTACCCCCTAAAGGTACCGCATCCGGTGATCCATCCTTCCCTTTTGTTGAAGTGCCGACACCCCCAAGACCCTCCTCTTGATTGACTTTTGCCGCCAAAGCGACAAAACCAATAAGAGGAAATTTAGTAGCTTGTTGTGGGGGAACCTCGGCACTTGCCTTAGGATATACGATGAGGGTTGGTTTTGGAGCAACCAACTCCATCATCATAGCCTTCATTTGGTTTACAATGGATGATTCCAATTTCTTGGTTCGTGGGTTCACTTAACTATTCTCTCTTCAAGTTGTAGTGGACAAATAGTAATTCATTAATGATGTATGAAACGGAAATTCAATTCAGCTCCTGGGAGCATATGTTCCCTCTACCAAAAACTTATATTTCAAAATGTCAAAAATTTTGGACAAAAAATTCTACATGTACATCTCCACAATATACGTGCGTTCGTCAAGTTTCGTGATGAACCAATATGTTTTGTGGTCTGTGTAAAAAAGAGAAATTTATCTTCTGAAAAGTCTTATTTTTAGCATTGAATTTTGTCTTTTTTACATACGCCACACGATAAGTTGATTTTTCACGAAACGACTTTGTGAGCTCTTAGCACATGAAGATGTAGGTGTGAATTTTTCGTCACAATTTTTTTGAAATTTCAAAATGTATGTACATGCATTTTAAAATAAAGGGAGCATATGATCCCATGTGCCAAAACATCACTACCTGTATGAATGTGCAAATAATAGTATGTGTAAGATCAGAATTAATATGGGCATCACGCCCTACATATAGATGATACAACACATCTCTCTTATACTCCACAAGAAAGGGAAAACTTCATGTAATCTTGTATTAAGAATTAACAGAGCATAGCCATAAAGTACTTTGACATGAAGTTTGAATATCAATTATGCTACCTTGACAAACAAGATCATCACTACTGTCACATGACAAACATAGCACATGCATTTACTTTATCTCTAGTGAGGTAGCAAAACAAAAGGCCAAGGACATAATAGATCTTGAAAATATTATCACTATCCAGTCATTAAAACCATGCTACTCCATCTAATACACACATCACCGCACACATGCTCTTGCATAGATGTTGGGTCAGAACAAATGCTTAAGAACGGGGTACATAATATGCATCTATCAATACATGTTACACATAATATGATCAGATCTAACAATATAATAGAATAAGGATCCACTACATAGGTATTACAAATATGCCCATAATCATGTGAGGCAGCTCATATGGCACTAAGAACTATATGAAGAACATGAGAGAAATAGATCAAGCTACTGCCACAAACCCGTAGTCCAGAGGTGGACTACTCTCCCTTGATCCTGATGATGATGATTAAGACGTTGGAGAAGGTGGAGATCCCTCCGGCGGTGATCCCGACGGAGTTCCCCCAATCTTCTCTGCAGTAGCCTCCATTTTCATGTTTCTGTGTTTGTGCGGCACTCTCCTCCCGATAACTCTTCGGGGCCATATATATAGTGATTTTTTAGGTCAAAATACGTCGGTGAGTGAAAGAATCAGGGCAATCGGACGATCGACGGCCAAAAGAGCATGGGTGGCGCGCCCTACCTTGCTGAGCGCGCCACCTGGGGTCTTTCGGGACTCAGGCCTCTTAAGGTGTGGTTCCAACATCCATGGTGCTTCTCCCGATGAAAAAGTGACGCTAAAAAAATCCTAGGTCAATTTTACTCCGTATAGATCTCTGAAAGTGAAAAATACGCAAAACAGGGTTTTCCTGTTCTGCAGAGTTATAACCAAATAAAGGGGATCATTGGTAAATCCCCACAAATCAATGTAAAATATGACATTATCATCATATATGTTGCAAATATGTGGGAATTCAATATGATAAAGGACAAAGTTCATGTATGCATTTTACATGCATCAACACCCCCAAGCTTAACCTATGCTCGTCCCGAGCATGAAGGTGATAAAACTAACATGAAATTTGAAGTTTATAATATATAGCTTCTAAATAATCATCCAAAGTATCACAAGGTTCAGTCAATAAAGAATGAAAATAAGTAATATGAAGTCATCTGATAACTTTTACATTCTACAAAGCATGCATGATAGTAAATAGCATTGTAAGAAACATGAATGATAAGTAATATGAATCATAAAGCATGCTTAGAAGAATCCTATATGATTGTTGGAAGACTCTTTGTCCTCTCTTTTCAGGAATATTACTTTTGACTCTTGAACACAAGAAAATAAGCAGGAAATGTATGTGCTAAACCTCCAACAAAATAAAAGTAGAGAGCATAAAACATGATTTTGAGATATGCAATTCATGTCAATAATAATAATAATGATGGTGTACCAAGTATCTCATGTATGAAGATATCTATGTGTCATGAGTTTGACCTCTTATGAGTAAGTGTTGCCTTACTTTCTTGAATGCTAAGGATTACACCTCTTGTTACTCAGCTTCGGGTTACCCAGACCTTTCAATATACATGTTTTAACCAAATATCGCAATGGGGTACCTTCATGCCGCATGTACAAAGGACCAAAGGAGATGTGTATCTCAACTATAGGCCATCCATACCGGGACGACATGAACAACAGACGTTGAGCATCCTCTCTAACTCTCTCTCAGTTTTTTCTCATACTCTTTTTTCTTTCTTTTCTTTTCTTTTCTTTTTCCACTCCTTTTTTCACAATTCTTCTTCTCTTACTTTTTTCACTCTTCCTATTAAGTATGCTCGTTGCTGAAACTACCACCATGATTAAGAATGGGTTCGGTTAGCGGCCCATTGCTCTTCTCTAACAATGCATGTCTACTTGCTTAAAATAATCACCATTCATTCCACAAGAGATAGCTACCAAAAAAACAAAACAAATGATGATCAATGCAAGGTGCAGTACCCTAAAAGTGCAATGTTGAAAGACTTCCCCACTAAATATGGTTACGGTGTAGCTCATTACTCATAATCAGTCAAACCAACAACATGCATAGTGGTATTTTCCTACCAAATCTTACTTTCTTATGAGCTTTAAATTACACAAAAAATAAATTTTGAAAAGATTGGAGGTAAAACACACACATTATACTTGGAATAGCAAGTGCTATATAGGTAGGTATGATAGACATTGGATTTGAGTTGATCTTGGAAACAAGTCTATGCTTGTGTAAGAATTCAAATCTTTTGGCTAGCAAGAGGTCTAAAAGCATGCAATAGTATCCATAGGCTATTCATTCATCATCAAACAATGATACTTATAATTAAACATCTATGTATAATAGCAATAAGTAGCACTGAATAAGGCACATCTATGTATAATACAAATCATCACTCTATAGAGCATGTGAAACTAGAAACACCATACATAAAATAAATTTCAGCTTTTAGGCATTCCTCCTTTTCTTGTATAAGCATCCAACTTATTTAACTTTGAACATTGATGGCTGTAAAATACGCCATATTTTCTCGCGTTTAAATTCATAGCTAAGTCAGGAAATTGATTAATTTTACCTCTCAACTTTCCACTAATGCCTAATCAATGCAAAGATGTGCAATCTCTTCTATTTTTGGATGATGTGCAAGATATCACGTCATAATGGCAAATGGACCTGCATTTACTAAAAAATTGCCTCAGGAGCATGACAAAGTTGACTACGCTCGAAAAGGCGGTTCTAGGGGCTTTAACGGGCATCGATACGGGCAAGCCTCGCCCGTACCACCCACGGCTGCATTCCCGAGGTCAAACACTATAAAAGTCGTGAGGGACCGACGCTGAAAAGAGAGCCATTCGTCGCTAAACAAAGCCGCCATCCACCAGATCCATCTGCAACACACCGAAGGAGATCCATCCCCATAGTTCATCCATTCCATCCTCCATCTCCTTCATAGCCATGGCCATCACCATTGTAATAGAGATCTCCTTGAGAATTGGCGACCATGGTAAGAATATTGTGATTTCACTCTAAGTATTTTACACAATGATTTCTATGTTGTATTTGATCTTGATATTATGTGTGAATAGTCCTCATGGGCTACGGGTGGGGGTGAATCCTCGCAACAATTATGTGCATCTAATATTATGTTATGTGTAAAGATTGAATACGAGTTTTGTGATCTTTTATCATTGTCTCTTTGCCTCGTCTTTGATGATCAGCAGGTACCCGTATCATTCGAGAGGATCAAGGGAAGAGGTGGGATGAGTGGAGAACGGCGTGCTATCGCGGAACCTCAGTGATAGAAAGGGGAAAGTACCGATACATGTTTAGTGATTCATTCGGGATCATAGCACAATAATCTAGCTTAAGGCTTTGGTCTATATTTACTTAAAAACTGTTGCTGCTTGCGGATGTAAGGACAATGGTTGGACCATTAAGCTCTTGTCACCTCTGGCTTTAGGGGCAAGGGTATTTACGGATGTGCTACACATAAATCTCTATCTCTATTTTATTTGTTACACATATGAGCTTTATTTATATATGTATGCATAGTTGCAGGTGAAACCTTAACTCTGGCCTATTTCCATCATTGAACACAACACCCTTAAAATTAAACTAGATAGGTCCGGTAAACTGAAGATAAAATACACTAGCAAAGTCTTATAGACGTTTCGTTCATAAACCATTTAGCAGTGCTTTCCAAGGTTCGATTAAACCTAGGTCTTTTAGGAAAAAATCTTACCATACTACAATCCGTAATCCGGATCGAAGGTATCAACCCTTTTTTTTGGCGCCGTTGCTGGGGAAGCAATTTTGCTATTTCGGTAAGGTTACTAGAGACCTTGTTAGTTATCTTATTTTTAGTTTTAAGTTTTTATTTACTTTTGTTAGTTTATTGTTTTACTTTTACTTGAAAACCTAAAAAAAATAGTTACTTGTTCTTTTTCAATCATAGAAGAAAAACCAAAAAGATAATCACTATGGCAGAAAAGAAGCTTGAGGAATATGCTATCCCCAATGGTGATTTTATTCGTGCACCCATAACTCAGCCTGCTGTTGAAGCGGAGAACTATGAAATTAAGTCTAATCTTTTAAGTTTGGTTCAGCATAACCAATTTAGAGGGGTATGCACTTAAACACATTCAGTGAAATATGTGATATAATGCGCATTAAAGAAGTTGATCCAAATGCTATTAAATTGCGTTTGTTTCCCTTTTCATTAAGAGGAAAAGCAAATGATTGGTTGCTAGCTTTGCCTAAGCAATATAACTTCATGGGATGAATGCACTAATATATTTATGACTAAGTTTTTTCCACTAGTAAAGACTATGCAACTGCGTTCTAATATTACAGGTTTTAGATAAGAAGACTGCGAGCCACTAGCGTTTGCATGGGAAAGGATGAAGGAGGCCACCATGAACTGTTCAAGTCATGAAATGGAGGATTGGTTAATTCTACATTTATTTTATAATGCCCTTAACCCAAGGTTAAAGTCTATGCTTGATACTGCAGCAACAGGAGGAACATTCATGAGCAAGCCAGTTGAGCTAGCAAGAAGGCTTCTTGATGATATGCGAACCAACCATGCCCAGTGACATGTAGACAGATTCTCCTCAAAAAAGGTAAATGCAATCACCGAAGATAACAATGAAGAACTTACTTCGAGGGTAGATAAGTTTTTAAATATTCTAAAGGATAAAGAAACTACCCAAGTTAATGCCATCACAATACTAAAGTCAAAGAAATATACTTCATAGAAGAAATTCTTACATGAAAGAGTCAAAACTATGGCTCTAATTTTTCTAGACAATATAATAATATAGAAGTTTTCAATAATAACTTCACCAACAGTAATGAAGCAAGCAATGGTAATATTTTAATTAAAAATACTTTCGATAATTCTCAAAACAAAATACCGTTTGTGCTGGTGGTGGACGCATGAACCCGGCAACAACAAACAGTGAAACAGACCGAACCGGACCCAGATTTGACCCCTCGTGACTCACAACTAGTCGTACGATCGGTGCTACCCCATCCTTTTCCCGGCCGCCTTCCCTTGCCGGCCGCGAGGACGGCGGCCGCCATGCGCCGCCTCTTCGCTGCGGCATGGCCGCACCTCCTTATCTCCCTCCTCCTCGTCGCGCTACAGTCAAAGGCGGCGTCAAGCTCCGGCGCCACTGCTGGCCGCCCAGAGTGGCAGGTCTTGACCAGGACCAACTTCTCCTCCCAGATCCGGCTCCACCCCCACGTTCTCCTCGTCGTCACCATGCCATGTAAGCCCTCCTATCCGTGTCTAGCTGAAAGCTCTCATTTCCAACTGGTTGAGTAGTTGCTAAGGTCAAGTAGTTAAACTGGGCCCATTTTTTCTGAAATCTGGAAGTACCGAAGTAAATGTCACTATGTCAGGATAAGTAACCAGTCACTGAAATGTGATATCTATTGCCCCTACAGAGCGATTCCATACCCCAAAATGCTACAGAATCACACAGTCCTGACAATCTTATGTAGCCTGGCTGTTTCTTTTTAATTTTACCAAATAGTTTGACTTTGGAGCTGGTACATAAACTAAGTTATATAATTCCCATAATTTCATAACTCTGTAATTATTCTTTCCAAATATAATTTCTGTTCCAAAGTCAGTCAGTGTATTAGAGTAAGCCTATATGCTCTAGCAAATGAAAATGTGTGCGTGAAATTCAGACCCGACTTACTCTAGCTGTTATTTCGTATGTTCATCTTTAGGGTATGGTGAATCAAGATCACTGATGGCCGAACTAGAACACCTTGTCGCAACCGATAAGCAGGAGCTTGGTCGTCTTAAGTTGATGGTTGTGTACAGAAATTCTGAGAAGTTGCTATCTGATGCTATTGGCACCAGTGAAGGAACAAAGTTCATATACTACCGACAATCCATACCGTTCAAGTATCAAGGAAAGCTCCGTGCACGTGATATATTATATTCGGTACGCTATACCATGTCACTTAAGCATGAGGAGGCCCCTTTTGTGCCTTTGCATACCAAAGAAGAGGTGGAGGCGTTTATCCAATCAACCGATAAAGCTGTACTTCTATCCGAATTCTGTGGTTGGTTCACCAGATTGGCTAGTGGTGGAAGCAACACAAGCAGTGGGGCCACTCCATCAAAAACTCACACAGATAATGGTTAGTCAACTCTGCAATCGTCCATGGTTCATCCATCTTGTATGTACTATTTTGCTGCTTTGTGACAGGGTCCTTGTTAAAATTGAAATTGATTTCTACATCTCTCTCTCATGAGTACATTTTTTATGGGAAGACAAAGCTTAGGTTTCCATATTGACCAAGATTAATGATTAGTACATGATTCAAGATCCCACAAGCACATATGGTGTAAAATGGTAAAATATCCACAATTGGAAACCCATGATGACATAGTTTGTTGGCACTTGCCAGTCTGCCTTAACTTTTTTTTGGACTGATCCAGTTTAGTCCTTTTCCATTTCATTCACCAGTTGCTCCATGATCATCACAAAACTTCTACTTTAGTTCTTTTTTTCGTTCATTAACCAGTTGCTCCATGATTGTCATAAAACTTTTGAATGGATGGTAATTCATGCCAACTCGACACTGACATGTGGAATCATACAGTTGACATTTCTGCGAAGACACTGACCAGAGAATCAGATGGCCGACTAGAGCTTGTAAGTGTACCAAAGAAGGTCACATTTATCTCTGGTTAATTATTCGTGATATGTTCCTTTGAGAGAACTACCTGTCTCTCTGAACTATTAAGGTTGAGCACATATCAGGATAGAGTCCCCGAAAACGCACTTATTTGAGATTACAAACAGGTTGTAAAGGATGAAGAACTGTCCTTTGGAGGTGGGGGCCAGCTTACTGGTTCTACTTGGAAAGGTGGATTTACCATAGCAAATCAAAGTGTCTCAGATCAAATTAAAATACCGACTGATGAAAATAGAAAGCTGTGCACAGTACAAAAGTTCCAACAGTTCGAAAGCTTCTATGCAAGGCTTACTTCCCTGTCAAGAGAATACTTTCTTCCTCCAGAGATAGTTCGATTTGGCCTTATAACTGACAAATCATCATTACCTTCACCGGATGTTGTCAATGAAAGCAATTCAGAGACATGGTTCCTCAGTGTCCATTATGTGGGATGCACAACTTGCTCAGTTATTGCAAAAGAAGGGGATGACCTAAGAAGTCTGTTGCAATCCCATCATAATCTCGATGTTAAGGAGGTCAGTGAGAATCCCTTTCACGAGCTTAATTAATTTACTAAAAGAACATGATATGTGCTAAATATCATTTCAAGATGAAGATAGCTATTCTGCCCATGTATTTTCCGTGCTACTGTCATTAGTAATTTAAAACCTTTGAACCAGGTTCTCTGTTATTGCAAACATATCTCTTTTTGATAAAATGTTTTTAAGCTGTATATGAAGAGAACAATCCAATTCATAATCAATACTAAGATTATGTAATTTGTTGATCTCGATGACAGAATACCTTGTTTTATTTAGTAAAAGGCACTGCCTTATATGGATTGCTGCTACGTTGTTTTCTTTTGTCATGATTTATCCAAATATCCAGTGCTTTTAATTGTGCATGCATCACACCATGACTTTTGGATTTGCATTTTTGTAGATTGATGCTGACGAAAGTGGTGCTGAGGCTACCTTTCCAGCAAATAGGCCCTCAGCTATTCTATTTGTCGATAGATTATCAGATTCCTTAAAAACTAGAGATGAAAGCAAATTATCTCTCAAAATACTTCGGGAGTATGTTCAGAAAAATTATCCACCTTATGTCATTTCTGGTGATCTAAATAATGGCAACTCCAAAATGGTTCCTTCTGTGTCGAGCACAACTAGGGGAGCTCCAGATGCCCGTTCTGGAACAGTTAGGTTGCATGCTTTGACTTCAAAGTATATGGAACTAGGGGATAAAATATCAGTAATGGTAGTTAAAGATGGAGAAAGTATTTCATATGAAGGTGCTAGCCAAGATAGTACTAGTAGCCCTTTATATGATATTCTAACAAAACTTATTCACAAAACAAGATCAGCACATAGTTCAAAGAAAACAAGGATAAGTTTTGTAGCAAAAGATGTTGGCATAAAGTTGCTCTCTGATGAATCTGAAGTCAAAGTGGGGGATTTCGTGTCAATCCGAGAAAGTCAACATGATAGAATAGATGATTTATTTGCCAGCTCAGATAGTGTCAATGATGGCATCGCTGAAGTTGTGCATGAAAACAAGGCAACAGAAGAAGAATATATTGATGATGGACAATCACCCACTATAACTGAGAAAACTCCTGCATATTACTGTGGTAATGATGATCTTGATTGTAGTGATACAGGAATGAAGGAACAACAAGAAGCCGAGGCAGAAGAGGCCTCTGATGTAAGCCCTGATCTTCATGAAGAGGTCTCCATTGATGTGCATAGCAGCAATGAAGTTCGTGGTATGTTACAGAAGCACACAGATGAGAAAACTGTTTCAGAAGGTTTGGACATTTTGGAACCAGATAGGAGAAATGTGTATTCTAACAACGAGAAATCAGGATCACCAAATCAGCAAGATGATGTATTTTCATTCCCGAGTCATGAATCTGAAAGAATTGAAGGTTTCATTGGTGAGGATGATGTGTTTAGTCTGGATGACGAAAAAGAAAAAAGTGACAGCAAATATTCTCCACATGCGACATTTAGCTCTTCCAGCATCCTTGGAAGTGATAACACTGAATATGCAGAGCAGGTGACTTCAAGCATATCAGATAACAGTTTTGTTGGTTCGTTCTTCTTTTCGGATGGTGGTTATAGGCTTCTGAGAACTTTAACTGGTGGATCAAGAATCCCATCCCTGGTTATAATTGATCCAGTTCAACAGAAGCATTATGTCTTTCCTCAGGAAAATGAGTTTAGCTACCCTTCCTTGGCAAATTATTTTGACAGTTTTGTGAATCAAAGCCTTTCTCCGTATTATCGTTCAGCCTCACCTGTCGTAGGTTCAAAGGAGCTCCCAAGGCCACCGTTTGTCAATCAAGATTTCCATGAGGCAAATTCCATCCCTTTGTTGACAGCAAGTACTTTTTGTCCCTTGGTCTTTGGATTTGAAGGCTGTGAATCAAAATATGAAACATCATTTTTGAATGCTGAAAATATTGCATCTGCCTGGAAGAAGGATGTGCTGGTGTTGTTCAGCAACTCTTGGTGTGGGTTTTGCCAGAGAACAGATCTTGTTGTCCGTGAATTGCACCGGTCATTCAAAAGTTTCCTAAGTTTGAATTCTCAAGTTGCAAACGCTCAAGATTTGCAGACCAAAGGTACTGACCTGAACTCATATATGAACACTAATGCAACACTATCCTACTATATATATGTGCCATTGTCCAGTCAGAAAATGTTTTATTATAGCCTGTTTCCCCAGAGGTCAGAATATTTTTAAGAATTTGTATTACTTGCATTTCAAATGTAAATGATTTATTTTCGCACTAACCATTATTGTATTGGTTTAGAGAAAAATGGAGAGTCTACCTCTGAGGGCCTTCCAACTATTTACATGATGGACTGCACAGCAAACGAATGCCATCAGTTACTAAAATTGGCAGGCAAGGTATTAATCAATTACATATTGTATGTACTTAACCTTTTCCATGTTCACAAAAAAACTCTCCTGTGGCAGAGCCCAATTTCATGTGGTAAGAGAAAACAGAGCCCAGTTTACAGTACTGATTGGGAAAGGAGTTCTCCACATTCTGTTGACATGCTTTAGCATGGAATGCGTTATATTAGCTAGTAGCCTAGAGGCTGGGCCTACGGGGAGCATGGTATTTAGCAAACTCTGTAAACTGTATGTTGGTTAGCTAGAGTAGTAGCACCGTGTTACACTTAGTGGTGACATCTAGCCAGGGCATGTGCCTAAGCTGAAAAGAATAGGTGAATCTGATAGATTGTCATAACCTGTAATAAAGGTACTCCCACTGGCAATATTCATGCAAGAAGTACGCTATTTTCTGGTTTATCTGAACAGAAATAGCTCACATAACAATGCAAGATGGCCCGTTAAAAAGCATAACCACATAAGACCTCGCCATTCAACCATTAGCTTCACTCTGATGTGTACAGTTCAGTTAAGGGGAGGTGGTTGAGCTTGAAATAAAATACATAGATGGCCATTCTGATTAGCATACTTATTATCTAGAAATTTGTATACTACAGGGCCAATTTGTCATTTGGTTTGTGCTAAGTTCTTCCTCTTTGGCCCTAACATCCCTCTGCCTAGTCAGTTCATAGACATAACATTGAGCAGAATGCTGCCTAGGAAGTTCAAGTCATTTAATGCAAGACAACGGTTTTGTGTAAAACATGTTTGCATACAATCAATTTATCTATTTCTACTGTTATATCTGCTACATCCACGCCCATAGCACCAGGCAATAATCAATAAAGATAAGCTACGAAAACAGAGATAGAGATCGGTTTAGCTTCCTTTAAATTAGAGGTTAGATAACATACAAATTGAAAACCAAGTAAGCCATCCCTATATAATCAGAGGCATGTTCCATCTATCATCGGTCAATAAATAAATTAGTTTTTTCTTAACATCTCCTCCCCGGGCTACCTTTACAATGATCGAATGCTTATTACAATATCACACCCAATTTTCCTGAGAGTTCCTTCAGGATTTTATACAGCTTTCATGTTGTCTCAACAGCCTAAGTTGAAGTGTAGGAAACCTTTTTTTTCTCAAGCCCACCTTAAGTTGTTACCTTGTATGACATGACCATTTCTCTTGTATCACGTGCTTATCTTGGCTAATATTGACATAAAACCTTCATCTGCATACAGGAGGAGTTTTATCCTACGGTGTTGCTTTTTCCGGCAGAAAACAAAAGCGCAATATCATTTGAAGGAGGAGTTTCGGTGGGCAATTTAATTGAATTTTTGGAGTCTCACGTGACCAATTCTCGCCATATATTAGAATATAAAGGTTGGTGCAAAAGCATCTGGTTGTACATAAAAATTTAGATCTGCCAAGTACTGTTATCTATATCTGTTACCGTACCAAGCCATTCTTATAAAATTTACCGTTCCTTGTACACACAAAAGTTTCCATTCCTCTGTTCATGTGCTGTCCAAGCATACAACCACAGTCTGCAGAATACTGATATTTTATACGAGATAAGGGAGTGCAGAAGAGTTTTACCTGGCTTAAGTTTTAGTTATATTGGGCGTGATGCCAACAATGCTGCACACTTGTGTGCAAAACAAGCTAGTTCTGATAGGAGGAGGCGCCTGTGGATCAATTGTAACCCAGGTTTTCTCACCAATACTCTTCGGAGTGATTGTAATCCTGTCGAGTAATCAATAAAGCTCCATGAATTCGCAAAAAAAAAACCTCTGGAAGTGTCAAGAAACCAAAGATCTGCTCAAAATATATTTGGGGGAATATTGCCTATAATTTATTACTCGACTGGTTCTCAGCTGACTCTTGCATTACATTAGTTTTTGTGAATCCACTGCTCGGTGTGTTGTGGTATTTACACATTCTAACGCATTGCTGTTTTTTTGGCACACAGGATATCTGCGGAAGAAGAGGATGGTAATGCAACATGATGCACCACAGACGATCCAATTTCATATAAATGATAAGAGCAGCAGCAGTGTTGGTTCCCATCCACCAACTGATCCAGAAAAGCGCAAGGTGCATATTGTCACAGGGTCCATCCTCGGTGCCACGGAAAAGCTCGGCGGCACAGTTCCATTTGATAACGCGAGAGTGCTCATTGTGTCTGCTGATTCTCGCGAGGGCTTTTATGGACTAATCATCAACAAGAGGTTAAGCTGGGACGCCTTCAAGAATCTGGACAGCTCCATGGAGCCTATCAAGCTTGCCCCTCTCTTCTACGGTGGACCTGTTGTGGTGCAGGGCTACCACCTTGTGAGTCTCTCCAGAATTGCCTTGGAGGGTTACGCACAAGTCATACCCAATCTCTATTATGGAAACATAATTGCCACCAGCCGGGTAATCACTGGGATCAAAGCAGGCGGGCAATCTGCCGAGGACCTATGGTTTTTCGTCGGCTACGCTGGTTGGGGATACAGCCAGCTGTTTGACGAACTATCTGAAGGAGCATGGCATGTTAGTGGAGAGCCGATCGAGCGCTTGGACTGGCCGGATAGTTAGAGGATTCCTTTGCTAAAGTTCTAGTCCATCTTGCACATATCTGCTGACACAACATTACGGGTTTGTACTAGTTTGGTTCCAGCAGATCATTTAGAGGCGTAGTAACATTCTGTTTCAGATTAACGCTGTGTCGAGGCTACCCCAATTTTGATGTGTTTTTTGTAAGCCGATTCATGCTTTTCGTTCTGTAGCCTCTCTTTGCACTTCTCTGCTCATCCTGGTGTAACACAGGTTGTTTTAATCTGAATTGGTTTGGCACATTGGTGCACAGTTGGAAACTCGTTATTTAATGGGACAAAATTATTCCATTACCTCAGCGCCGCCGCAACACCATGCCAGCATCTGTAGTAAACACAAATTGCTTGAACTGTAGAATCAATTTTTTTATGTGTTTGCTATGGTTGCATGTTCTTCACCGGTAGCTTGTCACTGTTCTCTCTTCCATTGACATCAGCACATCAACTCTTCTCCGTATTTGTTGATGGTATTATATAAGTTTTGTGTTCACAAAAAAAACACTCCCTCCGTTACATAATGGTTTTAGTTCAAAATTTGAATTAAAATCTCTACCAAAATTATGGAACGGATGGTAGTAGTATAAATTTGTTGCTTGCGTGTGAAATGTAGATTTTTTTTGAACTATGCGTGTGAAATGTAGTTCGTAGTAATGGCAGGACTGGTTGGCCTTTCAGTTTCAGTGAACTGCAAACCGAGCCCAAAGACCTGATCGGCCAGTTCAAAGTTCCCGACCTACTTCATCGTTCGCTAAAAAAAAAGTTTTCTACTTCATCGCTTGGGTTTGTTGCTTCTCTCTCGCGACTCCCGTCCCGTCCGCCTCGCAAAACCCTAGCCCACAGTCTACTCCCATGGCGACGCCGGCGGTGGCCGCCGCCGACGCGGCCAGTCCGCAGCCCGAAGAGCCTCCTCGGGCTGAAGCAGCTGCCCCAGTGGCGGAATCAGAGGAGGCATCCGGTCCTGGCGCCGTAGCGGCGGCAGCACCGGCGGCAGCTGGGGATGCCCCCGCCGCTCCCGCGCCCGCTCCTACCTCCACCTCGAGTCCCGCGTTGCCACCTCCTCCGGCTTCCCCTACGCCGGCTGCCGCTCCAGGGCCGCCGCGGCCGCAGTTCGCTGCCTCGCCGGCGTTCATGACGCCCCCGGCGTCGTCTCCGTCGCCCGCCTTCTCTTACAACGTTCTGCCCAGGGCGCCGCCCCCGCGCCCGGTGGGCAGCGGCGCGGCCCACCAGCAGGTAGCTTCCGCCCCGGTACAGTATCCGAGTCCTATCCACTGCTTCAGCTTACATGCTTCACCTAGCTATTCTATGCGCTCGTATAGGAAGAGTTGTTTTTCTTTCGTTTTTTGGTGTATGATCCACATAGGTGATGTTGTAATTCCCGTGGAGGGATATATGTTGTTCACGTCACCCGGAATTTTTGTTTGCTCTGATGACAAGTGTTGAGCCGCTGACATTGGGTTGCGTTAATTGACATGCAATTTTCAACTGCAGCAGCACACTCTGAACTTAAAGAATTTCAAATTCATGACCCTACTGTAGTTCCTTTTCCAGGAGGGTCATATAGCGCCCCGTTTAAAGAGGGATATTATGTTTCAAGTTCCATGTGATATTAGTCTAGTCTGTGGATTTTCTGTAGCTTCTGTTAGCTTCATCACTAATGCTCAGTTCATGTTTTTTGACGATGAAATTCCTCTCTTAGGTTTGCATATTTGCTGTAATTGTGGTGTTATGCCTTCTGCACTGTTTTTATCTTGATAAATGAAACATTCTTTGCTAAGATTTTTTTTATCAGATGCAAAATATATACATAGATTACCTTTTTGTTGTATCACGGATGTTTGATGTGAACCTAATTAGCTTGTGGAGCTCTTGTATAAAATATTCTGAAACCATCTGAATGCTAGAAGCCTACCCAAATCAGTGATAATTCCAGGGCTTGTTTGATTTCTATAGCCTATAGCTTCTTTCATAATTAGTAAACTGAAAAATTGTTAGTGAAGCTGAGCGTACACAGCTTTGGCATCTTGCTTCTGCAACAGTTCATTTAAAAGAGTAACGAAATATGAGTATTTGACACTTATGATCACCACAAAACTACTCAACAGTGTGCAAGTTAGATTATCGTAACTAGTAGTCTTATCATTTTTCCTTTCCAGGCTCCGATGGCTCCTCCAATGCCTCCAGCAGCTCTTCAGCCACCAGCCCCACGACCGTATTTTGGGAACAGGCCATCTTTCTCATATAATGTAGCCTCACATGCCAATGCTAGCCTGCCTACTGGTCAGCAGTTTCAACTTGACACTGTAATTTCTCATGGCTTTATTATCACCAGAATTACTATTATTCCTTTCAGTATTTTCTAATGACCAGTTCCTCTTCTGTGATGCACTAACGCTTAATGCCACCTTGTCTTCCAGGGCATGAACCATTCTGTCCAAGTTCCTATGTTTGCTCGGCCAGCATCCTTGCAGCCTCCAGCTCCTGGGCAATTACCTCGCCCAAATGGACCATTCCCAGGAGCTATGGCACCAAATCCTCTGGGATCTATTCGGTTGCCATTTCCAGTGCCACCCAGGACTTCCAATATTCATTATGGAGCCAACCCACAACAGGCACAGCCCTAAAGCCTCCCAGCTTCTTTTTAAACATTGCATGCTTTGATCGGCTTGCTTCCATATGCTCTAATCTTATGAAATGGGTGCAAATAACTTCTTGAATTATTACAGGGTAACCCAGATGCTAGTGCTTCGAAGTCAGATGTCCCAAGTGCCCCAGAGGCAAGTCCCCATACCATGCAGTCACTGCCACCCCGCCCTGAGGTTTTTGGGTCTGCTGAGGGTTCTGCACCTGGACAAAGTTCTTCAAACTTGTCAACTGCACCAAGCCTCCTTGGGAGGCCTACAACCCCATCTGCTCCTTCTTTGCCTCAAACATCACCATCAGGTGCTGTTCCACGGACTGCTCAGCAACAGTTTTATCCATCCCATCCTTCAGCACCTGGTATTATTCCACCTCAACCTTTATGGGGATATCCTACACAACCTACTAGTTTTCAGCAGGCTCCTTTCTATTCATATCCACCGGGACCTCTTGGTAGACCAATGATTGGAACTTCTGCTGTAACTACATCCTTGACCAACATCCAACCACCTGGCATTACAACTGGTGGAGATCCCAAGGAACCACCGTCAACAAATCCAGGATCTGAGCAGCCCATTCATAGTTCAGTTGAACCCCATCCAACAGGTATTCTTTTTACTGGAGTTGATGATCACTTGTTGAGTCTTAGTGCCCTATTGATTCTCCAGTTCTTATGATTTCTGTGCAATGCTGAAGGGCTGGAGCACAAAAGTACTACAGGAATTCAAGATTCTGATGCATGGTCTGCCCACAAAACAGAAGCGGGCGTTTTATATTATTACAATGCATTGACAGGAGAATCAACTTATCAAAGACCACCTGGTTATAAGGGGGAGGTAGTTGCACAGAAGAATAGCTTTATCAAGTAATATAACTTCATTCTAGTCTGTGACATGACAATTTAGCATCACAATTTAACTAATTCATTTTTTCCCCTTTTTCGCTATAGCTCGAGAAGGTTGCAGCTCAACCAATTCCAGCTTCTTGGTATGTCTGCACATTTACCTTGTCCTACTTTTGACTAATTTTATGTTGGCATGTGAGCCTTGTAAGAACCTTCTTGGATTTGATTCCTCCCACCGTTATACTCTTAAGACTTCTACAAAACCATTTGCACAAACAATTTCCTGTGAATGATAGTGTCACATGGAACTCAAATATTTCACTTTGTCAGGGACAAAATTTCTGGCACAGACTGGAGCATAGTAACTACAAGTGATGGAAAGAAATACTACTATGACAATAAACAAAAGGTATGTTCTTGATAATGTCTTTGGAGGTCAGCACGTCTACTACATTGATTAATGTTGTGTTCTTTCAGTATTGCATGAATTTATTATGTATAGCTTATTTTCTCAATGATGAACAGATAAGCAGCTGGCAACTTCCGCCAGAGGTGGCTGAGCTCAACAAGAATGCTGATTCTGGTAGCTTGAAAGGAAGTTCAACTTCACTGCAGGATGCTGGTACAATAGGAAATAAGGGTGAAATAAGTGGTGAAATAAGTACTCCTGCCATACAGACAGGTGGCCGTGATTCGTTGCCACTTCGGCAAACAGTTGCCTCTGCATCGCCTTCTGCTTTGGATTTAATAAAGAAGAAATTGCAGGACGCTGGTGCTTTCAGTGTGTCCTCTCCTCTTGCTACTCCTTCATCTACTGCATCCGAGTTGAATGGATCTAAACGAGCTGAGGGTGCACCTAAGGGACAACAAGGCTCAAATAACGGTGAGAAATCAATGGATAACAGTGGCAATGAAAATATTTCAGATTCCTCGTCAGATTCAGATGATGAGGAACTTGGTCCAAGTAAAGATGACTGTATTCGTGAGTTTAAGGTGATTCTTGTGACATTATCTCGGATTTCATGATATATGCTAGGGGAGCTTTTTGCTTCTCCACGATATGTGCTTTTCCTTGAGATGCTAGTTCAAGATAATGAACTTTGGTACTTGTTCAATTCTGTTTGTACTTTGTAGCCATATGCTATTTCATGATCTTTTTGTAGGACAGCATTCTTTCTACTTTATGTAGTTGGGAATTAAAATAACTTAATACAAGTCGCTTATTAATGAAACTAGATGATTTAATAGGAACAAATTAGATTCTTTTTGTTGGTGTTGTGCAGTAACAGCATGTGGTGCATTTGTTAATGTTTGCAGGAGATGCTAAAGGAACGAGGAGTAGCACCATTTTCAAAGTGGGAGAAGGAACTACCAAAACTAGTGTTTGATGCACGCTTTAAGGTTTGTGAAGTTCGTCATCGTTGTCTTTAATGCGACCTCTTGTGGTCTGCCAAATCATTGACCATATTCCTGCTTACAAACTACCATTTGTGCCAACAAAGACTTCTTCAGTATATTGCTTAACTCCATGTAGGGTTTCTCGTAGTTGATTTCCACTTGGAAGGCACACATATATATTTTTTTGATTCAGATGTTTTTTTGCTCGAGAACATATAGTGATATAGTTAGAAACTTCTAAATGGATTATTGATTTTTCCGAATGACTAAATATCGAGGATAGCTTTGCACCTAGCTGGTGGTCTGCTTTTCTGTTTAATCCTGGCAGAGGGCCAGAACCTGAGCACATATTGACTTATCTGTTGTGACAACTCACAAGGATAAAAAAGTAACTATTGACTGATGATCTAAGTATTTTCATGTTTTTTTATTCCTTTCTACCAGGTGGTTGTGGTGTAGCAGTTGTGGTTTTATTTTCAAGGCAGTGATATAATTACCTTAACCAACTAAATTCCCGCAGCTACCTAACTTAGTTCAAGTTTTAATGGGGCAAAAAGCCAGTGCCTTCTTTCTGTAATTGATGTCATAATTTGTTATGCGTGTAGATTTACTATTATTGCAGTTAAAGGAAAAATTGAAAATCTCCTTAATAGACACTAGGTGCTATTAGAGGTAGGCTTCTTAAAAAACAGTTTGGATCCAAACCGTGGAAGCAGGTAGTTATTTTTTTTCCTACTAGCTTGGACGGATAGTTTGTAGTTACTGAAAGAAAATGAACTAACCCACGGGGATCCAAACATTTTTTGAACATCCTTGGTTATAGGTTAGCTTGAAGCTGGAAAAAAACTGAAAAATCTAGTTCATCGTGATCTGCCTTCAGACTACAGATATACAGTGATTACTCATTTGGAAAACTGAATTCTGTGTGTGCTTGTGGTTCTAAAAGAAGCTTCTAGTAGTATTTACTATTTTTAGTTATAGCAAGGTAGCAACCTCTTTAATGCTATAACAACAATAGCTTACGTGCATCAGGAAATATTTTGCATAATAACTATATTAGGCAGCGCAATACCACAAAGCAGAGCAATGTCAAACTGTACATTTGTGCTCTGTTTTTCTACTCCCAGTTATGCTGTATCCAAGACCTCATGTTGTAGTGCATTGAGTGTGATTGATGTACGGTATGTTTGTAAAGGATCAAACTAAATCTGTAGTTTCCAAAGTAGGCCCTAAATTGTACTTCTCCTCAGTTCTCACTTAAATGGAACTAGTGATTGCTATATGCTCATAGAAGAAAGATACTTTATAGTGCTTGCTGTTGAGTAAGGCACAATATATTTTCGTTTTGCTGTCCTTGCTGCTACTTGTAACTTTACAGTGTAATTCTATAATTGAATAATACTAATGATGGATTGCCCAATACAGGCTATTCCTAGCCACTCAACAAGACGGGCTATATTTGACCACTTTGTTCGAACACGTGCTGACGAGGAACGGAAAGAGAAGAGAGCAGCTCAGAAGGCTGCTGTGGAGGCATTTAAACATCTACTAGAAGAAGCATCTGAGGTTCACTAATTGCTATCGATTTTACAAGTTGTTTGAGTTTTTTCTTTAAATTACGGCATGCGGATGATAGCCAAATGGCTCAAGCTGTTGCATATCTTTGAACTACCGCTATGTGGAATGTCATGCCTTCTCAATACATAAACTGCAGGATGTTGATCCCAAAATGGGCTACCAGGAATTCGAAAGAAAAAGGGGTACTGACCCAAGATTTGAAGCCTTGGATCGAAAAGAAAGGGAGGCTCTTTTCAAGGAGAAGTAAGGCCACTGACTTATATAGAATTAATGATTTCCAGTTTCATCTTTCAGATCAAATTAACGGGCTATGTACATTTAGATGATGCATTTTCAATTGTTTGAGCAGGGTGAGGGCTATTGAAGAGAAATTTCAATCAGCACGGAATGCTGTCATAACTGACTTCAAATCAATGCTTCGAGAATGTAAAGATATTATTTCGACTAGCCGTTGGACCAAAGTAAGTTCATTGTACTCACTTCACTACACATATTGCAACAAGATGAAATGACAAAGGAGGCAGATTTTATTTATGTAAAGATAATGTAATTATCTGCCTCGTGATGATATTTTGTTTTCTGCACTTGCAGATTTAGGCCACACATTTAGATACACATTATTTCTTTTTGTTATCTTGTTGTATTGCTGACAGGAATGGATTCAATCTCCTATTGTGAAATTGAAACAATTGTTTAAACATGTAAATTTCATCTACTTGGATTTGTTTCTCCGTTCTACCTATTTAAAGTAACAAGTGAAATATGAATCCTTGCTTTGTAAGGAACGTCGTTGGGTTGGTCAAAACTAGAAAAGAGATATTTCATAATATGATCTGAGTAACTTGCCGAGGTTGTCTTCCTTTTCAATGAAATGAAATGCAAATCCTTTTGTGTGTTCTCGGAAAAAAACTTGCCGATTAGCCATTTCTTATGGGAAGTGCAAACTGACCAACAGACCAAGTCAAACAGCTGCCTCTGAGGCTCTGACATAGGACATGATTTAGTGTTGTTAGAGTATATAGTTTTGATCTCAGGTTTTCTCATAGATCTTACTACTGCATTCTACAGGTGAAAGAAAAATTCCGGAGTGATCCAAGGTACAAAGCCGTAAAGCATGAAGAGAGAGAAAACACTTTCAATGAATACATAGCAGAACTTAAATCCGCTGAACGGGAAGTGGAGCAAGCTGCGAAGGCCAAAGTGGATGAACAAGTTAGGCAACTCAGCCAATGAACTTTACGATGCTTTATTTTACTGATTGTCGCTTCACATATACTGTTGTATGCATTATCAGGCCAAGTTAAGGGAGAGGGAACGCGAAACTCGCAAAAGGAAAGAAAGGGAAGAGCAGGAAATGGAGAGAGTAAAATTGAAGATCCGAAGAAAAGATGCCGAGTCTTCATATCAGGCCTTACTTGTTGAAATTATAAAAGACCCGAAGGTGATTCAGTTGACTTATTTACTCTATATTTAACTGAACTGATCTTTGTAATGTAAGTATGTTGTTTTTCTTCCACAGGCATCATGGACAGAATCCAAGCCAAAACTTGAAAAGGACCCACAAGGTCGTGCTTTAAATCCTGACTTAGGCCAAGGTGATGCTGAGAAGTTATTCCGTGATCATGTCAAGGACTTGTATGAGGTAAATTCCTACAATTGTGGTTGTCTGTAGCTACTGTTCTAAGAATTTTAAATTGCTCTGGTATTTTGTGGCGGTTTGCTTATTGAAGTCTGCTTCCTGGTTTCTGAGCCTGTGACCGGTTCCAATCATTCTCTTCATCCATAGAGGAACTTCAAAATATTCAGCAGGTTCACATGAACTATTGCATTGAAGTATTTATGGATGGTATTATTGCATGTATTATTTGGTTGAACTCTGATGCTTGGGTCACTGCTGCTTTAACAAAGCCTCTTCAGTTTAGCGGAGTTGCTAGTGTTTTGATCGCCATATGTATCACTATCATGTGAGCTTGAATTTTTTAAGGCTCAAGTCATTGCATGCTTTTGACTGATCTTGATGTTCCTATAATTTCCCTGCAGCGTTGTGTCCGTGACTTCCGGGCACTTCTATCTGAGACCATTACCCCAGAGATAGCAACCCGGACGACAGATGAAGGAAAGACTGCAGTTAGCTCTTGGAGCGAAGCAAAAGGCCTTTTGAGATCTGACCCAAGATACAATAAAGTGGCGAGCAAAGACCGTGAGTCTATTTGGCGTCGGTATGTGGATGATATGGCAAGAAAACTTAAAAAGTCAGATACAGAGAAACCAGATACCGATGCGAGACAGCAACATAGGTCCTCTGATCCGTCAAGGCGGAGGTAACTTATAGTAGAAATTGTCCACCTGTACTTCCCTAGTTATTATTCTTCTCGGGATATTCAGGGCGTAGTCTGTCCTTTACCTTTAGGCATCTCTATGTAACAACAAATGTCTTGTATTATCATCACCAGTTTTGATACCATGAGTGTACTTTTTTTTTTCGAGCTTTTGGGCATTCAATCCTTCCTGGTGCCATTTTATGCTGTCCTGTCACATATTGTTGCGAAATAAATTTCTATATACAGTTATGAGTTACCTAGAGCTGTCATGGGGTATGTTTTCTGCACGTGCCATACTATGTTGATTGTTCTCTTTACGTGCAATTTTTTTTTTACTTCAAGCGAAGTGTCGGCCTGAGTTCCTGGCATTGTGAACGAGCCACGTAGCAGACATCCACCCACACAAACTCGCGCAAGCACTTGAGCGAATAAGTGTTTCATAAATGCCATAATAAGTGATGTCTAGCCTGAGATGGAACTCAGGACGCGTTTGATGCAGCAAATACTGGTATTATCGACCCAGATGGCAGAAGCGATGACGCTGCTATCATTTTAGCAACAAAATTCATGGACGTTGATCAGCCTTTGTCACATGGCCTCTCTGAAGCAAATGTGCATTGATGTATCAGCATCTAGTAAAGCAAGATAAGACCCTCCCCGGATTGGCTTGACGATTGAACGGTGGTTTATAAATATGAGCATGATCTCATCTTTGTTTTCCCGAGACACTTGTATGGAACAATATCCAGTACATAATAGATTTTCAAATAAATCACTAAGAGAATTCCTTGGTTTTAAAAATCTCAAGGACAGCTCCCCCGCCGCCCAAAAGGGTCAGGGAGCAAGAGAGCAAGGTAACTTCGGCTCTCCTACCCTCCTTTTGCGTAATTGTATGCTTGGATTAAGAGTGAAATGTTTTCTCTCGCAGACGATTGGCTGTATTTTTAAACAGAAGAAGAAGATTATCAAGCTCGCCGGAGATAATGGAATTATGGAGGCGTTCAAACTCAGGGGAGAAGTTGAGATCAAGCTTAAGGAAAAATATGAGATGGAGGAGCTGATCAAGAACTTTAGAGAAGATAAGTCCAAGAACAATGAGATTACTTGAACTCGTTACCTTTCTTTTTATCTGTAATCAAGTAAAGTAAGAGCAAGATTAATAACATAGCCGGCTCCTGGCTATAGAGCCCTGCCATGTCATCTTGCAGTCATCATAAAGTTCACACAATAGATTGACTACTCGTATTAGGTTGGTTGCTAAGTAAGTTTCATTAGAGATTTAATAATTTTATGTTTGGATGCCTATTGGGCTTAGGGGCAAACGGCCAGCTTTTTATGGATAACGTTTGAGGATAAACGTCCACTTATTTGATGACGGAGGGAGTACATATTAAACTAAACATCTGTTTTATAGTAGTATTAGTCTACCTTTTAGGGTGCTTTGTCCGTTGTAGAAGTAGTATTACTTTTTTCTTTGTCGGAAATGGTTGATTCTCAATTGGACTTTGATCTGTACATTTCTCAACAGTTGGACAACCTAGTCGCTACGTTTCGCTCACTCATGAAGAATGCAATAAAGGCATGGTATGAGCAGATTTGCCCGCGGCGCAGCGAGAACTCCAATTTGTGCAAAGACCTACGCGAGGTGCCACAAAGCTTTTCACATGTTGGAGAAGATAAACGACCAACTATTGTCTCTCCTTGAAATGGGAGTCTTCTTGGTCAACAAGGATCGTCTTGCTGTGGTTGTTGAAAAACTAAACCTTGGCGAGCTAGCGGATCTGTGATGGATAAGGTTCGTGGCTGCATCCTCTTCTTTCTCCCACCGGTTGACGGTGTTGGATTTCATACCCGTAGCAGTTTAACTAAGCGATCAGTTGCCACTACTTATGCTTTTAGTAGATACATATTTCTTGTTTTTTTAAGGAGAACTATCTTGGTTACGGTTGTTGTGACCTGTCCATCTAATTCGGTTCTTATCTAAGTTCAAATCTTAAGTTAATTCGTGGTTACATGGCCTTCAAAAGTTTTTTTTCCCGTGTGTGTCTGAAATGGGCCACTGCTATGAGCAGTTGTAGCTCGCACAGAAAGGGGAAAGAGAGTAGGGGCGACACCCAAACCCTCGCAAACCCCGTCCCTGCTCATCACCATCACCATGGCGTCCCTCCTCCGCCGCCGCCACACCCACTCGTCCGCCGCCTCCGTCTCCGCCCACCTCCTCCGCCGCTTCTCCGCGCTCCCCGACGTAGATCCCTCACCGGCCTCTGCCCCCGTCCCTGCCCCAACCCTCGCGGCGCCTGCCGCCCCCCGCGCCTCCATCATCGACCTCCAGCTCGCCGTCCGCGCGGCGACCGACCCGGACCGCCTCCACGCCCTCGTCTCCTCCGCGCTCTCCAGCCCCGACTACCACCGCCTCCACACCTCGCGCCCCCTCTTCTCCCTCGCCGCCGCGCGCCTCGCTCGCTTCCACCGCCCCGACCTCACCGCATCCCTCCTCGACCAGCTCCTCGCCTCCGCCCCGCCCACCCCCGGCATCCTCGCTCGCGCCCTATCCCTCTTCCCATCCCCAGACGACGCCATCCGCGCCTTCTCCTCTTCCCCACCCGCCGCGCGCTCCGACGTCTCCCTCTCCGCCCTCCTCTCCGCGCTCCTCCGCGCCGGCCGCCTCGACGAGCTCAAGTCCACCTTCAAGTCCGCCGAGTCAGCCCTCGGCGTCGCCCCGGGCTGCGCCTCCCACAACGTGCTCCTCCACGCGCTGGTCAAGGCCTCCGACCACGCGGCTGCCCGCAAGTTGCTCAACGAAATGGCCAAGAAGAAGTTCAAGCACCGCCCCGCGCCAGACATCATATCCTACAACACCGTCCTCGCGGGGTTCTCTGCCAAGGACGACGCCGAGGAGTTCGAGAAGCTGCTCAAGGAGATCAGTGAGAACAAGCTGGAGCCCAACATCACCACCTACAACTGCCGGGTCCAGTGGCTCGCCAAGAAGGAGGAGACCTTCAGGGGGGAGGAGCTGCTCGACGTGATGGAGTCCAAGGGCGTGCTGCCCAACTACGTCACCTACCACGCGCTTGTGCAGGGGTACTGCAAGGAGGGGAACGTCGGGGCGGCGATGCGTGTGTTCAAGAAGATGAAGGTGATGAAGAGGCGGGAGGGGAGGAGTGACTTGAGAGTGTCGGTGCATGCGCTCACGTACATGGTGCTGTTTAGGAGTTTGGTGGAGAGTGAAAGGCTCGACGATGCATTGTGGATCTGTAACAGCTGCTTCGCGATGAAGGCAGCCCCACCGTTTGATGCTGTCAAGGGTTTGGTGGATGGTTTGGTCAAGGCTGGGAGGTCTGCAGATGCAAAGCATGTTGTTGCCAAGATGAACTTCCTTGTCAATGGGGATGCTAAAGCTACTTGGGAGAAGGTTGCTGGTAAATTATCTATTGAAGAGGGAGCGCCAAGTTCAAATCCATGATTTGGATTTGTTCACGTGTTTTGTCCTTGGAATAAGGATGAAGAAAAAGAAGCGCATTCACATGGGATCTACTTTTTGCCTTCGTCCTACCGTAGGGCTATTTTTCAAGGTTTGAATGGTTAAAGTCAGAGTGTAATGTCTGTCTTTATTAAGCAGAATGGTAAGAAGTACCCTTTTCTGTAAGAGCTTCTTCTGTTTTTTTTTCTTTTTTGCCTTTTAGTTATATTAAAAGATGTTAAACATTTGTTGAAGTGATAAGGAGATCATGATACTATCTACTATCCTGCACTGTAACATGTTTGATTAGTACACTTCAGAATAGTTGAAGGATAATTGTGTGTTTCAAGCCTTAACCTTAAGTTGTTCCGCTTTCTTCTTTCCTTTTGAGTAGTTGTACTAGTATTAATGTACTCACCACATATTAGGAATTAATACTCACACAAGTAATCCTTTAAATTAATAAGTCATATGGTTGAACATGATGCAGTATCAGTGCCAGACTTGTACATTTATCTTGGGAACAAAGTCGAGTACCTGACAGTGTTTCATAATTGATATATAAAGCA
This sequence comes from Lolium rigidum, assembly GCF_022539505.1. NCBI lineage: Eukaryota > Viridiplantae > Streptophyta > Magnoliopsida > Poales > Poaceae > Lolium > Lolium rigidum. The sequence goes on from NC_061511.1 coordinate 130,620,723, forward strand.
TTGAACTAGAGTAAAATAGTGACTAACTAGTTACAGAGCATAAATACACTATGCTCCTTATTACATTTTTAGACTAGAAATCGTAATCATGAAATGGTACTGTGCCATGTAAAGCTTGTGTCTGATATTTCCATGTACTTGGACCTCTTTCAGTTTCAGTTAATGCCCCGGACTAGCATTCCTTCAAATGTGATACCAGGGCCAAATGCCAAGATTAATCCCCACTCCTCCCTTATTGCCCCTTTCTTCAATTCATCCCTCAAATACTCCAACACATAGAAGACTGTGTTGCTGCTCACATTCCCATAGTTCATCAGAGCCTTCCTACTGATCTTGAGTTTATCTGGCTCAAGTTCGAGGCAAACCTCTAGCCTGTTCAATATTGCTGGTCCACCGGGATGCACAGCCCAAAATAAATCATTGAACTCCTTTATGCCAACCTTGTCCATGAGTGTCCTGCAGAACCCTTCTATACGGCTTTCAATCTTTTCTGGCAAATCACGCCCCAGTTTGAAGTTAATCCCTTCCTCTGCGATCTTGCCATCAATTACCTTGTCTGTCCCTGGTAGGAACTCCTGCCTTGAGAACTCAAGCTCCAAGAAGGGGTCCTCTTCTGCCCTGATAGGGCTTGCTCCAATAATTGCAGCTGATGCACCATCACCAAACAGGGCAGCACCAACAAGGTCATAAGGGCGGTCATGGCTTGGCGGCCGGAAACCTAACACAGTTGTCTCCGCAGCTATTACAAGGACACGGCTCCCTGGATTGTTCTCTGCAATGTCCTTGGCAGTGCGGAGGCCGGCAGCACCACCTGAACAACCAAGGAGGAGAAGGGATGTGCGCACTGTGTTTGGAGGGAGGTCAAGACGATTTGCCAAGAAAAGATCACCCCCTGGGAGGCGAATCTCGCTGGATGAGACATAGACTAGGTGGGTAATATCAGCTGCGGGACGACCCCATTCACCAAGGGCAGCACGAGCTGCAGCAGCACCAAGTTCAAGCACCGCGGCGTTGCAGATGTCAAGACGTGGTGTCAATGTTGGAGTACCCTCTGTCTTCAGATCTGGGTGCTCATCCAGGAGCTCCTTTGACATGACAGTGTACCTTGTCCTCACTGTGGTGGTCCTGCCTGCGAAAGTTGAATCACATGCAAAAAATTATGCATAAATTGGAGGTACTGATGCAAATCACTACATAACAAAACATAGTCTATAAATTATGCTTCTATACTAGGAATTCCTATTTGCTCAGCCCTCACACCAGAAACTTGAAAAACCTAAATAGGTGTTCTAGTAATTTTCTTCGAGTGACAGTACAAATAATGCACAATGATACTTATAGTGTGCACATGCTATTTCTAAGTGTAAACTTGTTTTTCTTGTTGCACTATTATCCATTCCACATTATGATAGATAAACTAAAACAGGTTATATGCTACTTATTTTCTTAAGCAAAAGCGCAACTGGAAAATTAGTGAGTACTCCCTCCGATTCGATTAAATTGACATGGAGTCGTGAAGATTGCGTGCATGTACCCTGTGGTATTCACGCTGATTAAAACATATCGGAGGTAGTAGTAATGATCATGTCAACATTTTAGTTACTGAGTGGAAAATTACCTGTGTTAAATCCATTTCGCACTTATGATAATTGATGGTTAGATTAAATTGGTGTCCTAGTGGTGCACTTAGAGCTTAAGTACAACAGATGAGTATTGAGTAATGATAATTTATGTGCATATGTTGTTTCTAGGAGGATTTTATCTTTCGTATTGCACTATTTTCCTTATTATGATAGATACATCAAAATAGGTTAGATACCTACTTATTTTCTATGAATTCTTATTGTATACTATGAATTTTTATTTGCTCAGCCCACACGGAAGCATGAAAAAACTAAATCAGTGTCCTAGTAATTTTCTTAGAACAAAAGTACAACTGATGCCTAACGATACTTATACTGTGCGCATGTTGTTCCTATGTGGAAATTTGTTCTTTTCATTGCACTATTTTCCATTCCACATTATGATAGACACATCAAAATAGGTCCGACACTACTTGTTTTCTTTAAGAAAAATGTAACAGGAGTTTTAATGATCATGCAAACATTTTATTTACTGAGTGAAAAATAATCTGTCTTTCCCATTTACCAATTCTATTTTGCACCTACGATAATTGATGTTATACTAAAGCATGGTAGATTTTGTACACTAAGGTGTTACAACCAGATGGCAACCCTATTGCAAAACTTACTGTAGTTGATGATCTCTTTAAGGAGAGCGGATTACCATTACCAACTTAAAAGTCTCAGCCGTAGAAAACGAGATGTAAAAAAAGGCAAAGCCATGAAGTAAGGAAGTAACTCACAGAGGCGCTCGAGCTTTGCCCTAGTGGCGGGATCGTCGCAGCTGGTGTCCTGGAGGTAGGTCTCCACGACCTTGTCCTGGTGCAGCACTTGTTTAGGGAGGCCCTTGCCCAGCGCGAGCAGTTTGGCCTTGCCCCCCGAGCAATGGCTTCTGCCATTGCCCTCCCCGCTGATGTTACCGAGTCCAAGGCCTGACATTGCTCCTTATGCTATGAATCTCTGTCGATAAGTTTTCTACTCGTGTGATTTCGTTGTGTGCATGATGTGGGTGCTTGGCCGGTGCTTTTTATAGGGGATGGTCGCCATGGGGTTGTTTGGTTTTCAGGCTTTGCAGGGAACTGGTTGTTCGGATTTAGGCTTGAGGGAACAACAGCGTGAGTGGAATAAGGATGACAGGTTGGTTGTGGAACTGTTCATCTCGTTTTCTTCCGTTTTTTATGCAAAGGTGGCTAGGTGAAGGTTCATTCCTCCCACCCTTCTTTGGTTTCTCCATAATATTTGCCCATCGATATGGTGTGATCTTCGTGTCCCTGTTCTAAAACTGTCTCATGTTTGTTTTACCTGGAACGTGGTTGATAGTCTGTGGGCTATCAGGCACACTACATGAAACGTACTTGCAGGCTTATATGTAGTTAATTTGAGCCTGATATTGTTTATCAGCTTATTGATTTGACCAGTGTCTCTCGGCTTCTTTGGTCTTCTCTTTCTTCGAAACTAATAAACGTGCACGATAAAAAATACATCATAATAATTTGTGAACTATCAACTATGTCCTTTTAAGAAGTTTACATGTAATTTTTTCATAATTACAAAAAAATAGACGTATCACTTATGTTTGATCTCAAGGGGTGATTATTTTACAATACTACAAATTCCTTTGGACGCTAGGAGTCCGAGCAAGGCAAACCCGGACCCGACCCAACACTAATTTGAGAAGATAATTTTATAACGCAGCAACATTCAACAGAGCGAGCTACTTCAGACTTGAGAGAGTGGTTTTGTTGGCGAGCTCCATCTTCCACACTGCTACTCAAATCATGCCCTGGATGCGGGATGACATTTATTGTTTCAAAATAAATAGTCCATATCTGCACAAACAAGCCAAACTGGACTAGAGGGATAGGGATTATCCTGCAACTACTTTTCAAGAGGTTTTCATAGCTTCCTGGAAGAGAAATTGAAGGAAATTTATGAAACTGCATTAGCACACTGATATGCTGACACTAACAAAATGCTAAAATCACTGACTTCACATGCTATTTGCTATTTACATTCTCTTCTTCGTGGAATGTAAGAACTACTGGCGGTGCAAACAGGGTGACCATTAAATACTAAAGATTCTTCTTTTCCAAGACTCCATAAACAAGACCAGTTCACAAAAAATAACTATACCAAAAAAAAGTGTATATATGGGAAATACCTGTGTATCAATTGGGAAAGCAAGATGAGTTGTCATTAGCACATGCAAAACTAACAATAACATGTTCGCCATTAGGAGACTAATGAACTACGGGAACAAATAAAGGAGGGTTAAGAAACAAAATGAGGATACCATACAAATAGTATTTGATCTCATGTCAATACCTTCTAGCACTTCTGAGAAACAATATCATGTCTCAACAGAAAGGCACATTTCTTCATCAATTAATAGCAAGTTAATAACAGTCTGAGTAATAACATCTTAAGCCATACGAAATTGCTATGTTCCACCAATAACTATCTTCGAAGTTGAGATCATAAATTAAAGATAGTGAGTGGCATGTAAATATATTTTGACGTAAATAAGCTCATGGGCAATGATGCATTGATGCTGTTACACTATTGAATAGCATGTGCTTCTACAATTCAGTATAGGCCATCATCAGAAAATATAACTAAATACAAACACAAATGTGTAATTCGTCAATGAATCTAAAAGCACTCAACCTAAAACACTCAGTATGTAAGCATGTATTTCTTATGATTAGAGTTGGCAACATGTAATTTGTCCAAGTTCTTTGGGGCATGTCCAAGACCCACCATGTAATTTGACCCTGATAAATTATTTTTATTTTTTCCTGCATTTAGAAACATCCGACAACAGTCTTATTATTTTCATATTTGCAAAAAAATCATATTTCTCAAGATTGGGAAGTGAGGAAAATAATCTCAGGATTCAATAAGGAAGACAAAACAGCTTAGAATGATATCACCTTTCCCTATTACCAAAATTTGTTGGGCTCTCATTTGGTTTCGACCCCAAAATCACCAAAAAGAATCTCAAGCATGAAAAAAACCCTCATCGCTAGGATCACCTAAGATCCGATGTATAAATGTATGCAATTAAATACACGCCATACAAATATATATGTATCAAAAGGCGTTGCGTACAGGCATACCAAACATTTGATACTTTGACGATCCACAATTCAAAGCTTGTTCAATCCCAGAGGAAAAGCACATCAGGACACCTATATGCAGTAGCTGATTTGGCGGCACAATGGATGGATGACTGTTGTCGGCTCGTGGATGTTTAAATCACAATAGCAGAAATTAAGTTGAAAACTCTATCCATCAACAACCTGAAAAATGAAAATGAGAATATTTGGTAGACATGAATTGTGCAATATTGGAACTTTCTATCATAATGATCAGAAGTACAAAAAGGAGCAAACAACAATAATGAAAGAGAAAGTTGTAGTGTGTTCAGGAATAAAAAGCTCTGCATCTTATTCAAGTTTCAACACAAGATTTCAATATGAAAACATAACAAACAATTAGACTATATGGTACCTATGGAAGATTAAATATTATCGATATTTCAGCTCAGTTATGTCCTCTGTAGAAGCATGATTCGTTCTCAAGTAGACATGAGAAATTTGACTTCGATGCAAGTGAAATACATGGGACAACTTTTGCACTAAGCAGTATCCATGAGGATACAAATATATGAAAGGCATCTCATCTAGCCAGGCTGGCCAACATTGAAACCAGTGATCCTCCTTTTCTTCTCCAATGGTGCAAACGTGCTGATAATCATTAACAAACGTGCTGCAATTTTCTTTGCGGGGGGGGGGGGGTGATGTGTGCTGCACTTAATCAAACAAGGTAGACCCTCTCACCGACTTCGCCATCTGCTGTGGCCAATCCGAGGCCTTAGCTGCAGCAATATTTGCAAGTACTAATGCTCATCCTGTTTGTGTGCGCGACTGAATCATGGGGTCTCAAGGGGAATGCCATACTCTGCATTTTATTCACGCGTATGCCATTTCTGTTCATGCAGTCATAGATCCAGGGGATCATGTTCTGCTCTTCGACCCCGCTTACGAAATGTACCGAATGTGCATCGAGCTGGCTCGGGTAAGTCTTTCATTCAGTTCAGGGGTTCATCGTCTAACAGGAACGATGATGACCTCCTGTTGGTCAATGGCATGTTTCTGTAATTTGATTTCTGTACATGAAGGTGTATGTGCCATTGGATCCACCTTCTTGGACACTGAACGAGGATAAGTTTTTGGAATTTTTAACGAGTTGGACAAAGAGCGTGATCTTAAATAGGTGAATGGCTCACCACATTGTTTCTATTAGTGGATATGGATGTGCTGCTAGAGTTCTTTTTTAATGATGCTCTCCTTTGGAAGCACATACTACTGAGTGATTTGCACTTAGTATATTAGTAATTGGTTGAGTCCAACAATGGTATTTCACTTCGTTACATTGCTACATCTCATTAATGCAGCCCACATTGTTGTGGGTATACTTCATGGGTGTACCATCGACAGTGCCTAGATCCGGCGAGCCCGGGTGGCCCATAGATGGCGATGTGGCATGTGGTCCATCGGGCGGCCCAGTTGCTGTTGATCCTGAAGGATGAAGTCCGGCCCAGGAGAAGGGAGCCGGATCCGACCTACCTTTGGAGGAACCCGGATCCATGAAGGCCCAGTAGGAACCAGGATCCGGGACGACGTATAGAGGAAGGCGGATCCTTGACGTACACGGCAAGACATAGTTCCGTAGTTAGGCAAACCTGTAATCCGGCTAGGACTCTCTATGTAAACCCTAGATCCGTGCGCCTTTATAAGCCGGATCCCGGGAGCCCTAGAGGCACGACCACAACTCATTGTAACAACGCGAAAGCGCCCAGATAATTCCAGACAAGCAGCAGTAGGCCCTGTCATCGTGCAGGTGTTCCGAAGCTGGGTAAATCACGTACCACCGTCCCGTGTGCACTCCGCCCTATGGCCCCTACTTCTTCTCTCCCTCGTGAGGATCCCTCCTCCGAGGTACCGTCGATTAGGCAACGACAGTTGGCGCCCACCGTGGGGCCAACGGCGTCTGGAGGCCGGAACCGGGAGGGTTCCGCCATGGGAAGCTACGACGACACCATCGCTGTGGGGCGCGTCCTTTACGCCGGAAATCTGCCGATCGTCCCTCCGGATGAGTGTTGGATTCCGGCTAAGACTGACCCCGTCAAGCTCTCCATCGTCCCAGTTGGCGGCATACACATCTTCATCGGGGAAACCGTCAATTCCGATGGAAACCCACTGGTAAGTAGCGCTGACGCGACTGCCGCTGAGCAGGACGCAGTCGCGAAGATCCGATCTGAGACGCAGGAACCTCCTAGGGAAGATTCCGCCTTAGATCTGGAAAAATCAAACCCACCCAATCCGCCCCTGAGCAGGAAATAAAGGTGGAAGACCAATGCAGATCCGCCTGGGTCTCCCAGGTGTTAGAAAAGCAAAGGTGTCACTTCGTGCACTTCTTGGCCCATACCACCGGAACCACCCCTCAAGCCGGAGCTGGTCCCGCGCAGGTCGTGGTACCGGAAAACAACGTTGCTCCGGAGCAGCATGAGGCTGTCGGAGAAAGCGGAACTCCGGTTGAAGAGTCGATTCTGGGTAACCTAAGCCCAATTTCCGGAGATGCCCCCTCCATGGATACTGAAGAGTTCGACCGCAAGGTGAAGGAATACGGATACGGTGATCAGCCCGAAGTTGAATCCGCCCAGCCTAAACAGGTCCTTGCAACCTTGGCGGCGCTGGACCAACGCGAGTCAGAGGATGACAACACCTATTCCGATCCGCAGCCGTCCCGTGCAGGATCTCCGCTATCGCGGGATCGTCCGCACAAGGAAGTGCTGTCCCCTGAAGAGCTGGTTGAACAAGCAGGCATGGAAGCAATCACACACTCGGCTATTCTCAACAAACCAATAACCCCTGACGATGCCGCAAATCCGGAGGCTCTAGAAGCAACAAGACAGGAGATGCTGGCAATAGCCCAGAAGTTCGCCAGAACCGCAGCGGCAATGCTGGATGAGAGGAAAGAGGCCGCGCACTTCGTGGAAAATTTCCACCAGCGAGAGCTTGAGGTTGACGAACAACTGGTAAAAGTCAAGGAACTCCAGCAACACTGGAAGGACAAGGTCACCGAGCTTCAGCCGGGAGGCCGATAAAATCAGGCGGGACGCTATACCTCCTCGCAAGATCACCTTCGCGACCCCCACTGAGAAACAGCCACTCGCAACTCCAAAGGATAACATGAAGAAGGCTGCGGAGATCTTGAAGAAAAAGACCGAGGAGATCGACATCGAATACGTCCGTACGCTCGTTGCCTCAGCAATGAAGCAGCAGAGCAAGGCAGACACTTCGCACAGGTTGGAATCCAACCCGGAACATTGTGTCTCCACTGCGCAGAAGGACGCCTACGACAATCGCCATCACGATGACGAATCGCGAACTAGATCCTCGGAACGCAGAAGGAAAACCAGAGAACACCCAAATCCAATCCCCGTACCATCAAAGACACCTCCGTCAGATCCGAGAAAGGGAAAGGATGCGATGTACACTGGTAGGAACAAGTACCGGAATCCCTCTCCTCCACCCAACGGGTACCCGCGTCCTCCAATCCCTCGCCGCCGTAGTCCAGTCGGAAACACCAGGCCGCACGGTCAAGGTGGAATCAACATCCGCGACAACGTGCAGCCTCCAAGACACATGGAACGTACGCCGGAACCCCGCTGGAGCCGGGACAACGATCGAGAACCCGAGCCTAGGAGGAGTCGGAACGAAGAACGCGACCCGGAGCCTCGCAGGAGCCGGAACGACGAAGGCAGCCATCGAAGCCGGAGTCAACACCGCGAAGGACGGGGAGATTCGGATGGCGGAAGCAAGAGGTCACATCGGCCCCCTCCCAGGTCTCCCTCACCACCACCCAGCGGTGGAGGCGGAGGAGGAGGCGGAGGCGGCGGCCGGAGATCTCGCTCTCGCTCAAAATCCCCCCGCCACGGCTCGCGTGACGCACGGGAACGTCTCAACGAATACAGAAATGATTACATAGGCCCAAAGTGCTTCGGCAGGATGATTCGAGAGGAACCAACGCCAAGGATGAACCTCAAGCTACCCGGAAACCTGAAGACCTATGATGGCACCGAAAGGCCGGATACCCGGATCGAGGATTACTATAATGCAAGTAACTTTCGCCGGAGGAACCCCTAATATCGCCCGCCACATGCTTCGCTTGTACCTTGTAGGTCCAGCCCGGATCCGGCTCGGTGACCTCGAGAAGAATTCCATCTTTTGTCTGGTTCGACCTGAAGACCGCCTTCCAAAAGCACTTCAGGGGCACCTACAAAAGACCTGCCACAACAAGCGACTTACAGGCGTGTATCCAGAAGAAGGGTGAAACGTCAAGGAACTTCCTCACCCGATGGTTGGCATGCAGAAACGAGTGCGAGAACGTCGACAACCGCACAACAATGCACGCCTTCATTGGTGGCTTGAAGCGATGAGGATTGCTGCGACACAAGCTAACCTGCTTGGTCAACGCAAATAAACTGACGTTGGATGACATGATCACCATCGCCAGCGATCACACTGCCGCCGATGACGACGCAGGCGGAGATCTAGCAGCTACAGCAATTCCCCTGCATCAGCAAAAGAAGAACCGTGACAACGGTAACACCAGCGGCAATAAGCGGAAAAAACCCACCCGATGACCAGAAGAGTGGCGGATCCGAGATGGTCGCCATGGCTTTTCAGCGCGGAGGTCCAGGAGGCGGAAGAGGCCGCGGTCGCGGAGGCGGAGCCGACAGAGGCCAGCAGCGAAGTGACGAGGTCACCACAGCCGGAGCCCGCGCCCCCCAAACATACGAGGAGTACAGAGACATGCCCTGCCTAGCCCACCTGGATCCGGCTACAGGGAAGTCCACTCACACTAACCGCAACTGCAAGTGGGTCAACGATCTGAAAAATGACCCGGAAGCAGGATACAAGCGAGCCCGGAAGCACCGCCCACGCGGCAAAGGAGGCAAGGGCAAGAACAATGACAAGGAGGAGGACAGTTCTGAGGCGATGGACGAGGATGATAACTCGCCGGATCCCAAAGCGGGGTCCGCGAGTAAATCCAACCCCTTCGAGAAAAAGAGTGTGGGCGCGTACCACACCTTCCTCGGAACCCCAACAGTCCACGCCACCAAGTCAGCTTTCCGGATCCTGAACGCCACAGTTCCGGCTGTGCCGCAGTACGTCAGGTGGTCGGAAGTCCCGTGCACATTTGATAGGCAGGATCACCCTACCATTGTGCCAAAAGAATGCTACGCCTTGGTTGTAAGTCCCCGCATTCACGGGTATGATTTCTCCAAGTGCCTCATGGATGGCGGAGCCAGCTTGAACATCATGTACCTGGAGACTCTGGAGCGGATGAACCTTACCAAAGAGCAGCTCAAGCATAGCACCACTGAATTTCATGGTGTGGTTCCGGGTAAAAAGGCGAACTCTCTTGGCAGCATCAGACTTCCCGTGGCCTTCGGCGACATCAATAATTTTCGCGAAGAGATGATCACGTTCGAGGTCGTGCCCTTCAAGAGCTCCTACCACGTCATCTTCGGCAGGCCCGCCTACCACAAGTTCCACGCAAGAGCATGCTACATCTACAACAAGCTCAAGATTCCGGGTCCAAATGGTATGATTACCGTATCCGGAGACTACAAGAAGGCTCATGAGTGCGAGTTGGGCGAAGCCGCCTTCGCGAGTCTGTGATATCTGGAGAAGAGCTGAAAGGCTACAGAGCCGCGGTGGATCCGACTGAGATGCAGACCACCAAGAAGCAGATCTCTGAACAGAAAAACTCCTTCAAGGCCGCGATAGAGACCAAGAAAGTCAGCTTCAAGGAAGATGACGCTACTAAGCAAGTCTCAGTCGGAGCCAACATGGACCCCAAATAGGAAGGCGCGCTCGTCGAGTTCCTCCGCGCTAACATGGATATCTTTGCATGGCAACCTTCTGACATGTCCGGAGTACCAAGGGAACTCGCCGAGCACTACCTCAACATAAACCCGGGGGCTAAACCGGTGAAGCAAGCTATGCGACGCTTTGGAGATAAGAAGCGCCGCGCCATAGGAATGGAACTAGCTAAGTTACTAGAGGCAGGTTTTGTAGTAGAAGTTATCCATACTGATTGGGTCGCAAATCCCGTCCTTGTACCCAAAAAGAACACCGAAATACTAAGAATGTGCATCGATTACTCCGGCTTGAACAAGCATTGTCCGAAGGATCCGTTCCTCTTGCCGCGCATTGACCAAGTCATTGATTCGACGACAGGGGCGGAACTTCTGTGTTTTCTTGACGCATATTCCGGGTATCATCAGATCCGGATGAAGAAGTCCGACCAAAAGGCGACCTCGTTCATCACCCCCTTTGGCACTTACTGCTATGTCACCATGCCCTTTGGTTTGAAAAATGCAGGTGCCACTTACCAACGTACGATGCAGCGGTGCCTGAAGGACCAAATTGGCCGGAACGTACACGCTTACGTCGACGATATCGCGGTCATGACCCGGAAAGGATCCGACTTGATCAGCGACCTCACAGAAACCTTCGAGAATCTCCGTCGGTACAAGATGATGTTGAATCCGCTGAAGTGCGTCTTTGGCGTGCCAGCTGGAAAACTCCTTGGCTTCATCGTCTCTCACAGAGGCATTGAGGTTAACCCGAAAAAAATCAAGGCAATCCTGTGCATCAAAAGGCCAACTTGTCTCAAAGATGTGCAACGACTAACGGGTTGCGTCGCAGCAATCAGTAGGTTTGTTAGCCGTCTTGGCGAGAAGGCGTTACCTTTGTACAAGCTGCTGAAGAAAACAAACAAATTTGTCTGGGATGACGCAGCGGATGCAGCGCTTAAAGGATTGAAGGAAATACTCACCTCCCCACCTATCCTAGCAGCTCCAGAAGAATCAGAGCCCATGCTCCTATACCTGGCTGCTACTAACAAAGTCGTTAGTCTCGTCATCGTGGTAGAGCGAAAGGAAGAAAGTCACGAATACGGAGTCCAAAGGCCTATCTATTACATTAGCGAGGTTCTAACGGAATCCAAGCAAAGATATCCTCACTTTCAGAAGCTAGCCTACGGTGTGTTCCTAGGAAGCCGAAAGCTGAGACACTACTTCCAAGAGCACCCAGTAACAGTTGTGAGCAAAGCTCCACTGTCGACGATTCTCAACAACGTTGACGCGACTGGACGCACAGCAAAATGGGGCATCGAATTATCTGCCTTCGACATCGCATACAAAGCCAGGACTGCGGTCAAGTCCCAAGTCTTGGCAGATTTTGTCGCAGATTGGACAGAGGCTCCGGATGCAAGTCTGGAGCCGGAACCAGAAACATGGGTCATGCACTTCGATGGATCCAAGCAGCATCAAGGCTCAGGAGCCGGAGTCACCCTGAAGTCCCCTACCGGAGAAGAACTGCAGTACGTCCTGCAGATTCACTTCGAAGCTACAAACAACATGGCGGAATACGAGGCTTTACTACACGGTCTGCGCATCGCTAAGGAAATCGGGATCAAGCACATAATTTGCTGCGGAGATTCCGACCTGGTGGCACAACAAGTAGCCGGAACCTGGAACGCCAGAAACTCTGTCATGGCAGCCTACAGAGATGAAGTTGACGAGATAGCCAAGTGCTTCCTCGGATACGAAGTCAAGTACGTCAGACGCGACGATAACGCAGCGGCAGATATGCTATCCAAACTCGGATCCGGCAGGAAACCAGTTCCGCCCGGCATTTTCCTGGAGCATCTACGGATACCCTCAGTCAAGGGCGCTAACCCGGAAAACCCAGATGTGGCAGTATCTCCGGCTAGAGAAGTGATGGCTATCATCCCGGCTTGGACGCAGCCTTTCCTGGACTATCTCATCGATCAGAAGTTGCCGGAGGACGAGGTCCTCGATCATCAGACGAGTGAGTTCCTACACAATAGTTGATGGACAGCTCTACAAATGAAGTGCAACTGGAGTTTTCCTCAAATGCGTCTCCAATCAGGATGGCATTGAAATCCTCAGAGAGATCCACGCAGGGGATTGCGTGCATCACGCCGCTCCCAGGTCCCTCGTTGCTAAAGCTTTCCGGCTCGGATTTTACTGGCTCACAGCTAAAGAAGATGCTGATAAGCTGGTGAAAACTTGCCGAGGTTGTCAGTACTACGCTACTCAACCAAACGCTCCAGCCCAAGAGCTGAAGACCATCCCTATCACCTGGCCATTTGCGGTCTGGGGGCTCGATATGGTTGGTAAGTTAAAGAAATCATCTCCTGGCGGTTTTGAGTACCTCCTGGTCGCTATTGATAAATTCAGTAAATGGATCGAGGCAAAGCCAGTGAGAAAAGCCGATGGTGCTGCGGCACTCAAATTCGTCTGCAGCCTCGTGATGAGATTCGGCATCCCGCACAGCATAATCACAGATAATGGCACGAACTTCGCCCAAGGAGAATTGAAGGATTATTGTCATGACGTGGGGATCCGCCTAGACCTGGCATCCGTGGCTCATCCACAGTCCAATGGTCAGGTCGAAAGAGGTCGAAAGAGCCAACGGACTCCTCTTATCCGGAATAAAACCACGCCTTGAAGAACCGCTGCGCCGCGCAGCCGGAGCTTGGGCTGAAGAGTTGGACTCCGTCCTGTGGAGTTTACGAACTACCCCCAACAGGTCAATAGGATTCACTCCGTTTTTCCTGGTATACGGATCCGAAGCCGTGCTCCCCTCCGACATCATCCACGATTCACCGCGAGTCTCCGCCTATGATGAAGAAACTGCTGACGAGGCTAGACAACTATCTGTGGATCTGATCGAAGAGGCTCGGAATTTAGCAGACCAACGTTCCACCATTTACCAGCAGAAGCTCCGACGCTACCATAGTCGTCGAGTCCGGAATCGCTCGTTCATGGCCGGAGACTTGGTCCTCCGCCTTCGTCAGGTGAAAGATCATAAGTTGCAATCTCCATGGGAGGGCCCCTTCGTCGTTAGCAAAGTGCTTCACAACGGATCGTACTACCTGATACGTCTCCGACGTATCGATAATTTCTTATGTTCCATGCCACATTATTGATGATATCTACATGTTTTATGCACACTTTATGTCATATTCGTGCATTTTCTGGAACTAACCTATTGACGAGATGCCGAAGGGCCGGTTCTCGTTTTCTCGCTGTTTTTGGTTCCAGAAATCCTAGTAAGGAAATATTCTCGGAATCGGACGAAATCAAGACCCAGCATCCTATTTTGCCCGGAAGCATCCAGAACACCCGAGAACCGCCAGAGAGGGGGCACAGGCCCACGAGACCATAGGCCGGCGCGGCCTAGGGGTGGCCCGCGCCCCCCTATGGTGTCGCCGCCTCTTCGCCTATAAGAAGCCCCTGGACCTAAAACCTCGATACGAAAAAACCACGGTACGAGAAACCTTCCAGAGCCGCCGCCATCGCGAAGCCAAGATCTGGGGGACAGGAGTCTCTGTTCCGGCACGCCGCCGGGACGGGGAAGTGCCCCCGGAAGGCTTCTCCATCGACACCACCGCCATCTTCATCAACGCTGCTCGTCTCCCATGAGGAGGAGTAGTTCTCCATCGAGGCTCGGGGCTGTACCGGTAGCTATGTGGTTAATCTCTCTCCTATGTGCTTCAATACAATAATCTCATGAGCTGCCTTACATGATTGAGATTCATATGATGATGCTTGTAATCTAGATGTCATTATGCTAGTCAAGTGGGTTTTACTTATGTGATCTCCGGAGACTCCTTGTCCCACGTGTGTAAAGGTGACTAGTGTGTGCACCGTGTGGGTCTCTTAGGCTATATTTCACAGAATACTTATTCACCGTTATGAATGGCATAGTGAAGTGCTTATTTATATCTCTTTATGATTGCAATGTGTTTTGTATCACAATTCATCTATGTGCTACTCTAGTGATGTTATTAAAGTAGTCTATTCCTCCTGCATGGTGTAAAGGTGACTAGTGTGTGCACCGTGTGGTTCTTGTCGTAGGCTATGATCATGATCTCTTGTAGATTGTGAAGTTAACTATTACTGTGATGGTATTGATGTGATCTATTTGGTTATGTTGATCTTTCATGCACTCTAAGGTTATTTAAATATGAACATTGAATTGTGGAGCTTGTTAACTCCGGCATTGAGGGTTCGTGTAATCCTACGCAATGGTGTTCATCATCCAACAAGAGTGTAGAGTATGCATTTATCTATTCACGTTATGTGATCAATGTTGAGAGTGTCCACTAGTGAAAGTCTATTCCCTAGGCCTTGTTCCTAAATACTCGCTATCGCTGCTTGTTTACTCGTTTTACTGCGTTACTCTGCTACCATATTACCACCATCAACCACACGCCAGCAAGCTATTTTCTGGCGCCATTACTACTGCTCATATTCATTCATACCACCTGTATTTCACTATCTCTTCGCCGAACTAGTGCACCTATACATCTGACAAGTGTATTAGGTGTGTTGGGGACACAAGAGACTTCTTGCTTTGTGGTTGCGGGGTTGCATGAGAGGGATATCTTTGACCTCTTCCTCCCTGAGTTCGATAAACCTTGGGTGATCCACTTAAGGGAAACTTGCTGCTGTTCTACAAACCTCTGCTCTTGGAGGCCCAACACTGTCTACAAGAATAGAAGCTCCCGTAGACATCAAGCACTTTTCTGGCGCCGTTGCCGGGGAGGAAAGGTAAAAGGTACTCACACTCCGGATCTCGGCTACTAAGCTATTTTCGCCGTTGTAAGTACTCGAAGCTATTTCCTTTAGATCCTGCAATTGCATCTTTTTGTTTCTTGTTTACACTAGTTTGGCATAATGGACAAGAATGAGCTTCTTATTCTATTTCCTGATTTAAAACATGGATTGTTTGATGCGAAAATTAAAAAACCTATGAAATCTTATTTGCATGCTGGTAGTAATATTAGTATGAACGCTTTGAACACCATTGTTGATAATGATATAGAAAGTTCTAAGCTTGGGGAAGCTGGTTTTCATGATCTTTTTAGTCCCCCAAGCATTGAGGAGAAAATTTTCTTTGATGATACTTTGCCTCCTATTTATGATGATTATAATGATAGTGGTCTTTTGGTGCCACCTACTATGGAGAGTAAATTTTGTTGTGATTATATTATGCCTCCTACACTTGATGAGAATAATAATGATAGCTACTTTGTTGAATTTGCTCCCACTACAACTAATAAAATTGATTATGCCTATATTGGGAGTAGTAATAATTTTATGCATGAGACTCATGATAAGAATGCTTTATGTGATAGTTATATTATTGAGTTTGCTCATGTTGCTACTGAAAGTTATTATGAGAGAGGAAAATATGGTTGTAGAGATTTTCATGTTACTAAAACACCTCTCTATGTGCTGAAATTTTTGAAGCTACACTTGTTTTATCTTCCTATGCTTGTCACTTTGCTCTTCATGAACTTGTTTATTTACAAGATTCCTATGCATAGGAAGCATGTTAGACTTAAATGTGTTTTGAATTTGCCTCTTGATGCTCTCTTTTGCTTCAACTACTATTTCTTGCGAGTGCATCATTAAAACTCGCTGAGCCCATCTTAATGGCTATAAAGAAAGAACTTCTTGGGAGATAACCCATGTGT
Source organism: Lolium rigidum (assembly GCF_022539505.1). Classification (NCBI taxonomy): domain Eukaryota; kingdom Viridiplantae; phylum Streptophyta; class Magnoliopsida; order Poales; family Poaceae; genus Lolium; species Lolium rigidum. The sequence goes on from NC_061511.1 coordinate 130,637,000, forward strand.
TATTTTGCTACAGTACTTTGTTTTATATTTGTGTCTTGGAAGTTGTTTACTACTGTAGAAACCTCTCCTTATCTTAGTTTTGTGTTTTGTTGTGCCAAGTAAAGTCGTTGATAGTAAGGTTCATACTAGATTTGGATTACTCGCGTAGAAACAGATTTCTTTGTCTGTCACGAGTCTGGGCCTAATTCTCCGTAGGTAACTCAGAAAATTATGCCAATTTACGTGAGTGATCCTCAGATATGTACGCAACTTTCATTCAATTTGGGCATTTTCATTTGAGCAAGTATGGTGCCATTTTAAAATTCGTCTTTACGGACTGTTCTGTTTTGACAGATTCTGCCTTTTATTTCGCATTGCCTCTTTTGCTATGTTGGATGAATTTCTTTGATCCATTAATGTCCAGTAGCTTTGAGCAATGTCCAGAAGTGTTAAGAATGATTGTGTCACCTCTGAACATGTGAGTTTTTGATTATGCACTAACCCTCTAATGAGTTTGTTTCGAGTTTGGTGTGGAGGAAGTTTTCAAGGGTCAAGAGAGGAGGATGATATACTATGATCAAGAAGAGTGAAGAGTCTAAGCTTGGGGATGCCCCCGTGGTTCATCCCTGCATATTTCAAGAAGACTGCATCTAAGCTTGGGGATGCCCAAGGCATCCCCTTCTTCATCGACAAATTATCAGGTTCCTTCTCTTGAAACTATATTTTTATTCGGCCACATCTTATGTACTTTACTTGGAGCGTCTGTGTGCTTTTGTTTTTGTTTTTGTTTGAATAAATGCTTGTGTGGGAGAGAGACACGCTCCGCTGGTTCTTATGAACACATGTGTTCTTAGCTTTTAATGTTCATGGCGAAGGTTAAAACTGCTTCGTTCATTTTTATATGGTTGGAAACGGAAAATGCTACATGTAGTAATTGATAAAATGTCTTGGATAATGTGATACTTGGCAATTGTTGTGCTCATGTTTAAGCTCTTGCATCATATACTTTGCACCTATTAATGAAGAAATACTTAGAGCTTGCTAAAATTTGGTTTGCATAATTGGTCTCTCTAAAGTCTAGATAATTTCTAGTATTGAGTTTTGAACAACAAGGAAGACGGTGTAGAGTCTTATAATGTTTACAATATGTCTTTTATGTGAGTTTTGCTGCACCGGTTCATCCTTGTGTTTGTTTCAAATAACCTTGCTAGCCTAAACCTTGTATCGAGAGGGAATACTTCTCATGCATCCAAAATCCTTGAGCCAACCACTATGCCATTTGTGTCCACCATACCTACCTACTACATGGTATTTCTCCGCCATTCCAAAGTAAATTGCTTGAGTGCTACCTTTAAAATTCCATCATTCGCCTTTGCAATATATAGCTCATGGGACAAATAGCTTAAAAACTATTGTGGTATTGAATATGTACTTATGCACTTTATCTCTTATTAAGTTGCTTGTTGTGCGATAACCATGTTTCGGGGACGCCATCAACTATTCTTTGTTGAATATCATGTGAGTTGCTATGCATATCCAGTCTTGTGCGAAGTAAGAGAGATCTACCACCTTAATGGTTGGAGCATGCATATTGTTAGAGAAGAACATTGGGCCGCTAACTAAAGCCATGATTCATGGTGGAAGTTTCAGTTTTGGACATATATCCTCAATCTCATATGAGAATAATAATTGTTGTCACATGCTTATGCATTAAAGAGGAGTCCATTATCCGTTGTCCATGTTGTCCCGGTATGGATGTCTAAGTTGAGAATAATCAAAAGCGAGAAATCCAAAATGCGAGCTTTCTCCTTAGACCTTTGTACGGGCGGCATGGAGGTACCCCATTGTGACACTTGGTTAAAACATGTGCATTGCGATGATCCGGTAGTCCAAGCTAATTAGGACAAGGTGCGGGCACTATTAGTATACTATGCATGAGGCTTGCAACTTGTAGGATATAATTTACATAACTCATATGCTTTATTACTACCGTTGACAAAATTGTTTCATGTTTTCAAAATAAAAGCTCTAGCACAAATATAGCAATCGATGCTTTCCTCTTTGAAGGACCATTCTTTTTACTTTTATGTTGAGTCAGTTCACCTATTTCTCTCCACCTCAAGAAGCAAACACTTGTGTGAACTGTGCATTGATTCCTACATACTTGCATATTGCACTTGTTATATTACTCTATGTTGACAATTATCCATGAGATATACATGTTACAAGTTGAAAGCAACCGCTGAAACTTAATCTTCCATTGTGTTGCTTCAATGTCTTTACTTTAAATTATTGCTTTATGAGTTAACTCTTATGCACGACCTATTGATGCCTGTCTTGAAAGTGCTATTCATGAAAAGTCATTGCTTTATGATTCAGTTGTTTACTCATGTCATTACCATTGTTTTGATCGCTGCATTCATTACATATGTTTACAATATGATCAAGTTTATGATGGCATGTCACTCCAGAAATTATCTTTGTTATCGTTTACCTGCTCGGGACGAGCAAAAACTAAGCTTGGGGATGCTGATACGTCTCCGACGTATCGATAATTTCTTATGTTCCATGCCACATTATTGATGATATCTACATGTTTTATGCACACTTTATGTCATATTCGTGCATTTTCTGGAACTAACCTATTGACGAGATGCCGAAGGGCCAGTTCCTGTTTTCTGCTGTTTTTGGTTCCAGAAATCCTAGTAAGGAAATATTCTCGGAATCGGACGAAATCAAGACCCAAGTTCCTATTTTGCCTGGAAGCATCCAGAACACCCGAGAGCCGCCAGAGAGGGGGCACAGGGCCACAAGACCATAGGCCGGCGCGGCCTAGGGGTGGCCCGCGCCCCCCTATGGTGTCGCCGCCTCGTTGACCCTCTGACGCCGCCTCTTCGCCTATAAGAAGCCCCTGGACCTAAAACCTCGATACGAAAAAACCACGGTACGAGAAACCTTCCAGAGCCGCCGCCATCGCGAAGCCAAGATCTGGGGGACAGGAGTCTCTGTTCCGGCACGCCGCCGGGACGGGGAAGTGCCCCGGAAGGCTTCTCCATCGACACCACCGCCATCTTCATCAACGCTGCTGTCTCCCATGAGGAGGGAGTAGTTCTCCATCGAGGCTCGGGGCTGTACCGGTAGCTATGTGGTTAATCTCTCTCCTATGTGCTTCAATACAATAATCTCATGAGCTGCCTTACATGATTGAGATTCATATGATGATGCTTGTAATCTAGATGTCATTATGCTAGTCAAGTGGGTTTTACTTATGTGATCTCCGGAGACTCCTTGTCCCACGTGTGTAAAGGTGACTAGTGTGTGCACCGTGTGGGTCTCTTAGGCTATATTTCACAGAATACTTATTCACTGTTATGAATGGCATAGTGAAGTGCTTATTTATATCTCTTTATGATTGCAATGTGTTTTGTATCACAATTCATCTATGTGCTACTCTAGTGATGTTATTAAAGTAGTCTTATTCCTCCTGCATGGTGTAAAGGTGACTAGTGTGTGCACCGTGTTGGTTCTTGTCGTAGGCTATGATCATGATCTCTTGTAGATTGTGAAGTTAACTATTGCTATGATAGTATTGATGTGATCTATTCCTCCTAGATAGGTGATGCTAGTTTGGTTAGTGGTTGATCTTTCATGCACTCTAAGGTTATTTAAATATGAACATTGAATTGTGGAGCTTGTTAACTCCGGCATTGAGGGTTCGTGTAATCCTACGCAATGGTGTTCATCATCCAAAAAGAGTGTAGAGTATGCATTTATCTATTCTGTTATGTGATCAATGTTGAGAGTGTCCACTAGTGAAAGTCTATTCCCTAGGCCTTGTTCCTAAATATCGCTATCGCTGCTTGTTTATTGTTTTACTGCGTTACTACTGCTACCATATTACCACCATCAACTACACGCCAGCAAGCTATTTTCTGGCGCCATTACTACTGCTCATATTCATTCATACCACCTGTATTTCACTATCTCTTCGCCGAACTAGTGCACCTATTTATGAAGTGTGTTGGGGACACAAGAGACTTCTTGCTTTGTGGTTGCGGGGTTGCATGAGAGGGATATCTTTGACCTCTTCCTCCACTGAGTTCGATAAACCTTGGGTGATCCACTTAAGGGAAACTTGCTTGCTGTTCTACAAACCTCTCGCTCTTGGAGGCCCAACACTTGTCTACAAGAATAGAAGCTCCCGTAGACATCAAGCACTTTTACGGCGCCGTTGCTTGAGGAGGAAAGGTAAAAGGTACTCACACTCCGGATCTCGGCTACTAAGCTATTTTCGCCGTTGTAAGTACTCGAAGCTATTTCCTTTAGATCCTGCAATTGCATCTTTTTGTTTCTTGTTTACACTAGTTTGGCATAATGGACAAGAATGAGCTTCTTATTCTATTTCCTGATTTAAAACATGGATTGTTTGATGCGAAAATTAAAAAACCTATGAAATCTTATTTGCATGCTGGTAGTAATATTAGTATGAACGCTTTGAACACCATTGTTGATAATGATATAGAAAGTTCTAAGCTTGGGGAAGCTGGTTTTCATGATCTTTTTAGTCCCCCAAGCATTGAGGAGAAAATTTTCTTTGATGATACTTTGCCTCCTATTTATGATGATTATAATGATAGTGGTCTTTTGGTGCCACCTACTATGGAGAGTAAATTTTGTTGTGATTATATTATGCCTCCTACACTTGATGAGAATAATAATGATAGCTACTTTGTTGAATTTGCTCCCACTACAACTAATAAAATTGATTATGCCTATGTTGGGAGTAGTAATAATTTTATGCATGAGACTCATGATAAGAATGCTTTATGTGATAGTTATATTGTTGAGTTTGCTCATGATGCTACTGAAAGTTATTATGAGAGAGGAAAATATGGTTGTAGAGATTTTCATGTTACTAAAACACCTCTCTATGTGCTGAAATTTTTGAAGCTACACTTGTTTTATCTTCCTATGCTTGTCACTTTGCTCTTCATGAACTTGTTTATTTACAAGATTCCTATGCATAGGAAGCATGTTAGACTTAAATGTGTTTTGAATTTGCCTCTTGATGCTCTCTTTTGCTTCAACTACTATTTCTTGCGAGTGCATCATTAAAACTGCTGAGCCCATCTTAATGGCTATAAAGAAAGAACTTCTTGGGAGATAACCCATGTGTTATTTTGCTATAGTACTTTGTTTTATATTTGTGTCTTGGAAGTTGTTTACTACTGTAGCAACCTCTCCTTATCTTAGTTTTGTGTTTTGTTGTGCCAAGTAAAGTCGTTGATAGTAAGGTTCATACTAGATTTGGATTACTGCGCAGAAACAGATTTCTTTGCTGTCACGAGTCTGGGCCTAATTCTCTGTAGGTAACTCAGAAAATTATGCCAATTTACGTGAGTGATCCTCAGATATGTACGCAACTTTCATTCAATTTGGGCATTTTCATCTGAGCAAGTATGGTGCCATTTTAAAATTCGTCTTTACGGACTGTTCTGTTTTGATAGATTCTGCCTTTTATTTCGCATTGCCTCTTTTGCTATGTTGGATGAATTTCTTTGATCCATTAATGTCCAGTAGCTTTGAGCAATGTCCAGAAGTGTTAAGAATGATTGTGTCACCTCTGAACATGTGAGTTTTTGATTATGCACTAACCCTCTAATGAGTTTGTTTCGAGTTTGGTGTGGAGGAAGTTTTCAAGGGTCAAGAGAGGAGGATGATATACTATGATCAAGAAGAGTGAAGAGTCTAAGCTTGGGGATGCCCCGTGGTTCATCCCTGCATATTTCAAGAAGACTCAAGCATCTAAGCTTGGGGATGCCCAAGGCATCCCCTTCTTCATCGACAAATTATCGGGTTCCTTCTCTTGAAACTATATTTTTATTCGGCCACATCTTATGTACTTTACTTGGAGCGTCTCGTGTGCTTTTGTTTTTGTTTTTGTTTGAATAAATGCTTGTGTGGGAGAGAGACACGCTCCGCTGGTTCTTATGAACACATGTGTTCTTAGCTTTTAATGTTCATGGCGAAGGTTAAAACTGCTTCGTTCATTTTTATATGGTTGGAAACGGAAAATGCTACATGTAGTAATTGATAAAATGTCTTGGATAATGTGATACTTGGCAATTGTTGTGCTCATGTTTAAGCTCTTGCATCATATACTTTGCACCCTTTAATGAAGAAACACTTAGAGCTTGCTAAAATTTGGTTTGCATAATTGGTCTCTCTAAAGTCTAGATAATTTCTAGTATTGAGTTTTGAACAACAAGGAAGACGGTGTAGAGTCTTATAATGTTTACAATATGTCTTTTATGTGAGTTTTGCTGCACCGGTTCATCCTTGTGTTTGTTTCAAATAACCTTGCTAGCCTAAACCTTGTATCGAGAGGGAATACTTCTCATGCATCCAAAATCCTTGAGCCAACCACTATGCCATTTGTGTCCACCATACCTACCTACTACATGGTATTTCTCCGCCATTCCAAAGTAAATTGCTTGAGTGCTACCTTTAAAATTCCATCATTCGCCTTTGCAATATATAGCTCATGGGACAAATAGCTTAAAAACTATTGTGGTATTGAATATGTACTTATGCACTTTATCTCTTATTAAGTTGCTTGTTGTGCGATAACCATGTTTCGGGGACGCCATCAACTATTCTTTGTTGAATATCATGTGAGTTGCTATGCATATCCGTCTTGTCCGAAGTAAGAGAGATCTACCACCTTAATGGTTGGAGCATGCATATTGTTAGAGAAGAACATTGGGCCGCTAACTAAAGCCATGATTCATGGTGGAAGTTTCAGTTTTGGACATATATCCTCAATCTCATATGAGAATAATAATTGTTGTCACATGCTTATGCATTAAAGAGGAGTCCATTATCTGTTGTCCATGTTGTCCCGGTATGGATGTCTAAGTTGAGAATAATCAAAAGCGAGAAATCCAAAATGCGAGCTTTCTCCTTAGACCTTTGTACAGGCGGCATGGAGGTACCCCATTGTGACACTTGGTTAAAACATGTGCATTGCGATGATCCGGTAGTCCAAGCTAATTAGGACAAGGTGCGGGCACTATTAGTATACTATGCATGAGGCTTGCAACTTGTAGGATATAATTTACATAACTCATATGCTTTATTACTACCGTTGACAAAATTGTTTCATGTTTTCAAAATAAAAGCTCTAGCACAAATATAGCAATCGATGCTTTCCTCTTTGAAGGACCATTCTTTTACTTTTATGTTGAGTCAGTTCACCTATTTCTCTCCACCTCAAGAAGCAAACACTTGTGTGAACTGTGCATTGATTCCTACATACTTGCATATTGCACTTGTTATATTACTCTATGTTGACAATTATCCATGAGATACACATGTTACAAGTTGAAAGCAACCGCTGAAACTTAATCTTCCATTGTGTTGCTTCAATGTCTTTACTTTAAATTATTGCTTTATGAGTTAACTCTTATGCACGACCTATTGATGCCTGTCTTGAAAGTGCTATTCATGAAAAGTCATTGCTTTATGATTCAGTTGTTTACTCATGTCATTACCATTGTTTTGATCGCTGCATTCATTACATATGTTTACAATATGATCAAGTTTATGATGGCATGTCACTCCGGAAATTATCTTTGTTATCGTTTACCTGCTCGGGACGAGCGAAACTAAGCTTGGGGATGCGATACGTCTCCGACGTATCGATAATTTCTTATGTTCCATGCCACATTATTGATGATATCTACATGTTTTATGCACACTTTATGTCATATTCGTGCATTTTCCGGAACTAACCTATTGACGAGATGCCGAAGGGCCAGTTCTCGTTTTCTCGCTGTTTTTGGTTCCGGAAATCCTAGTAAGGAAATATTCTCGGAATCGGACGAAATCAAGACCCAGGCATCCTATTTTGCCCGGAAGCATCCGGAACACCCGAGAACCGCCGAGAGGGGGCACGGGCCCACGAGACCATAGGCCGGCGCGGCCTAGGGGTGGCCGCGCCGCCCTATGGTGTCGCCGCCTCGTTGACCCTCCGACGCCGCCTCTTCGCCTATATAGAAGCCCCCGGACCTAAAACCTCGATACGAAAAAACCACGGTACGAGAAACCTTCCGGAGCCGCCGCCATCGCGAAGCCAAGATCCGGGGGACAGGAGTCTCTGTTCCGGCACGCCGCCGGGCGGGGAAGTGCCCCCGAAGGCTTCTCCATCGACACCACCGCCATCTACATCAACGCTGCTATCTCCCATGAGGAGGGAGTAGTTCTCCATCGAGGCTCGGGGCTGTACCGGTAGCTATGTGGTTAATCTCTCTCCTATGTGCTTCAATACAATAATCTCATGAGCTGCCTTACATGATTGAGATTCGTATGATGATGCTTGTAATCTAGATGTCATTATGCTAGTCAAGTGGGTTTTACTTATGTGATCTCCGGAGACTCCTTGTCCCACGTGTGTAAAGGTGACTAGTGTGTGCACCGTGTGGGTCTCTTAGGCTATATTTCACGGAATATTTATTCACCGTTATGAATGGCATAGTGAAGTGCTTATTTATATCTCTTTATGATTGCAATGTGTTTTGTATCACAATTCATCTATGTGCTACTCTAGTGATGTTATTAAAGTAGTCTATTCCTCCTGCATGGTGTAAAGGTAACTAGTGTGTGCACCGTGTGGTTCTTGTCGTAGGCTATGATCATGATCTCTTGTAGATTGTGAAGTTAACTATTGCTGTGATGGTATTGATGTGATCTATTTGGTTATGTTGATCTTTCATGCACTCTAAGGTTATTTAAATATGAACATTGAATTGTGGAGCTTGTTAACTCCGGCATTGAGGGTTCGTGTAATCCTACGCAATGGTGTTCATCATCCAACAAGAGTGTAGAGTATGCATTTATCTATTCTGTTATGTGATCAATGTTGAGAGTGTCCACTAGTGAAAGTCTATTCCCTAGGCCTTGTTCCTAAATATCGCTATCGCTGCTTGTTTCTTGTTTTCTTTGCGTTACTACTGCTACCATATTACCACCATCAACCACACGCCAGCAAGCTATTTTCTGGCGCCATTACTACTGCTCATATTCATTCATACCACCTGTATTTCACTATCTCTTCGCCGAACTAGTGCACCTATACATCTGACAAGTGTATTAGGTGTGTTGGGGACACAAGAGACTTCTTGCTTTGTGGTTGCGGGGTTGCATGAGAGGGATATCTTTGACCTCTTCCTCCCTGAGTTCGATAAACCTTGGGTGATCCACTTAAGGGAAACTTGCTGCTGTTCTACAAACCTCTACTCTTGGAGGCCCAACACTGTCTACAAGAATAGAAGCTCCCGTAGACATCACTACCTCGTCGATTTCCGAGAACTAAAGGACAGACCTGCCAATTGGCACCGGAAACGCAAACGGGAGGATCCAGATGACATTTACAATGAAACAGAGCGTCCTTGGAACATTGCACAGCTACGTCCTTTCCACACTTAGCATAAGATTACATACTTTGTAACAACATTATACATGATCAATGAAATAAAGCCTTTGGTTCACTCTATGAGTCATTTACCTCCTTTACTTGTTCATTTTTAGATCGTGTATGTTTTTCGACTAAAACCGCAGAGCTGGATGTTTCCGCCTAGGCGTGTATGATAGTTGTGATTTTTCAAAAATCGTCCTTTAGGACGTAAGCTTAAGTTTTCTGATGGAAATCTTTTCTGTTGCGAGTTCGTGGATTCCTAGTAGCGATTTCCGGCACCTGGGCTGGGGGATTGTTTCCACGGTTATTGACGGATTGCCATTGGGCTTCGTCGCCGCTGGCGAGCGTCTCCGGCTAAAGGTCTTCCGGCTCGTGGAAGGTCAAGTGAGTAAGCCGGAAAACATGAAAATCAGCACTTGCTTTCCAACAAAAACGAAACATGCAAATAATGTCAAGGATCGCAGGATAAGTTGTTTCCGCACATGCATAGCTGTTTCGTCCCTAACTACTTAAGAATTTAAGTTATATTACAAACCCACTCCGGGGCCAAAATGATGCAACACTGTTTCATTGTTTCGCAGGAATTCTACGCGGAGGAATGCTCTTCCTCAGATTCCACATAGGCGGAGCCGTCGCCGGAGTCCTTGCCGGAGTCGCCATCGGAGAAGTCTTCGGATTGGTCGGCGCTTGATCCGGAACCCTCTACGTCGACCTCCTCGGCGTCTTCCTCCTCATCTTCCGCATCCGAGAAGCCCTTGGGGAGATCATACTTGTTATACCGAACGAGTGATTAACTCGCCCAACAAAGATGCGATCAAACCCTTTGGTTTCCGCGAGGATGGCGCGCATGTTGGTACCCTTAGGAGTATCACACGCAACATCCGCGAACTTCATGGTGGGGAAGTGCGCCTTGTAGGTGGCCAAGACAAGGGAGGCGACTCCGCGAGCAGAAGATTCTTGCCAATCCTTGACAAGTTCCGGCACTTGCTTCATCGACTCTGGACATAGTGTCAATCACGGTGGTCTTAGCCCTTTTCAAAGACAGAGATTTGGCGATTCCGCGACACGCTTCGAAAAGCTCGTCGATGGAACTCCGCGCTTCATCATATGCTTCCGTCCTCTTGAGGTTTGAGTCCTTGGACCATTCAAACCCAAGACTTGCTGCGAACAAAGGGATCAGTTCCTTCGCGGACACAAGCAACATATGATAAAGTCGGAACTGCAACGACAAAGAATGCTTACGGAAGATCATCTTGTCAATAGCCTCCGCCTCTGCTTCTTGAACTTTATTTTTTGCCACTAAGGAGGTTACCCTTTGATGGCTCTTCTTTAGTTTCTCAGCAAGTTCCGCCAGGTCATGGGCGTGCTTCTTGGAGAGCTCCTTCCTCGCCAAGTTTTCCTTCTCGGAGGAATCCTTGATAAAGTTCTTGAGGGATTCGTTCTCCGCCTCGAGCACTTTGACTTTGGCGGACAGCTCATCAAAGGTGGAGTGCTTGGCAGTCTCTTCTGTAGGCGGAAAAGTCACAACATGTCATGCGTCATGAAAAATTATAGCAACATACATATCCAACTCGGAGTTCGTACCCTGAAGGCGGGTCTCCAAGCGATTAATAGCTTTCTGGCTATTTTCCGCATTCTGGCGTAGCCCCTCAATCTCTGTTATTTGCTCCAGCACGTGGGTGCGCAGATCTTCGTGCAGCTTCCGCGTGTTCTGAGAAGCAGACAAGAGTTAGTCGGATATTCAAAATTCTGGGGGCTGACGAGGAGTTCAAAGTCTTGGAGGAGTAAAATTTTAAATTTCCGCCTAAGGTACATATTGAAGAAAGCATCGGCTAACACATGTTACACGGAAAAATGTCTAACCCAATGCTTGGGGGCTAGTGTTACCTGGCGCACATCCTTATGCTTAGCAAAGAAGACCTTGAGATCACTCTCGAGGTCGGAGAGCTCCTTCATTTCCGTGTCTGCAGGCCCCCACACCTTCTCCATCATGTCGGAAACTTTCGCGTGGCGTTGGGCAAGGGTAAGCTTTTGCAGAGACGGAGTAGGTTGAGGGTCAGCTTGGAGCGTGCTGGTAGCATGAATCAGTTGCACCTTCTGCTCATACTGCTAAGGTGTAGGTTCGGCGGAGGTGGCAGTTGGTTGCTCAGGCGGAGGCGTAGACGAGGATGCGCCCTTTCCGGAACCACCATGGCCAGTTGGGTCTTCAGGAAGGTCATCAATGTTGATGACGTCCTTGGGATCCGGTTTGGTGGCAGAGGAGGCTTTGGGCGGAACCTCAACCTCTGGCGTAACAGGGATGGAAGCCGGAGATGGCTTGACCTTCTGCTTCAGGGCTCTTGGGGCCCTGGGGGGCTGGCTTCCGGAACTTCTGTAAAAGAAAAAAAGCATAATAGTTAAGTAAGTACTTGCTCGTGATAACAGAAGATTTTGGAATTCGGAAATAGAACACTTACCCGGAAGGTTTAAAGAACTGGTGAATGTCGGGTTGGGCTTTGTTGCTGGTGTCGATGAGCTTGAGGCGCTTCTTCTCCGCCTCTGCCTTCCGGGTAGCCGCGGTGCTAGGCACTTCGCGGGCGCGTTTGGCTGCAGGGCTGGAGGGAGCAGCTCTCTTCCTCTTGGAGGGACGCGGAACCTCAGGAGCTTCCATCTCCGATGCGGCTTCCGGATCCGTGTTGCCCGTGGATGGGACTCGGAGGAGAGTGCCGAGTTCACCTTCCTCGAGGGCTTCGAGCTAAGTTACAGAGCCATCACTTAGACAAAATTGTAAGTACAAAGGAAAACAATGTTCAAGTCGAGATAGTATACCGCGGTCCCGGAGCCGCTGGTGTGGATGTCCTTGTTACACACGTGAACATGTAGTTCACGCGGAATTTTGATGAGGAGCCGGATCCTCTTGTCGATGGCGTCGGCGGAAAGATTGTCCTTCGAAGCGCGCATCGGATCCTCGCGCCCCGTGTAGTGGAACATCAAGCGGTCCCGATGCTGAAGTGGCTGGATCCGCTTGGTGAACCAAGACATGGTGAGGTCCGTTCCCGTCAGGCCCTCCTCTGTGAGCTTGCAAATCCGCCTGACTGCGCGGGTTAGCTATGGTGACTTGGAGAGGTGGGGGCACTGCGTCCATGCCGGAGTTTCGCTGGCAGGGCTGTTCTTGAACGGCGGCAGCTTCCTCTCGCCCGCCGGGTCGGAGACGTCCTTCAAGTAGAAGAAACCTCCGGACCAGTACCGCGCGGATTCGTGGCGGTCGGTAGGGGGGTAGACGCGGCCGGGGCGGAGCATGAAGGTGATGGACCCGCAAGTCGCCAACTCGGAGGTCTGGCGGATCTTCTCCTTCTTGACGGAGAAATAGTATTGGAATAGGGGAAGTTCGGGAGTTACCCGGAGATGTCCCTCGCAGAGAGTGACGTGGTTGCTAATCGCCAGCACGCTGTTTGGCGATATGTTGTGGGGCTGAAGCCCATATTCCTTCATAATTTCCGAGAAGAAATCTGATGGCGGGAAGGAGAAGCCTCGCTCCACTAGCGCCTTAGTCACCACCATCTCGCCTTCTTGAGGGGCTGGAGATAGGGAACCCGGAACTGTACGCCAGCTTCCTGGACGCAGGAAACCTTCCGCCTCGAGGTTCTGCAGCTCCATTTCGGTAGTGGTGCAGGGCCACCATTTTCCTTTGGCTTCGGAGTCTCGCTGACGGGCCTTGGATTTCTTGGCGGCGTTTTCTTCCGCCTTCTGTTCCGCCTGTTCCGCCCCGGAGGTTTTCTCCGGGTTCGCGGAAGTTCCTTCGGCGTCCTTTCCGGAGTCCCTGGTGGGATCCAGTTGGACTGGAATGCAGGGAGGAGGGGCGGAGGAGATGGGGGTCGCCATAATTGGCTCGGAGGTTGGAGGCGGAGTCGCAGAAGACATCTGAAGAAAGAACAGTGGCGGAAAACGGAATTTAGTCGGATCCACATCATCTTCCTAAGAGTCATCCCTTCCAACTACGGCGAAAGATTGAAGCTCGAGAACTCACCGTAATGGATTCCGCGGTGGTCGGGGTCGCCGGCGACGAGGATTTCGCGCGGTGGCTCGCTGAAGCTAAGAACGCGATGAACTGTGCGGCGGCACAACAGCTCCGGCGAGACTCCGGCGGGTTTTCCGGCAGACTCCGGCACGGCGGAGGAAGAGCTCGAGGGCGGCGCTTCGCAGAGAGGTGAAAAGGGGGGTGAATGAGGGTTTGGAGGTTGACGGTGGATATTTATAGGCCGTCGGGAGGAGATTCGTGCTCCGCATCCTGTGGTCGGAACGCAAGCGTCGCACCGTTGGATGCGTGACACGTGTCAAAACCCTAAATGGTAAATATGGCTAAGGATAAGTTACCGCTCAAATCGCGCGAGAATGGCGCCAGAATTGGCGGAACCGTTTGAGTCTTTTGAGATTCCGGGTAAACAGCGCGAAGATAAGCAGTTCTCATTCGCAAGCAGGGGAGTAACCCGTAGACATGTTTTAAACTGTCGATGGGTGAAGTCCCGCAGGATGGGAGGGTTTTTTTGACTAAAAGTTGGGAAAAAAGAAAATGTGAAGTTGGAGTTCTTCAAGTTTCTCCGCGTTACCAACATTGCCGGAGACCATAAGGCGCTAGCAAGGCGGAAACAGGAGGTGAAACTCGGAGAACTCTGGGGGCTACCGTTGTGGGTATACTTCATGGGTGTACCATCGACGAGTGCCTAGATCCGGCGAGCCCGGGTGGCCCATAGATGGCGATGTGGCATGTGGCCCATCGGGCGGCCCGGCTTGCTCGTTGATCCCGAAGGATGAAGTCCGGCCCAGGAGAAGGGAGCCGGATCCGACCTACCTTTGGAGGAACCCGGATCCATGAAGGCCCGATGAGGAACCCGGATCCGGGACGACGTATAGAGGGAGGCGGATCCTTGACGTACACGGCAAGACATAGTTCCGTAGTTAGGCAAACCTGTAATCCGGCTAGGACTCTCCATGTAAACCCTAGATCCGTGCGCCTTTATAAGCCGGATCCCGGGAGCCCTAGAGGCACGACCACAACTCATTGTAACAACGCGAAAGCGCCCAGATAATTCCAGACAAGCAGCAGTAGGCCCCTACTTCTTCTCTCCCTCGTGAGGATCCCTCCTCCGAGGTATCGTCGATTAGGCAACGACACACATAATCCAACAGGGAAGGTTTTTAGCAAGGAGGAGTTGCTTATTATTGTTAAGCTTCATGCACTAGCCACTTGAACCAAAAGTCCGAACTGACGGGAAGACGAGAAGACAAGTCAATACGTGCAGAGAGGCAAAGAGGCAGCGGAAGGCCGGATACACACGGCAGGAGGCTGCTGGGATTTTTTAAAATAAATTGTGAAAACCAGGATTTGAACTCGAGACCTGGGGCTCTGATACCATATTAAGCTTCATGCACTAGCCACTTGAACCAAAAGTCTGAACTGATGGAAAGGGCTAGGCAATCTACTTTGTACACGTCAACAATTATTTCTAAAGCTTGTCATAAAATGGACTGCTTTGCAATAACAGATGGGGTAAATCTGCGTGATGATATATACAGAAATAGCTTGTGGTACATAAATGTCTTCAATAAATTTCATTAATATGTTTGTCCGTTGTTGAAATTATAAGTCTGAAACTCTAAAAATGTTCCAGGTTTATGAGTATATTACTTACGACGAGAATAAGCATATCTCTCTGGCTTCTCTTCCAGGAATGCAAGAGAGGACCATCATCACATCTTCACTGTCAAAAACTGATAGTGTAACTGCTAGGTATTACTCAGTTGCTGTGGCGCAAACAACACATAGCTACATTCGGTGCAAATTCTTGCTACTGATTTGGGATGTTAACTATGGGCTGTGCAAACATACTAGGTTGGAGAATTGGATGGGTTTGTGCTGGAGCAAACATAGCAGCAGCAATAATAAATATCCATGTCAAACTTACAGATTCAGCTCCTGCACCATTCCAAGAAGCTGCATTGATTGCATTAACCAGCACAACAGACTACTCTTAAAACAGTAAGGTTTTCTGTTAATCGTTTATGATTAACTACTCACCATCACATGACTTACCTTGGACAGGACTATGTGGTGTTAAGAGACTTCATTCTTCAATTGCTGAAAAATTACGGTTTCCACATTAGCTTCGAGCCGCAAGGTTTTTTTTTTAAAAAATAAAAAATGAAACTGTGTCTAGGAGGAACTAGACACTTGTTGATATAGTAGAAGCGGGACTTGGCGTGACAATTCCGAAATTCGTCCCTGACAGGAATCGAACTCCGGTCGTTGGGGTGCGCCACTGCGACCCCAACCACTGGGCTAAGCCCACGTCGTCGAGCCGCAAGGTTTAGGGTGTGTTTGGATTGCTACCAAAATATACCTTACCAATTTTTTGGTCATGGCCAAAAGATTGGTCCTTGTTTGGATGGTTGCCAATTTTTTGGTTTGCCAATGCTCCAGTACCAACTCTACTTCATTTTTTTAGCCAATGTTGACCAACTTGTAGGCAAGGAATAGCTCAACCAAAATTTTGGCTAGCCAATATTTTGGTAGGGCAATCTTGGGCACAAACCAAACAAGCCCTTAGTCTTTGTGTTTGCTGAGTTGCCCAAGTCTTGGAAAATTTCAGATGTGAGATAGTTTTACATACTAAACTACTGTTGAAGTATGAGGCACATGTATAATCTGCAATTCAAGCATTTGAATAAACAATTGTTCAGTGAAATGGGAAGTAAAACACAATATTATTTGACGGGCACTTGTTGTTTTATAAGTTCCTTTGCGGACAACAACCCATGTGTTATAAAGAAATACAATTTCTCATGAATGGTTTACTATATTGATTTTCCAGATAATATTGTACTACTATGTTTCATAATTGATAGATAAAGCATTGAATTACAGTAAAATAGTGACTAAGTAGTTACAGAGTGTAAATACACTATGCGCCTTATTACATTCTTAGACTAGAAATCATAATCATGAAATGGTACTGTGCCATGTAAACTTTGTGTGTGATATTTCCATGTACTTGGACCTCTTTCAGTTTCAGTTAATGCCCCGAACTAGCATTCCTTCAAATGTGATACCTGGGCCAAAAGCCAAGATCAATCCCCACTCTTCCCTTATTGCCCCTTTCTTCAGTTCATCCCTCAAATACTCCAACACATAGAAGACTGTGTTGCTGCTCACATTCCCATAGTTCATCAGGGCCTTTCTACTGATCTTGAGTTTATCTGGCTCAAGTTCGAGGCAAACCTCTAGCCTGTTCAATATTGCTGGTCCACCAGGATGCACAGCCCAAAATAAATCATTGAACTCCTTTATGCCAACCTTGTCCATTAGTGTCCTGCAGAACCCTTCTATACGGCTTTCAATCTTTTCTGGCAAATCACGCCCCAGTTTGAAGTCACTCCCTTCCTCTGCGATCTTACCATTAATTACCTTGTCTGTCCCTGGTAGGAACTCCTGCCTTGAGAACTCAAGCTCCAAGAAGGGGTCCTCTTCTGCCCTGATAGGGCTTGCTCCAATAATTGCAGCTGATGCACCATCACCAAACAGGGCAGCACTAACAAGGTCATAAGGGCGATCATGGCTTGGCGGCCGGAAACCTAACACAGTTGTCTCCGCAGCTATTACAAGGACACGGCTCCCTGGATTGTTCTCTGCAATGTCCTTGGCAGTGCGGAGGCCAGCAGCACCCCTGAACAACCAAGGAGGAGAAGGGATGTGCGCACTGTGTTTGGAGGTAGGCCAAGACGAGTTGCCAAGAAAAGATCACCCCCTGGGAGACGAATGTCAGTGGATGAGATGTAGACTAGGTGGGTAATATCAGCTACGGGACGACCCCATTCACCAAGGGCAGCACGAGCTGCAGCAGCACCAAGTTCAAGCACTGCGGCGTTGCAGATGTCAAGACGGGGTGTCAATGTTGGAGTACCCTCTGTCTTCAGCTCTGGGTGCTCATCCAGGAGCTCCTTTGACATGACAGTGTACCTTGTCCTCACTGTGGTGTTATTGCCTGTGAAAGTTGAATCACATGTAAAAAAAATGCATAAATTAGAGGTAGTGATGCAAATCACTACATAAAAAGCTAAATAGGTGTTCTAGTAATTTTCTTAGAAAGAAAGTACAACTGGTGCATAATGATACTTATAGTGTGCACATGCTATTTTTAAGTGGGGGATCTTGTTCTTATTGCACTATTTCCCATTCCACATTATGATAGATACACTATAATAGGTTATGTGCTACTTATTTTCTTAAGCAAAAGTGCAACTAGAATTTGTGAATGAGCTGCGTCAACTATTCCGGGCCAGAGGGAGTAGTAATGATCATGTGAACATTTTAGGTATTGAGTAGAAAATTACCTGTGTTAAATCCATTTCACACCTATGATAATTGATGGTTAAACTAAATTGGCGCCCTAGTGATGCTCTTAGAGCTTAAGTACACATGATGAGTATCGAGTGCTAATTCCATTTGTTTCCTTTAAGAAAAAGTGCAACTGGAGTTTTAATGATCATGCAAACATTTTATTTACCGAGTGAAAGATAATCTGTCTTTCACATTGCACTAATTCTATTTTGCGCAGTCGCTAATTGATGTCATACTAATGCATGGTAGATTTTGTACACTGAGATGCTACAACCAGATGGCAATCCTATTGCAAAACTTATTGGTGTTGATGATATGTTTAAGGAGAGCGAATTACTAGTCTCAGCCGGTGAAAATGAGACGTAAAAAAGGCAATGGCATGAAGGAAGGAAGTAACTCACAGAGGCGCTCGAGCTTTGCCCTGGTGGCGGGATCATCGCAGCTGGTGCCATGGAGGTAGGTCTCCACGAACTTGTCCTGATGCAGCACGTTTTTAGGGAGGGCCTTGCCCAGCGCGAGCAGCTTGGCCTTGCCCCCCGAGCAATGGCTTCTGCCATTGCCCTCCCCGCCGATGTTACCGAGTCCAAGGCCTGGCATTGCTCCTTATGCTATCACTCTTGGTCGAGAAGTTTTCTACTCGTGTGATTTCGTTGTGTGCATGATATGGGTGCTCGACCGGTGCTTTAATAGGGGATGGTTGCCATGGGGGTTGTTTGGTTTTCAGGCTTTGAGTTGAACAAGGATGGCAGGTTGGTTGTACGGAGTAGAACTGGTCATCTCGTTTTCTTCCGTTTTTTATGCAAAGGTGGCTAGGTGATCTTCGTTCGTGTCCCCGTTCTAAAACAGTCTCGTGTTTGTTTTACCTGGAACGTGGTTGATAGAGTCTGTGGGCTGTGTCAGGCACACTACATGAAACGTAGGAGCAGGCTTATATAGTTAATTTGAGCCTGATACATGGAACGTGGTTTATCAGCTTGTTAATTTGACCAGTGTGGATTCTTGAGCTGAAACCTGGAGATTCAGTTGCTGCTTGACGCCTAATACGCAGAGTCTGAAAACAGCCAGCTAGCAGTGCGACCAGAACCACGAGGGCATGAGCACTTGCTGCAAAAACTGAGAAGAGAAGGGATGATTTACGTACACGACTTTCATTTCTCGGTCAAGTCAATATTACTGCCGTTTGATCCTTATCTATGGACAGTCGGTCAAATATTAAGGCATCTACAACGGGTCAACGGCTCGATGTAAACGGATATAAAGTGATTATTTGCGTTTGCGCAGCTAAAGAATAGGTTTATATCAGCCCAACGGCCGATACAAACTGGCCGGCATGACCATGAAAAAGCAACCGCGGTCTAAATTTATACCACAAATGCATCGATATAGAAGCTGCACAGGACCACGCGGCACAGGCAGCAGGGTTGGCTGCAAAAACTGAGAAGGGATGATCTTGGCAATCGTGTGTTTAATTATGTTTTTTGCCATGTGGGTGTCCGACTAAACATAAAGATCGGTTTGGTTCCAGCTTTACCTGTTAGACATAGACTTCACATGTAATCGTTCACTAAATCTTAGCCGTAAGTTACGGTTAAAAGTAATTTTGATGATGTGGTGTTTCTATTTTAAACTACTATATTAACAGTAGATTATAGATTTGATAGTTAAAAATAATTTTAATGATGTGTATTAACATGGTGTCTCTATTTTAATTTTTTCTATTGTACTATTAGAATATAGAATAGATAAAAGATTATTTGTGTTAGAATTATGTATAACAATTAATATCTTGAAACTATTTTAGTCTTTATATATATATATATAATATATATATATATATATATATATATATATATATATATATATATATATAGGATAAATACTTCCTACCCCTGGGTGTAGTTACACCCATATCTAATATACTACCATACAGAAGTATATACGATACTTCATTGGTTTGAGTATGTTCGTATACTATATCTAAGATACTCCAAACCAAATTTGGTGAAAAAAATGCAAGTGAACCCATAGTTTGCACTATATATCTAAAATACAAGCATATGTATACGTAAAAAATAAGTCTACGTAAAAAAATGTGCATACTTCCTGCAAAGTAGTATATATACTTCCAAAATAGTTTTACATACTTCATACTACATGTACATACTCTCCGGTATGATAGATACCCTCTAGATTATGAGAAACACACGTGGGTGTAACTACACCCGGGTGTAGTATGAATATGTCCTATATATATATATATATATATGCAAAATAGTGGGCTACCATGGGTGCTAGCTACGCACCCACATATGACCTTTGGATCATCCTACACAGTCTTTTCCACCGCTGATCCATTTAACGCCGTTAGTAGAGCCCGCCTGTTTCTGTTTCCACCAGGCCGCGCACCTACACCTAGGGGCATCCCACATTTTCCCCTTTTCCCCCACATCGATAGCACCCACTCCCTGCTCACTTCCCCCACCTTCCCGATGCGGGTGCTCGCCCAGCCTTCCCCCACCGCGCCGCCACGGCTCCTTCGGCAATCGGCAACGTCGGCGGCCACCGTCCCGCCCCATTCAAGCCATCTCCTACGCACTAGCGTCTGGCAGCTCTGGTTTTGGATGAGACAAGCGGGTGCAGCGCAGATTTCTCGATCTGGATCTGAGAAGGCTGGCGTGCATGTACTGCCCTGCATCCCGTCACTGCGGCGTCCCTGCACCTCAATCAGCGTCACCAGGTCCAGGACGAGGCAGTGGATTGCAGAGTCAAATCCATCCTTGGCGTCTCCTGCCAAGTCGGGATAGATTTTAGGCATCTCCAGTTGCCATTGTTCGTTTTCGTGAGCAATTACACAGCCTAATTTCGTCGGTCCATCCTGCCCTGCTTGTCTCGCACTTGGTTGAATTGGTTTTGGCGACACTTTCTCTGCATTCGTTGTTGTTCTTAGCCAGATTCTCGGTCTCCGTTTATCACTTCAATGTTTTTGTCGGCTGCTGCAGTCTGAACACCAAACTGGCACCTCACTTTTGCATTGATTTTGGCCGTCTCTATGCAGCAGCCTTGGAATTTTTCCCAATGTTGGACCGGGGGGAGTGGTTTGACATCTAGTTGTCTTTTTTTCCTTTTGGATATTTAGGCACGGTGGCCGCATTGCAGTTTTTCTGCCTTTTTTAGATTTTGGTGCAAGTAACCTCGAAATAAGATGTGCTCCCCTCCCCGGCAAAGTCACGATGCAGTGCTGCTGGCGGCATGGGTGCAAGTAGAACAGCCGGGTATGGATGTGGATCTGCAGATTTTTTTTTCCAATTTGGATTTGTATCCTTTTTTTCAGTCTCCATTCGATTTGTATGTCCATTTACCACTACGTCCGTGCAGCACAACCACTGCACCAGACAACGATTTTCCTTTATACTTGGCAATGAGTTGGACCAATGGAACCGACCAGGGAACCAACCATTGGAACAACCACATAATCGTCACAGAAGGGGGATGGAAGGGGAAGCGACTGGAAAAATCAACGAGGCACAGGATCACCGGTGGCATTTCCTGTATCAGCAGTGTAGAGGGGTGGCGGTAGTCGGCTTGCTAGGAGAAGATGCTTCCTCGCCTGGCTTTGAAGTTTGATTTACTTACTGCTTGCGTTGGACGGATTGGTCGATTTTGTTAGTAATGATTATGTAAATTTTGGAGGGTTAAGAAAAAGCCAAGATTTGTACATTTATTCGAGGATTTGGTTGTGACCTCGCTGAAGCTAAAAGTGCTTGTTTGCAAGTCTGTATTTTTTTTCTCCAAGTTTTTTTTTCTAGAGACTGCTAGGTTGGGTCATATCTATAATCGATTCAAAAACTGTGTTTGTACATTTATGGGAGGATTTTGTCTCACTGAAGTTAAGTGCATGTTTGCAAGTCTGTATTTTTTCTTCTCCAAGTTTTTCTAAGACTGCTAGTGTGAGCAGCAATAGAGGAGTGCTTATTTTTACATGGGCATGGTCGAAAGATTCTTTAGCAGACAACAAATCCAGTTGTTGTGCTGGCCGCACTTCCGGATGCCAGTTTAGCTACACTTCGTAATGCTATTTTGGCTGCACTTCGGAATGCCACTTCAACTGCATTTTAGGATGCTGTTTCAGCTCCACTTTGGGCGATGGTTTGTGTGAGCAACGGAACCTAGCTAACGGACGTTATAATGCACGAATCACTGAGCAGGATCAAATGGCCAAAACAACATGCGTAGCTAGCCACCATGGTAGCAAATCCGTCGATATATATATATATATATATATATATATATATATATATATATATATATATATATATAGATAGATAGTACATATATGAAGGGTGGAGCAGATGACGTCCCCTCAGCACTCCACCCATGCAAAGTACTGTAGAGCAACTACATTTTCCAATTAGCTCATGCTATGTTAACCTATGTTTACTTTAAAAAAAATCTTTGATGGTAATTTTTCGAGATAACTTCCTAGCCGTAATTTTTCATCGGTAGTTACTCGACGGTACCTCTCGACGGTGAGTAATTCTTCAACGGTAACTCTTCCACCTAATTCTCCAACACTAATATAATATCTGTTTTTGTTCTTTTTCTATTCTTTGACCAACTATTTCGTCCAATCAGCGCATGCCACGTCGGCCTCTGTTAATTTCTTTATTACTTTTTTAAATTCTTCGACGGTAACTTTTCGAGATAACTTCCTGGCGTAATTTTCCATCGGTTGTTACACTCTGGTACCACTCTACGGCGAGTAATTGTTTGACGGTAAATTTTTCACCTAATTATCCAACACTAACTTAATATTTTTTCTTTTTCTATTCTTTGATGATATGATTCCTCTACGGGCACGGCGGGGCCACTATTTTCTTCCAATCAGCGCACACGACGTTGGCCTTTGTTAAAAAAAATTC
Source organism: Lolium rigidum (assembly GCF_022539505.1). Lineage (NCBI taxonomy): Eukaryota > Viridiplantae > Streptophyta > Magnoliopsida > Poales > Poaceae > Lolium > Lolium rigidum. The sequence goes on from NC_061511.1 coordinate 130,659,747, forward strand.
AAGTTTCTGATTCTTCGATGGTAGCTTTTCCACAAAACTTCATGGCTGTAATTTTCCGCCGTTAGTTACCCCACGGTACCTCCTCAACACTGAGTAATTGTCCTACAATAATTCTTGATCATAATTCTCCAGCGGCAAATTAATATTTTTTGTTTCTCTATTCTTTGGTAATATAATTACCCTATGGGCACGGCGTGCGGCCGTGCCAATGCTTCCTAGTACATATATTAAAGATCGAGGAATTCAAGCCTCCTCAGCGCTCCACTGTGTTGTCACTATAGAGCACCTATTTTTGGCCAATCAATGGCTACCACTTCAGCCTTTCTTTAAAAAATTACGTAATTCTTTTTTTACGTTTCTCTCTTTTTACTCTTCGATGGTAATTTGTTGAGATAACCTCTCTACCGTATTTTTTCACCCGCATTTAACCCATAGTACCTCCTCGACGGTGAGTGACTCTCCATAGTAATATTTTGACTATAATTTTACCATGGTAACACTAAGGGTGATTTGTTGACTTGTTTAATGGTTATTCTCGACACAGGTCTTTGAACTTAGCGTGATTATTCGATATTAATCCTTCATCACCATGCCGGTCACGGTGGGTGTTCGGGTATACCCGAAAAATCGGGTCGGGTAATTCGGGTTCTAAAAATTGACACCCGATATTTATCTGAAAAAACAAAGCCCTACATTTCAGGTACCCGACAAATTGGGTTCTGGTTTTCCTGAACAAACAACGCAAAAACATTGTCATCCGATTCGTCGGCTCGATGCAGGCGACCTCGTTCGCCGTGGGAATCCAATCCTCTAGGCTGGGCGCGCCTCGTTGTAAAGCCTCCCATCCTGGCGAGCGGCCGAGCTGAGTTGGCTGCGACACAACGGTGGACGCATGTGAGTAGAAGAGCCGCGAGCAATTGTCGGGGAAGCTGGGGAATGTGCCGCTTGTGGGCTTCGAAGGGGAAGGAGAGCAGGAGGACCACCGGAGGAGCAACCGGTGCAGGGACTAGAGGAGAGGAGGCAAGGAGCGGCTGTGGCGGCGGATCGGCCGATCCGCATGGGAACTGGGAACTAGGGATCGTGTTTGGAGATAAGGTCATCGGCCGTGACCTTTGGATGCTCCTTGTTAGGGCTAGAGGTGAAAATAATTAGATGGGCTGCTAATCTTCTATCTTTTCTTACTGCACTTCTGGATCTAACATAGGGTACCTATATGTCAGGGCTATTCAGGTACCATACGTTGGAACCCGAGTTTACATAATTTAGTTTAGGTATTTGTATTTGCCATCCAAAAATTTCGGTTTCAGATACCGGGTTTTGTGCCCACCGTGACACGCCCATAGTTATTTGACGGTTTGAGGCAAATCACCAGTCTCCGTCGTAATTATTTAATAGTACATTTTCAATTGCGCATAATTCTTTAACGGTAATTTCTTAGTGGCAATTTTCAAAGGAGCACGGTAGCAACCTCCAGCAATAATTAAATTACTTAGGCATACTTTTCAAAGATGCATGGGCAACGATCTTCAACAGTCAGAAGAACTTAACTCTCCCGCTATAAGTTTCTTCTTCTACAATAGTTTCATGGTTCTGTTATGATAACTACGAGAAACAAAATAATCCACTATTTACTTTCTCTTTTATTCAAGAAAGATATTAATACCTTATGTTGATCACCTTGGGATCATCTTACCGAAATACTACTACCTTTTTTCACAATAATTTCAACAAAACTACTTCATTAGCTGTGGCCTCTTCAATTCAAGAAAAAATATTACCCGTGTCATGAGTACCCTACAGGCATGGTGTTTTTTTTCGATAAAGGGAATATATTAATATCGAGAGATACCAATTACACCCAGTCTCTGCAACAACGCCCCACCGTAGTGGTAGTACGGATGCACACAGCCAAAAAAGAGAAAAGAAAACTAAGAAACAAAAGTCTCGCTACAGTATTCTAGGCCTAGCAACAGCAATACCTCCACCACCAATACAACACCTGAAATACAGACTCTCCAAAAGCGACGCCTCCAAGAAGGAAACAGTGCACCAACACCATCGTCGCCCGACCAAAGATCTTAGGTTTTCACCCTGAAGATAGTCCCCGCTCTCAAAACAATGCCTCCAACAAGGTCATTGCCAGGCACAACCAGTTAAGGTCAGGCCTTGGATTTTCACCCTGAAAGGTAGGACTCTGAACTTCACATGTGTTGGCGCCCCCGCTTTCATACCACTGCTGCAAAGCCCGGAACACCAAGCCAGTCCCTCAACAGCGCGGAGACTTAAACCTCCATTAGCTAGTCCTCCGATCCGACCTTCATGATATTCTCTTCTTCTGACTTCACCATGGACCAAAATGTCACTTGATGTCAACACAGAATAGAGCTTCGCGTCGCTCCCTCCATAACCAAACGGCTGGAATAAAACATTGGAAGCGCACGACCGAATACCACTCTATCCAGCAAAACTCCAGGCAAAATGCACTGTTCCATTCACCGGCGGCGCCTTCCGGAACTCAACACTCCGGCCAGATCAAGAAGAACAGACCTCAGAAAAGTCTCCATCTTCGCGCAAGAGAAACCCTAGGACCACCACCTTCAAACCGCGAAACAGACGAACAAGCCCCCTCGCCGCCATCTGCTAGCCAGCGAAAACGAAGGAGGAATCGGAGTACGCACCATCCGAGACACACGCGACCCAGATCTCAGATCGGGCCTTCCACGCCACGCGGTCTTGGACGTCGGTACCACACCATCCACGCCTCGCAAGGTCGCTGCCCCCTTCTCGCGCCGTCAGCTGAACCGACGACGGGTCTATGCGGGAACTAGACCCGCAGCCATCAGCACCACCATCGCCGGAAGGCCATGGATGGAGCATCCACCGCCGCTCGCCAAGGGATCTCCGCCCCGGACGCCGTACGCGCCTCCCCGCAGCCGCCGCCGCAACGGATCGCCGCCACCACCACCCCCCGACCCCCTTTGGCGCCGGGGCCCGCCGCCACCGTGGCCGACGCCGATGGCAGCGGCGGAGGGAGAGACGCGAGGGGGGGCGGCGGCTGGCGGCGCTAGGGTTCGCCCTGGCGTCGCCCTGGGGGACGACGCGAGGACGCGTCCAGTTTTTTCCTTGGGCCGCCATACCAATGCTTTATGCTTCCTAGCCATCCTTTTCAGTTATTTTTTCCATCCTCCTCCACTAAGTGGAGGCGAGTAGTACCACGTGAGAAGAGTGATCGGCTGCCGCATACTTCTCGTGCTTGCCGATCACAGTGCGACGAGAAAGCAACGATGTCGTCGTGATGTCGTGACTGCCTCCAGCTCTCCTGCCAGTTCCGTTGTCCCCGACCTAACAACGGCGAGGGATCACACTCCTTCACAAAATTCACCATCATGCTGCCATGTTTAACCCATACTCATTTCACTCGCGTAAATTCCATGCCATGTGCAAGGTGGACCGCGCGCTAGGGCTGCATTGAAGCGTTCTGGCCTCTTAGGTGGACGCTTGCTTCCCGCGCCGTGGCTATGACTGCCTGTTTAATCTTGGTCATTGTCTATCTAACTATGTTTTTCCGTTTTGTTATCTTAGTCAACAATACTACCGTTTGATCCTTATCTATAGGGTCAAAATTAGTACCGTTCTCAACCTCTCCAACCATAAGAGAGGATGGGTGGCCGCGAAAAAAAGCTCGTTGGTTGGTCTGCGAGGCCGTTTTCTGTTTCCGCGCAAATCTTCTTAAAGTATCATCGAGACATCCTCGATAGAAAAATGTCAGCTGTTTCCACTTGGATAGGCATGACCGGCGCAAATAGAGGAACAATGTGCACGAGGAGCAGGCATAGATCGAGATGGTGGAAGACAAAAGTTGGTTGCACAGTTTCACATGAAATCTAGCACCAGCTCTCGGCTTAGTCAGTCGACTCCTGCGGAACAACAAATCCAACCTCATTTGTAATCTCGAGCAGCGATGGCGATTTAGAACTACAAAACACCGGCTGCTCCGAGTTTTCAACTGATCTCCGGCAGCGGTTCTGTTACCCTTTCGCCCTCTTCGTATGTAGCAGCGGCGGAGGCACCGGCTTATGGCCGATTTCACAACTACTTATGCAACATCAATTTAATTGGGACACACAAATGAAGCTTATCATTTAGGCATTTGCCGTCATAGCTGTGATTCACGCATGGATCCTTTTGGTCCACGAGAGAGCGGTTCGTCCCAATTCCAGGGTCATGGTCAGATATGCTCCTATTTCTGTATGTGATAGAGAGAAAATTACAAATCTAACCTAAATCTATCACCGAAGAATGTAGTGGCTATGAACATGCTTCAGATGAGAGGAGCCTCTGTAAAGTTTAGAGGTTGCTTCAAGATTACATCCATGCCGATATCGAAGAGCAAGTAGCAATGTTCTTTCATGTTGTAAGACACAACCAGAAATTTCAGGTGATTCACAACACAAGGATAAGATGCACCAAGAAAATATATCTCTCTATTTTAAGTAAGTCTTGTATGCTATTGGAGAACTCAAAGGATAGATGATCAAGCCACCAAGTGGTCAAACTCCAACGAAGATAGAGAAAGCTTCCCAAGATATGCATATTTCAAGATGAGAAAATATAGCCTATAGTTCATTACATTATTGTGTAAGAACAACCATTTGAACGCTCCATTCCTCCAGCTCTCGACGCTCCCAAGGAACGAGTTCACACGCGACCTCCAATGTCCCAATTGTTAGATGTATATATTTGTATATTGTAGTTTTCCCATAGTTAGGGGGCTTTCTGCATATTTGCACATGTACCTCCTCGAAATAGGCTTTCGCCCCACTTTATAAATAAAGCACCAACATCCATAAAAGGTTCGCACAACATAAAAGCATGGAAAAATAAAAACGTCTGCTGGGGCCACAGCACATCAAGCCCAACTGAAAGGAAAGAACAGGGGATACAACCCTAGCGCTAGGGCACCTCAACCACTGGACGGCGTAGATAGGCGACGAGCCGCCGCAAGAAGGTCCTCCAACATGCCATCCAGCCGGTCTCTGTCCCGCTGTCTACATAGCGGGTACTACTGCTGCAAAAAAGCCAAGAATTTGAAGATAGAATCAGAGGCTCGTCTCAGGAAGATATGCTCAATCACCATCTTGTTGCGCACATTCCATAAGGTCCAAGACATAGTGGCGAACAGTAACCAGAATAGGCGCCTCCTACTCCCAGCACGGTTCGCATGGACTTCCAAGAACTCTCCAAGGTCCAGGGCCTGCCACTCAGGCCCTACAGCCTCTTGTAGAAAGCTCCATAGAAGTCGAGCGGCGGGGCAAGAGAACATAATATGACGCGTGTCTTCCGGGGCCGCACATAGCGGACACAGGCCATTACCCGGCCCATTCCGCTTGGCTACCTCCACCCCCGAGGGGAGGCGGTCCCGGAGGAGTTGCCACACGAAAATCTTGATTTTTAATGGAATCGGGGCTTTCCACAAGTGGGACATCCAACTAAGGCCTGGTCCTCGAAAGAGGGCCCGGTAGGCCGACCTAACAGAGTAGGTGCCAGTCGGAGCCAGCCTCCAAAAAGCACTATCCGGGCCACCGGGGAGGGCCTCGGGGAGGCTAGCCAGAAGCGCCTCCCACCCAAGGGCCTCCGCGGGGGTGAGGCCCCGTCGGAAGGGGACAACCCACCCGCTTGCCGCCACCTCAGCAACTAACACGGCCGGGTCCGCCGCAATGGCAAACAGGTCTGGGAAGGCCGTCCCAAGAGGTCCCCCCTCAAGCCAGGAATCAAGCCAAAACTGGGTACCCCGACCATCCCCTACGGATAGAGATAGGCCGGCACGGATCCCCTGCTTGATCTCCTGGAGGGATCTCCAAAACTGAGATCCCTCGCGGCGCTCACAGGCGAGGAGTGGACGGCCCCTCAGGTACTTGGCCTTCACCAGCTGAAGCCAGAGACCCCCGTCGTCCTTCAAAATCCTCCATACCCATTTCATCATCAAGGCAACATTCATGTGCCTTGATGATAGGACTCCTATGCCACCCTGCTCAGTGGGGGCGCATACATCTGCCCACTTGACCATATGGTATTTCTGGTGACACGCCCGGTCCTGCCAGAAGAAGCGGGAGAGTTCCTTATCGAAGGCCCCGTGCACCCCTTCCGGGAGGAGGTACATCCCCATGGTGTACATGGGGAGACTAGACGAGCAAGAGTCGATGAGCACGGTTTTGCTGCCTTTGGACGTGAACCTACCACACCAAGGTTCCGCCTTAGACTTCACTCGACCCACTAGGGGATCGAGGTCCCTAATAAGGATCCGAGAGTCCCTAATAGGGATCCCCAAGTAGGTCATGGGGAAGGTAGATAACCTGCAGTTCAGGTTATCCGCAATACGCTGTTGGTCCTCTAGGGAGTACCCTAGGACCACGACCTCGCTCTTATCAAAGTTGATCTTGAGCCCTGACATAGCCTCAAAGCACAAAAGTAGGAACTTGAGATTGATGATGTCGAGGTCCGAGCCTTCCACCATAATCATGGTATCATCGGCGTACTGGAGATGAGTGACCCCACCCCAGGGATGATATGACCAACCACCCCTGATAAGTGGCCAGAGATCCTAGCCCTCTCCAGGATCTCTGCCAGGGCATCTACTGCCGCATTGAAGAGGATAGGAGACAGTGGGTCTCCTTGTCGCACTCCACATGACGGCTTAAAGTAGGGGCCCACATCCCCATTGATATTAATGGCGGTCCTCCCCGTCATGACGATCTGCATGATCCACCCGATCATCCGGTCATCAAAGCCACGCCTCTGGAGGACCTGCCTGAGAAAGGCCCAGTCCAGGCGATCATATGCCTTCTGGAAATCCAGTTTCAGGAAGACCCCCTTGAGATGACGACTCTTCACCTCATGGACGATCTCGTGAAGTGCTAGGATCCCATCATGGATATGGCGACCTTTAAGGAAGGCAAACTGGTAAGGATGCGACAGTCGCTCCATGACCGGCGCCATCCTCACCGCGCAGACCTTAGAGAACAGACGTTGGATGACATTGATGACGGTGATGGGCCTAAATTGGCAGATATCCGTGGCCCCACTAGCTTGGGGATCAGGGTAATGACGCCAAAATTCATGCGGCCCATGTCCAATGTGCCCACATAGAACTCCTGGAACATGGGCAAAATGGCCGCCTGGATTTTCTCCCAGAACCTCTGGAAGAACACCACAGGAAAGCCATCAGGGCCAGGGGCCGAGTTGGCCCTCATGCCCATCACCGCCTCCCTGACCTCAGTTGCCGGAAAGGGAGTGTGAGTTCCGCATTCTCGGCCTCCGAGACCCAGGCCCTAGCTGGCCATAGATCCTCGGCAAGGGCGACCCCCGTCCTGGGGCCGGCCTCGAAAAGCTCCTTATAAAAGGAGTAGATATGGGCTGAGATCTCCCTGGCCTCCTCCAGAAGAAGATCCCCGCTCCAAAGGCAAGGGATAGTGCACTTCCGGCGCCTTCCATTAGCAATCGCATGGAAGTAGGCAGTGTTGGCATCCCCCTGCAGAAGCCATTTCTGGCGACTCCGTTGCCGCCAGAAGACCTCCTCACCCTTGTAGATCTCCATGAGTGAGTGCTCAAGGGCATATCGCTGAAGCCACTCCTCAGCGTCTAAACCGTCTGCGTCAGCTACGCGATCTAAAGCTTGGATCTGCTCCAAGAGACTACCCTTGCGAAGGCGGAGGTCCGCCCCAAGGTTGGCCCCCCAGCCCCTCATGAACTGACGGGCCAATTTAGCGCAGTGATGCCACACATCCACCGCATTAAAAACCCTCGGGGGTGAGCTCGCAGCCTGCAGCCCACCGTAGACCGACCGCTTCCACAAACCCTGGCTGCTGAAGCCAAAAGTTCTCGAAGTGAAAGTGGTTAAGCTTCGGGGGTGAAGCTCCCCCCGAGCATAGGAGGAGCGGCGAATGATCAGACCCAATCCGAGTAGCCGCTCGTAATGAGCAAAGCGGGAACACCATTTCCCAATCTACCGATACAAAGACCCGATCCAGCACACTCTGGATCGGGTCCACGCGATTATTACTCCAGGTGTAGCGAGCTCCCACCCGCGTAATCTCTCTAAGGGCCAGGTCTGCGAGGCAGTCGTTGAACATCCTCATCCTAGGAATGTCCATGTTCCTCGAGCTCTTATCCTCCGGCGTGCGAATAAGGTTAAAATTGCCGGGCACCACCACCGGAGTGGTGCATCGATCGATTTTAGCCCGTAGCTCGTCGAGGAAGGCACGTGACCTAGTATGGTCAGCCGGTCCATAAACAATAATAATCTCCCAGCTGAGATTAGAGCGTTTATGAGTGACCGCCATGCTAACGAAGAAATCTCCGTGGTCCATATCTTCTACCTCAAAGGTCTCCTCCTTCACACCTAGGAGGATCCCACCAGAGTGGCCGGAGGCCGGCCGCCAATGCCAGGCAAACTTGTGCCTACTAAGCCCCTCCAACTCATGGAGGAGAAAAGAAGCCTTTATAGTCTCTTGTAGGCCAACAATGTCGACATGCTCACGCCTCATATAGTCCTTGATCTGTTGTTGGCGGCCCTCCGCCTCAAATGCTATATATTGTGGCCTTTGGCCCCTGGTAATACAACAAGTCTATTACTCTAACATGGTATCAGAGCAATAGGTTGGCTCCTCTCCTCGCAACCGCCGCCGGCGTCCTGCCGCCGCGCCCGGTCGTCGCCGCCACCTCTCCCTCGCCGTCCCGGCCACTCCGCCCCCGTCTCCGTCCGACCGCCAGGCCATCCGGCTGCCCGGCCGCTCCGCCCGCCAGGCCGTCCGGCCGCCCGCCCACTCCAGGCCGCTCCCGTCCGGCCACCGCCCGCGCCAGGCCGCCCCCGTCCGCCGCTCCGGTCCGGCCGCCACTCACGCCAGGCTGCTCCCGTCCGACCGCCGCCCGCGTCAGGCCGCCCTCGCCCGCCCGCCAGGCCCGTCCGGCCGCTCGCCTGCCCGTGTCTACCTGTTGCGCCCGCGTCTGATTCGATCGGGAGTTGACCCGATCTCGTCTCTAAAAAAACTATGTCTTCCTCGTCGGGCTATCTTGCGATTCCTCGCTGCCCGGTGATTATTGATGGCGCGAATTATCCTGATTTCGCTGTCTTCATGCGCGTCCACATGCGCGGTCTTCGTCTTTGGGGTGTGCTTTCTGGCGAGGTCCCCTGTCCGCCGCGCCCCGCTGCTCCTATGGCACCTATTCCACCGACGCTCGTTGCCCTTGCCCCCGATGCTACTCAGGAGGTCAAGGATGCAGCCAAGAGTGCTAATGATACTGCTGAGTATGACCGGAAGGTCCAGGAGTATTCTACCGCTGTTCCGACGTACCGACTTGATCTGACTGACTACACTCAATGGATGGATGAGGATGCTCGTGATGCTGCTGTTCTCACTTCTGCCTCAGTATGCTGCTGACCTCATGGGTCTTCCCACTGTTGCTGCTCAGTGGGATTTTCTTCGTCAGCGCTATCAGCCTCTGGGGATGCTCTTTACCTGTCTGTGGTTCGCCAGGAGCATGCTCTTCAGCAGGGTGATTCCACTATTGATGAGTTCTATACTCAGAGTGCTGCTATCTGGCGTCAGCTTGACTCTCTTCGTACAGCCGTGTGTGCCACCTGCCCCTGCTGTCTGACTGTGCGCGCGGGTCTGGAGTTTCAGCGCGTATTTGAGTTCTTGTCGCGGCTCCGCAAGGAGTTTGAGCCTCGTCGTGCCCAGCTGCTTGCTTGTGGTCGTGTTCCGCTCTCTGAGGTACTGTCTGAGCTTCGTGCTGAGGAGTCTCGTGTTCGTGGTGCTGGTCCTCTTGAGGTTCCCTCTGGTCCTCCTGTGCCGTCTGCTCGTGTGCCGTCGGCTTCGTTGCGGTCTCCAGTACCGCCGATACTTTCTAGTTCTCCGGTCCAGGGCCAGAGTCAGCCTTAGCAGCCTCGTGGTATGACAGCACCTCCTCGTCCTCCCTGCTCCTAAGCTGCTGGAGGAGGGATCCCAGTTTACGTCAGCAGTACCATGCTCGTAAGCAGGCTGGTTCTTCAGGATCTTATGCAGTTGCACTGTCTGATCAGGACATTATCCGTGGTCTTCGTGGTCCGCTCGCTGCTACAGGCTCTTGCTCGTCGGGTACTGATGGTTCTGTGCCTAGCTCTTATGGCACCGGGCGACCACCATCTTCTACACAGTCAGGTACGTCATTCCCGTGGTATCTGGATTCTGGAGCTTCTTTTCATATGACTTCTGCATCTTTTATTCTTTCTGCTCTTCGCTCTCTTATTTCTCTTGTCCGTGTTATCACGGCTGATGGTACCTCTCTTCCTGTTTCCAGTCGAGGCACCCTCTCTACTCCCTCTTTCTCTGCTCCTGACGTTTCTCATGTTCCTAGTCTTAAGATGAACCTTTTTTTCAGCTAGTCAGCTTACTGATTCTGGTTGTCGCGTCATTATTGACGCTGATTCTCGTGCTGTTCAGGACCGCCGTACACATGCCCTGGTTGGAGCTGGCCCTCGCAGCCTTGAGTCTTCGGGGCTATGGGAGTTAGACTGGCTTCGCGTTCCATCCGCTGACACTTCCTCTGCCAGTTCTCCTGCGGTTGCTACTTCCGTCACTGGCTCTTTTCAGCAGTGGCATCATCGTCTGGGTCACCTTTGTGGCTCCCGTTTATCGTCATTAGTGCGTCGTGGTCTTCTGGGGTCTGTCTCAGGAGATGTGTCTTTAAATTGTCAGGGTTGTAGGTTAGGCAAACAGATTCAGCTTCCCTATCCTACTAGTGTGTCTGTATCTCAGCGACCTTTTGATTTAGTTCATTCAGATGTTTGGGGTCCGGCTCCCTTTGCTTAAGGGGGTCATCGATACTACTCCCTCTGTTCCATTCTATAGTGCCTATAGTTTTTTGACACGGAAATTAGCGCAATAGTATTTTTTAGACAAGACCACATTTGATCTACCTATCCTTGAGGTACCTACTACCTAGATGACGTGATCTAGGGATTGGGCTGAGGCAGCGTCGTGCGGCCGAAGGAGAGTAGGAATTCCGTGGAGTCTCTTTGGCTGGTGGGTCCATCTCATCCAACCGCTCTTGACAGCCGTAACTTACATCGGATGGATTAAATTTTCTTTCACGTGAGGATTACTGTGGAGTTTCGTAGGGAGTCTCCAATTATATATATAATATATATATATATATATATATATATATAGGATAAGTATTATATTTTGTCATGAGAAGTATCAGAGAGGCGCATTGTTTTATTCGATGCTAGAGCGACTAAATTTGAGAGTATGTTGCAGATGATGGATTCCTTGTGTAAACATAAAAAAGATCCCTGCATTAGAGATACTTGTATCATTTCCAGCAATTTGGAAAACAATAACTTTAGAGATGCACAAATTCACGGACTTTAGTCTTGGACCTATAAAGATATTATTATTTTACTTCAAGCAACATACAGCTGAAGAATTATACTCCATTCGGTCTTAAAAAGAATATCTTATATTTGTCTGAATTTACATGTATCTAAACACTATGATATCCTTTTTAAACGGTGTGATTACTATGTGTCATTTTGTATTTATGTGCAATTCGTACTCCTACTCTCTTTGGTGTATTAACATGTGACTTCAAACTATATATACATAGCATCATTAAATAGCTAATAGACAACGTTTGCTGACGACATGAACAGTGGAGCAATTTTTTTTTTCGAGAGTACGCCAAAAGCATACCATATCTTTATAGAAGAGAGAGGTTTGAATACAAGAACGGCACCACTCGCTACAAGCAACGAGGGTAACCCCACACAACACCGGCTACAGACCAAACAACCACAACAGAAAGCACCTGTCCTAAGCAAAGAACCAAGCCACGTCTCGACCGACGCCAGGCACCTCCGTAGAAGAACAACTCCGGAAAGGCCTTCCTCATCAACGTACCATCCGAAGGAGATCAATGGCGGGACTTGGTCGGACCCAAGAAGATGTCCTCAAGAAATGCCAGCAAAGGCGTGCATAGCGCCCTGGAAAACTGCCGCGGACCGCTGCGCCACCGGATTAGAGCCGCAAGGAACCACTGCATCGTGTCTTCACGCACGAAGCTCTCAACAGAGTCACGACGTCGACGACGCCGCCATCGTGTCGATCCGCACCGGATCGAGGCTTTCGCTTGAAGACACCTGAACTCCGAGGGTATGGAAATGCCGACACTCCACGGCGACGCCTCCAAGGAAGGGAACGATGCCCACGGGCACCGTCGCCACCGGCCCAACCCAAGCCGAGCAAGACTTTCGTTCGAGTCGTCGACCATCTCCGAAGCCCCAGAGCATGGGCAGAGCGCCTTTGAGCCTCTCACCGCTGCCGCCACAGCGCCTCAACGATGAAGCCGCAAAAAACTGTAAGCCACTCCGACACACCCCGCAACGCCGAAGATCCGGTCAACCTCCATCTCCACCTCCAGATCGACCAGGCACCGCAGCATCCATGCTCCCCTCCAGCCGGAGCAACGCTGCCCGCGGTGGACCTCGCCCACTCCAGGCGCCCACCCACGTCCAGGTCGCCCCGGCCCAGCAGGCCCTGATCGGGCCCATGAAGCCCCGATCTGGCCCGCACTCCATCCTCCTCTCTCCGCCGCCGGGCGACGCAGACCTCGCCGGACTCGAGGCGGCGGACCTTTGCTCGCCGAGGCTCTCCCCGGCCGATCTTCTCCGCGCCGCCACCTCCCGCACCAGCCACGCCCAGCGCCTCCCGACGTCGCTCCTGCTCCGCTCCGCTGCAGACCTCGGCCGCCTCCGCCATGTCGCCGCGCCACCCTCCCCGGACCTCCGCCGCGCGTCGCAGAGCCCGCGTAGCCCCCGCGCCGCCGACCGCACTTGCCCGCCGCGCTGCCCATGGCGTCCCGCCGCCGCACGAAGGGGACCCGCCAGGGCGCGCCCGCCCGCGCTCGCCATCTTCGATGGCCAGGCATGGCCACCACCGCCGGCCCTAGCGGCGGCAGCGGCCGGAGGAGGAGATCCCGGCGGCGCTCTAGGGTTTGGTGTTGTCGCCTCCGGAGCCGCCCGTGCGTGGCGACCCGGGAGGGATATTTTTCCATTCTGAACAGTGGAGCAATTTAAAATTGCATGAAATCTGCAAGATGTAAGTACCGGCCAGAAATAATTGTTTATAGTCGGCAGACAGACTTGAGACGTCAAAACATTATTTTTTTTGATAGAAAAGAATGTAAAAAGATTCCATGTCATCACTTGCTTTGAAATGCCATATTTCAACTACAGGTTCTGTACTTATGGATTTTTTTTTGACATTTCTACAGTAGGGCAAAAACCCTACTGCTTGTCGATTTTTATATAATAAGGGGTGGAAAATTTACAAGAGGATAGTGGTAACAAATATTCTGTACTAGCTATTCACAAAGTATCAAGCCAGGAGGTCATGGCTTCCTTCAAACTAGGTCTAGCCCTATGAAGATTGGTGTTACAGAAAGATTTAAAATTGGAGGTGCATGATGTGGTAGAGGGTGCAATGTCTCTAAAAGAATATACATTCCTCTGATCCCAGATAGTCCAACATCCAGAGATGAAAATTTCCATGATGAAATCCATCTTGTATCTCTGGCATGTATCAGATATCATATTTATAAGCTAAAGATCTGTATTCCATTCTATGCCAATAGCCCACCAGAAACTTATGGAATTAGGCTACATAAAAGTATCAGTTTACAATTGAATACTAGCGTAGTGATAAATCTAGTCCAGAAGGAAGCTCTAAATCGAATATCTGTCTTAATTATGTAGTCCAGGTTTCACATCATTTTGTTGTGCTAAACAACCAATTATAAGCATCAATAGATGGAAGACTGGCTTGCACGTATCAGCAGATTAGAACTAAGAGGAAATAACACCACCTCAATACTTAACTTGCCTTTCATTCGTGGAGATTTGGCAGCAGCCGGCCAATCCATATTAAGCAGTCACCGTTTAAACCGCCGGGCGGAATGAGGGGCTCGTTCTGGCGGACGCCGGTGAGGAAGCCTCGCCGCCGGCTTGATCTTCTGCCAATTAGTCCAGTGTTGTCGCCGGCGGTGAGATCCCTGGGATCGGGCTCTCGTTTTGATCTGCTCGGCGCTTTTTCGGAAGGGGAAGAGGAGATCTCAATCGCGGAGGAGGTCGCATGGCGTGGTTTGGATGATGAGCCACGAGTGCTCCCGATCGAGCGCTGTGCTGGACTGCTGGTTCGGCCGACGGCGATCTACTGCGTGAGTTTTGGTCGAAGATTGGCTATCCGACTACGGAATCCAGGTCGTGGGAGCGCTCCAAGGACGTCCAAGATATGTCAAGGCCGAGATCGCTGTCACCGCCGCGGGCGAAGAAGACGCCAATTCTCGCCAGGCAGGCCTCGTCCTCGCCGCCTGGCATGCGTCTACCAAGACCGCCGTTGCGGTTGCGGTCGTGGAAGGGCCCCCTCCCGGCGAGGCGGATCACGCCCCCCGCGGTCCTTGGCGATTTCCTTCTCAAGGCAAAGTGCGGAGAGGAAGCTCGAGGTAGATCGCCGCCACAGCCGTCTACGGAGCTGCCAGGGGTTCCCGACGCGACGGCGAGTTCGGTGGTTCGTGGAGTTTCACCGGTGGTGGAGGCGATCGTCGCACCCGTCCGGCCTCGGTTCAAACCGGGCGAGGCGGGATCCTCTGTCGCTGGGCCTCAGGCGAGGTGGGCTGGCTTCAGCCGGGCCCTGATGGGCTTGCAGCGTGGACCGCGCCCTGGACACTATGTACATGTGATCTCGGTCGCTAGCAATATGTTCACAGGAAGATCACGCCGCTGTCACTGCCGATCGTGCAACCGTTCCGACTTCCGAGCGCCGGCGTCGACAACCGCACCGGTTCCTCGTTGACATAGGGATTTCCAATGAGCCCGCCGAGGAGGGTATTCGGGATTTACTGAAGGCTCATGATCCGAAGTTTATGAAGCTCGGAAGCTCAATTAATAGATAGTTTTGTAAAGATAGAGTTGTATTAGGAATAAGACTTGTAATTATTACGGGACGAACTCAAAGAGTCTCCCGGTTTCTGTAACTTGTACATCACGAAATCTTCGGCTCCGCCTCCTATATAAGGGGGAGTCAAAGGACAAAGAGAGGATCGATTTCATTGTCAACACAACCCTAGTTTTCTAGCAGTCGAGTACTTTTCCGGCTGAACCCTCGAGATCTACTTGCTCTCTACTTCCTACTAAAACGCTAGTCTACAATCTGTAGGCATTGACAAGTTGATACCTTGTCAATTGGCGCCGTCTGTGGGAATTAGAGGCGACAAGGAGCTGATCTCGATGGCACGCTCAACATCGTCGATATCTTCGGTAGCAAGCAACGTGATGGACAGAGGTAAACAGATCGAAACTGGTTTAGTCGATTTTGTTCCTCACCCGCCCTCCCGTTTGGATGCATATGCGTATCTGGAGGAGCCTATGGAGATGACGTTCGGAAGGTTCCACTTCCGCGTCGGAAAAGAGGGATCACATCATCTCGAGATCCTGGTTTCATCGGGATCGTCGGCGGTCGGTTCCGATCTTTCGGAAACATCGTTCGAGATGGGCGACAAGGAGATCTCGTCGCCACGCTTCGTCGAGACTGCAACAAGCGAAACACTCGCCAAGAACTTCGGCAGCATGTCCTTCGAGTCATCTGCGGACTCCAATATAAGCAGCGACTCAGACAGCGTCGACAGCTTCAGCTTCATCGACAAATCCACTTCCGTCAGGGAGGTCTTCGCTGATCTATGCGACGGTGTCACCAATCCCGACAAAGGTCAAACTTCAAAATATCATCAAGTCTATGCAATTGGAGAAGCAAGTCGCCCACAAGAGGAGACATCAGAGGCTTTCGATGATGCGGGAAATCCGTACATCGATCCGCTGATCTTACGCGAGGTTTGGGAACCAAATATGTTGGACCTGCAATACGACAGATGGTACAACCACAAGCAGTTTGGGACAGAGTTGCAAAAGTTATAGACGGCACGGAGCCGATGACTACGGCCGCCACAGCTGAAGAGTTACAAGCATACAAATATAGACTCACCCGTGCTAGACGAGAACTTGAAAAACAGAAAGCTGAGCTAGATAGGAGGCAAGCCGCAGCTTCCGAGTCAAGCAGGCGAAGAGGTGAGTTGAGCCGACAATTAGTCTCTTCGGGAGGAGATAGTCACAGAGCAGCTCGAAATAGGGCAAGGTCTCGGTTGCAGCATATACCTGAGGCCGAGAGGGAGAACCTAGTCCAAAACCTCGACATGTCCTTTATGTCGATAGATACAAGGGGGAATATTATCCCAAAGACACTGGAAGCTGGATATATGGCGACATAGGCTTTCATCCTGGCGTCCAGGCCATCTCCCGGAGATCCAAGAGAAGCACTGTATAACATGGCCATGGCAGGAGTTGGAGCCATGGGAACAGCGTTCGCAAGTACAAGCACGCCTCCCGAAGGCACTGCAAGACAAAATAGTCCACGACCTACGGTAGTAGTGCAAGACCCTCCAAGATCGAGTGGTGCAAGAGATACAGCGACACAGGCAAGAGTCGATAGAGCGCGACAAGAAAGGAGAGATCGTCGGCACTCACCAGAGGTCGACGAGGAGGATATGTGCGGACTTCCTTGCTTTACACGAAGAGTTCGCAAAACGCGGGTTCCATCTGGCTTCAAGTTGCCCGACAACTATAAAAAGTTCGATGGCCTGCAAGATCCCGAGGATTGGCTAATTGACTATCTAGAGACAGTAAAACTGATGGGTGGAACTAGAGCCACGGCCATGCAAAGCATCCAGGTGCACTTGAGTGGAGCAGCGCAGTCATGGATAAAAAAGCTGCCTCCTGGTTCCATCGACAGCTGGGAAAAATTTCGAGGATATATTTGTGAAGAACTTCCGATCCACGTGCAAGAAACCCGCGTCATTGGAGCAACTAAGGGCCTGCAGACAAAAGTATGATGAACCAATGAGGATGTATATACAGAGGTGGAACATCATCAAAAACTCGGCAGAAAACATATCTGACGAAAGAGCAATAGATGCATTTGTTGATGGAATCCAAAGGAGGGACTTCGTCGAGGATTTGGGAAGAACCAACCCGAAAACAATAGCAGCACTCATGGAAATAGCGAATCGTTGGGCAGATGGAGAAGATGCTGTTCACAATAAACGACACAGGTCGCCTGAGGATGAGCGCAACCGGAACTTTCAAAATAGGCGACGATTCTCCCGACAGTTCTCGGATTATGACGCTCCCGGTCAAATATCGGCTGGTTTCCAAGGAAATAGTGGAAGTAATAGTCGAGATGGTTATCAAAAGAGTGGTGAGCAGCGCAACGATTACAAGGATGGCTCCCGTCTGAACAGGAAAAATAGTGGACCAAGGTTCCAAAGGCCGTATGTGTCACCCGAAGATCTCTTGAACGGGCCATGCCAAATGCATTTCTTTCTCGACAATAACGGAAAGAGGCAGTCTGGGCATCTGCAGAAGGACTGCCGAACTTTCCTAGCACTACACAGATATGCAGGACATACCAGCACACAGGCAGTAAACAGAAACCCCCAGGGGTCAAGGAGTGAGACTCACCTTCCACCTCCTCCCACAATCACGGACGAAAATTGACACCAGTTGCAATTGGCGGCAGCTCCACACGCGCCTCCTTATATCGACACCAATGGTGCGGTCTCCATGATTCAAAAGGCCAGGCCATCCAATAGAGCTCAAAAAGTAATTTCGCGACAAGTCTTCATGGCAGAAAAGATGCCTCCACCAACAATCGAGTACATCAATTGGTCGGGACAGGACATTGGTTTCACCATAGCGGACCACCCGCAGCAAGTCCCGCGACCAGGGCAATCAGTTTTGATCTTACCAGCGGTGATCGCAGGATTCGACGTTTCATGAGTGTTCATAGATGGAGGCAGCAGCTTGAACCTCATTTATGCAGATACATTGAGGAAGATGAACATATCCTTGGCAAACTTAAAACCAACCGACACGCGTTTCCATGGTATCACACCGGACAAACCGAGTTATCCATTGGGGAAGATCAATCTCGACGTTCAGTGTGGAACCCGAGAGAATTACAAAATAGAGAGGCTGGAGTTCGAAGTCGAGTATTTCCCATCACAGTACCATGCTTTACTGGGACGACCCGCGTATGCCAGGTTTATGGAGGTACCACATTACACATACTTGTTGTGGAGACTCCCTGGTCCCAAGGGCCCAATCACAGTGAAAGGCAGTTTCGCGCTAGTTGATAAATGCGACAAGGATTTTCATCGACTGTCAGAAACTTTCGGGATGCAAGCAGAATATATGGCGTCAAGGCTAACAACTGATTATGACGTGTTGCCTGATGGAGGGAGGCCGCTCAAGGAGCCAACCTTTGACACTACTAAAAACTCCAAGGAAGTGCAGATTCACCCGACAGATCCCAAGAAAACTACATCTATCGCAACAAACATGGACCTCGCATAGGAAAGCGCGCTCGTCGAGTTCCTCCGTGAGCGCTGTGAAATCTTCGCATGGTGTCCAGCTGACATGCCAGGAGTACCCAGGGAACTCGCCGAGCACCCCGTAAACTTGGATCCAATGGCTAGACCAATCAAACAACCTTTGCGGCGATTTTTTGGAACCCAACCGCAAAGCTATGCTGTCAGAAATTAATCGGCTCAGAGAGGCAAGATTTATCAAAGAGTTACACACAGTAGGCCACATGGGTAGCAAACCCAGTGCTGGTCCCGAAGAAAAACACGGAGGTCCTTCGCATGTGCGTCGACTTCACGTGTCTCAATAAACATTGTCCAAAGGATCACTTCCCCCTCCCGAGGATCGATCAAATCAT
Organism: Lolium rigidum; assembly: GCF_022539505.1. Taxonomy (NCBI): domain Eukaryota; kingdom Viridiplantae; phylum Streptophyta; class Magnoliopsida; order Poales; family Poaceae; genus Lolium; species Lolium rigidum. The sequence goes on from NC_061511.1 coordinate 130,678,613, forward strand.
CGACTCCACGGCAGGCTGTGAACGTCTTTCCTTCCTGGACGCATACTCTGGTTACAACCAGATCAGACTGAAAGAATAAGATGAAGTCAAAACAGCTTTCATAACACCGTATGGTGTGTTTTGTTACAGAACAATGCCTTTTGGGCTTAAAAACGCGGGAGCAACATATCAGCGGATGATGCAGAAGTGTCTTGCCACACATATCAGCAAGAACGTTCAAGTATACATTGATGATGTCATCATAACAACAAAGAAGGGCTCAACCTTGATCGAGGATCTCAAGGAAACTTTCGAAAATCTCGATAAATTCTGCCTCAAGCAGAACCCTACGAAGTGCTCATTTGGCGTCCCTGCGGGAGAACTTCTCGGGTTTCTGGTGTCAGCTAGAGGAATCGAGGCCAACCCGGAGAAAATTCAAGCCATCGTGACGATGTGGAAGCCAACAAAGTTAAAGGAAATACAACAGCTGACTGGGCGAGTCGCAGCTGTAAGCAAATTCGTCGCCAGGCTGGGAGAAAAGGTGTTGCCGTTCTACGCCTTGATCAAGCAGGGAGAAAAGTTCGAGTGGAACGAAGAAGCAGACAGAGCTTTTGAGGACCTAAAGCGCACAATCTCGACACCACCAATATTGGTGGCGCCCAAGGAAAAGGAACCTCTCCTGTTATACATCGCAGCCACGCCTCAGGTGGTTAGCACAGTACTTGTGGTCGAAAGAGAAGAAGAAGGAAAACTCCATGGAGTCCAGCGGTCGGTATACTTCATCAGCGAAGTCTTATCGCCTTCAAAACAGCGGTACCCGCAGTACCAGAAGTTGGTATATGGAGTGTTCACAACCGCAAGAAAATTACGACACTATTTTTCGGCGCATCCGATAATAGTGGTCAATGAGGCGCCTTTATCCAATATATTAAACAATCGAGAGGCTACGGGTCGTGTCTCCCTTGGGGAATAGAGCTTTCCCCTCGGGACATCACATATGAGAAAAGAAAAGCAATAAAGTCGCAGGTTTTACCAGACTTCATCGCATAATGGAAGGAGCTGCAAAATACGGGACCCCCAGATTTGCCGAGAACTTGGACTATGAACTTAGACGGGTCTAAGAGGCTAGAAGGAGCTGGAGCAGGCGTGATACTAGTATCACCTCAAGGCGACAAGTTTAAATATGTGATGCGGATGACGTTTCCAAACACATCCAATAATGAGGCGGAATACGAAGCACTCATACATGGGATGAAGATGGCGAAAGCTTGCGGAGCAACCCGATTAAAGATCTTCGGTGATTCCCAGCTGGTGGCTCAACAGGTGATGAACCAATGTGACGCAGTCAATAACAGTATGATAGCATACAAGGAAGTATACAATGAACTCGAGAAGCTCTTCGACGGGTGTGAAGTGAACCATATCAGCAGACTCAGCAATGATGAAGCCGATGTTCTGGCAAACATCGGATCACAATGCTTAGCAATAACACCCGGCGTATTTTGGGAGGAGATAAGTGAAAGGTCGACTAAAGCAAAGAAACAGTCAAAGAAAAGGAGAAGGTCGAGAAAGGCTCGGAGGCTCCAGCAACATCAGAAGCAAGCGCGTCGGGAGATGAAGAGCAATCACATGAGGTGATGGTGGTGCAAGTTCCTTGGATGCAGGTTTACACCGCATATATCTTGAGGAAGGAAATACACGAAGATCCAGTAAAAGCCTTTACTGTGGTCAAGGGAGAGCTGTATAAACGAAGCATATCGGGAGTATTGCAGCGATGCGTTACACCCGAAGAAGGAAGATTAATTCTAAAGGATGTGCACGAAGGAGTGTGTGGACACCACACAAGCAGTCGAGCTATAGCAGCCAAGGTTTTCAGAGCAGGATTCTACTAGCTAATAGCAATAGAAGAAGCAAAGGACATAGTGCGTACCTGTGATGCGTGCCAAAGGTTTGCGGCAAAACCTCACTCTCCGGCAGCGGAGCTGATGCCAATACCATTGTCATGGCCTTTCGCTCAATGGGGCCTTGATATGGTGGGAAAATTGCATAAGGCATGGCCAGGAGGATATGAGTATATGCTTGTAGTTGTCGACAAGTTTACTAAGTGGATTGAGGCAAAGCCGATAAACTCGCCAGATGCATCATCAACGGTCAAGTTCATCAAAAGTATCGTTTTTCGATTTGGAGTTCCTCATAGTATCGTCACAGATAATGGCAGCAACTTCACCTCCAAGGAATTCAATGCATATTGCGCAGAGGTAGGCATCAAGTTACACTTCGCCTCAGTTGCGCACCCGCAGACCAATGGTCAAGTCGAAAAAGCGAACGGCAACATCTGCAATGGCATCAAGAAACGTCTACTAACACCATTGGAAAAAGCTCTACATACCTGGCCAGAGGAATTGCCTAGTGTGTTATGGAGTATACGGACAACACCCAATACAGCGACACAAGAAACTCCATTTTTTCTGGTTCATGGAGCTGAGGCAGTGCTCCCGATAGAAATAGAACACAACTCTCCGAGAGTGGCGGAATATGACGAAGAAACTTCAAGAAAGGCATTGGAGGACGATGTCGATGCACTCGACGAAGCTCGAGACGAGGTGCTGTCACGAGTCACCAAGTACCATCAAGATCTGAAAAACTATCATAGTTGACGTTTGCGACCAAGATCCTTCCAAGTTGGCGACCTGGTTCTTCAGCTCACGCAAGATAGTCATGAAAAATTTGAGTCGCCATGGCTAGTCCCATACATCGTCACCGAAGTAATCGAAGGAGGAGCATACATAATAAAGGATAAGAAGGCAGGGATTGTCGAGCCAAATCCCTGGAACGTGGCGCAGCTTAGGCGTTTTTACGCTTAAGCCGAGATATAGTCCTATATGTAAACATACAATGTACTGAAAAGCCCGCGAGTTTTCAGACGCACTCTTTTCCTTTCAGGGCACCGAGTGGGGCTGGAAGGTTTTTAATGAGGCGGGCTCGCGGTGCTACAATATAGTAAAGATATTGGTGATAATCTTTTTCTTCGACAGGCTCGGGGGCTTGCAACCCACGGATTCAATACACATACAAAGTCTTCGCAATATAAAACTTACAAGTCATCTGCCTTGGTTAAAAACCTCGCAAAGCAATAAAGACACAAAAAAATATAGCAACCGAAACACTCGGGGGCTAAACAAAATAGATTCAATTATATACAGTGTTCGCAATATACAATTTTTTTAATAAAACCAGCTCGGTAGCAAAGATAAGTCTTCAAGCTTCATATATATCATCTATGTTTATTCTTTCACCCTCTGCAGAGGCACCCAGGAAATCAGCATAATGGCTTTCCAAAAAGGAGTTAGCGTCCATCCGAAGTAAATAGTCAATCATATCTTCGGCTACGGGTGTCACCACATCGTTTATTTTATCGACATTTCTTCTTCGCCTTCTAAGTTTAACGTGACAAGTTTCAACAATGTTGGTCATATCCAACTTCGGATAACGGATCTACAGCATAATCATGGCAAACCTGGCGCCTGCCATCAATTGAGCTTTCACAAATCCATACACTTGGTGGGCACTTTTAAATTTCTCCATCAAGTCAGGAAGCATCTTGGGTTGAAGATTCTGAGGAAACATAGCATTATAAACCATAGCCAATGTTCTAGTACAGAACTCGAGATACTCTCGAACCTGACCCGCGCGGTCTTGAAATCTGATAATTTGTCGGGTCCGGTCCGGAGAAGACCAAAAACTGGAACCATTGTCCAAGGCAAGGTTAACAAGAATACTGGATCTCGCATCAACTCATTGATCTTCGGCAGCAACATCCAAAAAAATGCCTATTCGGGGAATAAGGAGCAAAATAAGATGACAAGATAGTGAAGGACAAGAGAGGATTCAGAAAATGTGAAACGTACCTGCCATGTCCAGACTTGATGTAGCCATCAAGTCAAGCATATAATTTTCTCGGGACACGGCTTGTGCAGCTTCGGCAGTCACAGTTTATTTCAATGCTAAAGCTTCTTGGGCCTCTTGAAGAACTATCTTTTCCCGCTCAGACGATTTGCAGGACTATTCCATGACGATAAGGGATTGTTTCTTCAAAGTTTGGAGCTGTTGCCGAAGTTTAGTAAATTCGGACTGATCCAAGTTAGCACATGAAGAGTAGTCAAGGGAAACATCGTCAGGGACCCGGTTTGAGCGAGAAGTAGCAGCTGAAGCAGGCGAGGTTCCAGCAATCTTAGAGTAGTTATCAAATATCAACTAGAAGAAAGAAAAGGGCGACATCAATAAACAAGCAATGGATCATTCTTTTTCATTGATAAGTTGAGATATTTACAAGAGTGATGCCCCATTACAAAAGGTCAACTCCTAGTGAGTGGACGAAAATATTCATATATCATGAAGATATCGACATCTACCAAAAGCAAGATAGCAAACGGAGGTGTAAGATGGTCTACTTGACCTCCGGCTTGGCAGAATTGGAGGGAGTAGCTGGCTTGTATCCGAGGAAGGAGAGTATTTTCTTTGAATGCGGCTTGGCAACCTTGATCAAAGATTGCCACCTCTCCTTGTTGATCTTCTTCGTCTCACCAGCTTTCGCCCAGTCAATGCTTTGCTGGCTCTCGGCAACCAAATCTATGGTGCCTTCGACGCCAATCTTCAGGTTTTCCTGACGGAAAGCCAACCCAAGATCTTCTTCAGGAATATAGCACTTCGCAAGTTCAGAGAAGGGTTCGGGCGCGCTTTTCTTCGGGAAGAAGTAGGGGAAAAGGCGCGTAAATGCGGTCCGCGCATCAGCAATACTGCGGTGCGCCAAATCCCCATGAATTTCAAGGAGAGAATGGGTGTCGAGAAGACGATCCCCTTCAGGCCTTTCAAGTTCAAAATCTTGAACCATCTTTCCTGCTGAAACAAATTTTGGGTTATCAACAAATACAAGGAGAGCTAATCTTGGAAGGGACTTGAGCAAAGGGATTTATGAACTTACTGACAAAGCGCCGATTCTGCGACTCCAGGCGGCCGATGACATCTTCTTCACGAGCAATTTGTTGAGTTGTATTCTCGCTTAAGGCGGTTTCAGCTTGGTGGAGCCTCTTTCGAAGTTCTCCAACAGAGGCAGCGTCTTGTTCAGCCTTCTCGCGAGCTTTTTCACTTTGCTCTAGCTTGAGGGCGAGATCATCGGCGCGCTTATTAGCTTTCGCGAGAGCATCTAGTGGAAGGAAACAAGGCAAGAACGCTAAGACATCCATCAATATATAGTTTCCTTGGTGAAAAAATAAGGAAGAAAGAAAGGCGTACCTTTCAAACCTTCGACAGTGTCTCGGTACCCAATAAATTGAGTACCGAGGCTGATGAAGTGCTTCATAAGAGGCTGTCGGAGAAAAAACAAGAGAAAAGTTCAAAAACAGGGAAACTTGACAAGTAATGGAAAATAGCAGCAAAAAGGTACTTACATCATCCAGAGGAAGTGTCATTGAACTTCCGGCTAACAAGCCTAGTTCCTCGCCAAGTTCAATCCTCGCCCTTTTTGGCGAGGGGGCTCGGGGGCTGGCGATTGGAGTCGACGTTTCCATGTCCGGACGAGGAGGCGAGGTTTCCTCCGTTGCACGACGAGTCTCCGAAAGAACCAAAGTTTGTGACGTGCTCGTAGGAACAGTCACATTGGCAGCGGGTTCCTCTTCTTCTTCGCCACTGCGCACAAAAGATAGTATAAGAACATTCGAAGGCAATATATATAAGGAAAATACGGTAGGGTTGCTTACGAGCTAACGAGAGCATCCTCGTAAGGATTGAAGGCCTCCTCCTCCTCGGGAGCAGTTTCGTCGGCAGGTGATACGCCGGGTTTGGAGGTGCCGGAGTCTTCGACATCACCCCTCTTCCTCTTGTTCTTTGGGGAAGCAGCGGAAGGGAGAGAGTGTGCCGACTCGGAAGCGTTGGATTCAGTATCTCTTTCAGAGGAAGCCGCGGATTTTTGAGATCCTACGACTTCACTCTCAGGGCGAGAAGTACCCTGTGCATCGTCAGTAATGATGGTACGTTCGTCGACCTCCCCACCTTCAGGAAGGGGAGGCAGGGAGGATGAAACTTGATGTTTCTGAAGAAGAAAATCATCAACAGAAAGTTCAGCAAGATAGTAGTCAAAATGATAAAAACTCGGGAAAACAATTTGCGCAAAATGGCAGTCGAAAAAACGTAATTGCGAGAGGCCAAATCATTTACCTTGGGAAGGGGATTGGCGCTGGTGTACGGCTCTACTCGGCAAGAAGATGGAACTGAATCTTTCTTGCTTAGCGACGAAACACGTCGGACAAGCTTCTCTAAATCCTTCACAGAGAGATCTTTGGATATGCGGTCGACGTCTTTCTCGCCAGCATACAACCACAGAGGGTTTTTGCGAGCCTGTAGAGGCTGCACCCTAATCCTAAGGAAATGCGCAGTAATCTGAATACCCGACAATTCTTTGCCTCGGGTATTCTGCAGCTCATGGATGCGATTCATCAGCGCATCTATCGCCGTTTTCTCTTCTTCGATGGCTTCTGCATCCCAGGATCGGCGCCGAAGATTTTTTGCGCTACCATCAAAGGGTGCGATGTTGTATTCCTGCGAGTCAGAGCATTCCTCGCGGATGTATAGCCATCTCCTGCGCCACCCTTGGATAGAGTCGGGAAATTTGACGTCGAAATAATCGACGTCAGGACGAACACAGATAAGAACACCACCTATATTGTAGGTGATGTTGTGGGAGCTGTTGCGGCGAATGCAGAAAATGCGTTTCCACACGGCCCAATTCGGTTGGGTCCCGAGAAAACACTCGCAGAGCGTGATGAAAATAGAAATATGGAGGATAGAATTGGGAGTCAGCTGGTGCAGCTGCAGCCCATACACAAAGAGCAATCCACGAAGGAATTCATGGATAGGAGCGGAGAGACCGCGGATAAGGTGGTCAACGAAGGTTACCCGATGTTGGATGGGGGCGTCGGGAAGCTTTCTTCACTGGGGAAGATCAGCGCTCTCTCCTTCATCAAGCCAAGCTTCTTCATCAGGTTCGCGTCTTAGTTTGAGATCTTGGATCTCTCCCACTCGGAAAACTCCAGATCTTGTGTCGCCATGCTTGCTTCTGGGGTGGTGTGCTTTGTGAGCCTCGCCCGCGGTGGCATCAACGTTGGTGCTAGAGATATTGAGGATGAGGATGAGCGCGGGAGCCTATTTGGTTGCAATGGAAGTTTTTGGACAGAGAGAGGATATGAGCGCGGCGCAGTGAAGGGGATAACAGGAGGAAGAAGAAGACTATTTATAGCAAACCAGCAAAACATCGCGCCGTTGGATGGTGGGAGAATGGATTTGATGCCCTACACGTGTGTCCAGGGGTAAAAAAGTATTTTTACTTGGAGGTAACTAAACAGGTGCCACATTGCACGTGCCAGAAAAAGCGGAGGAGGTGTGTCCCCCACTTGCGTAACGTGTCAAAAACCGCAGGCTTTCGGGCCCACAAGTCAATGACAGGACAGAACTCGCGTTTTCCCGATACAGTGATCGTGGCCATCGTCAGCGCTGATGTCACTTTAAGGAAAAACTTCGACTGCGGTGTTTTGAGGATTGGCGGCGGAGGAGTATCATTGGTAACTTCGAGAGCCTTTGATCAAATACAAGTTTTTATTCAAATGCTCGGGGGCTACTTTCAAAATTGAGTTTTGATAAAGGAGTATCATTGGAGTTGGTGCAAAAAAGACAAACATTAGCTTACAGCTATCATCGGCAACAACGTCATTCAAGAGAGAACTTCGAGTAGCTTTATCAAGGATGTCGACAGGGAAATTTCAAGTATGTCAACAAAGAAAAGATGAGAGCCAATGATCAAATACAAGCATCCGCTCATATGCTCGGGAGCTATTCTTATCAGAAGTATTGTTTATACTTGTGATAAGAGGGTAAGGCGGATGATAACAATATAGAGTTGTTCAAAAATAAGGCAAAATGAACCTACAGCCAAGTATAAATACTCGACTATAGCCTCGGGGGCTACTCCCATCGGGAGCGCTGGTCGCTGATACGTCTCCGACGTATCGATAATTTCTTATGTTCCATGCCACATTATTGATGTTATCTACATGTTTTATGCACACTTTATGTCATATTCGTGCATTTTCTGGAACTAACCTATTAACAAGATGCCGAAGTGCCGATTCTTTGTTTTCTGCTGTTTTTGGTTTCAGAAATCCTAGTAAGGAAATATTCTCGGAATTGGACGAAATCAAAGCCCGGGGGCCTATTTTTCCACGAAGCTTCCAGAAGTCCGAAGATGAGACGAAGAGGGGCCACGGGGTGGCCAAACCCTAGGGCGGCGCGGCCCCACCCCTGGCCGCGCCGGCCTATGGTGTGGGTCCCCCGTGCCGCCTCTTGACTTGCCCTTCCGCCTACTTAAAGCCTCCGTGACGAAACCCCCAGTACCGAGAACCACGATACGGAAAACCTTCCAGAGACGCCGTCGCCGCCGATCCCATCTCGGGGGAGCACCCTGCCGGAGAGGGGAATCATCTCCCGGAGGACTCTACGCCGCCATGGTCGCCTCCGGTGTGATGTGTGAGTAGTCTACCCCTGGACTATGGGTCCATAGCAGTAGCTAGATGGTTGTCTTCTCCCCATTGTGCTATCATTGTCGGATCTTGTGAGCTGCCTATCATGATCAAGATCATCTATACGTAATTCTATATGTTGCGTTTGTTGGGATCCGATGAATAGAGAATACTTGTTATGTTGATTATCAAAGTTATGCTTATGTGTTGTTTATGATCTTGCATGCTCTCCGTTACTAGTAGATGCTCTGGCCAAGTAGATGCTTGTAACTCCAAGAGGGAGTACTTATGCTCGATAGTGGGTTCATGCGCATTGACACACGGGACGGTGACGAGAAAGTTCTAAGGTTGTGTTGTCTTGTTGCCACTAGGGATAAAACATTGATGCTATGTCTAAGGATGTAGTTGTTGATTACATTACGCACCATACTTAATGCAATTGTCTGTTGCTTTGCAACTTAATGCTTGGAAGGGGTTCGGATGATAACTCGAAGGTGGACTTTTTAGGCATAGATGCGGTTGGATGGCGGTCTATGTACTTTGTCGTAATGCCCAATTAAATCTCACTATACTCATCATGATATGTATGTGCATTGTCATGCTCTCTTTATTTGTCAATTGCCCAACTGTAATTTGTTCACCCAACATGCTGTTCGTCTTATGGGAGAGACACCTCTAGTGAGCTGTGGACCCCGGTCCATTCTTTTAATACTTGAAATACAAATCTGCTGCAATACTTGTTTTACTTGTTTTCTCTGCAAACAATCATCTTCCACACAATACGGTTAATCCTTTGTTACAGCAAGCCGGTGAGATTGACAACCTCATCTGTTTCGTTGGGGCAAAGTACTTTGGTTGTGTTGTGCGGGTTCCACGTTGGCGCCGGAATCTCCGGTGTTGCACCGCACTACATCCCGCCGCCATCAACCTTCAACGTGCTTCTTGGCTCCTCCTGGTTCGATAAACCTTGGTTTCTTTCGAGGGAAAACTTGCTGCTGTGCGCATCATACCTTCCTCTTGGGGTTGCCCAACGAACGTGTGAAATACACGCCATCAAGCATATTTTTACGGCGCCGTTGCGGGGAGATCAAGACACGCTGCAAGGGAGTCTCCACTTCTCAATCTCTTTACTTTGTTTTTGTCTTGCTTAGTTTTATTTACTACTTTGTTTGCTGCACTAAATCAAAATACAAAAAAATTAGTTGCTAGTTTTACTTTATTTGCTATCTTGTTTGCTATATTGAAAACACAAAAAAAATTAGTTTACTTGCATTTACTTTATCTAGTTTGCTTTATTTACTGTTGCTAAAATGGCCAACGCTGAAAATACTAAGTTGTGTGACTTCACAACCACAAATAATAATGATTTCTTATGCACACCTATTGCTCCACCTGCTACTACAGCAGAGTTCTTTGAAATTAAACCTGCTTTACTGAATCTTGTTATGAAAGATCAATTTTCTGGAATTAGTTCTGATGCTGTCTGCCCATCTTAATAATTTTGTTGAACTATGTGAAATGCAAAAATATAAAGATGTAGATGGTGATATTATTAAACTAAAATTGTTCCCTTTCTCATTAAGAGGAAGAGCTAAAGATTGGTTGCTATCTCTGCCTAAGAATAGTATTGATTCATGGACTAAATGCAAGGATGCTTTTATTGGTAGATATTATCCCCCTGCTAAAATTATATCTTTGAGGAGTAGCATAATGAATTTCAAACAATTAGATACTGAACATGTTGCTCAAGCTTGGGAAAGAATGAAATCTCTGGTTAAAAATTGCCCAACCCATGGAATGACTACTTGGATGATCATCCAAACCTTCTATGCAGGACTAAATTTTTCTTCACGGAATTTATTGGATTCAGCTGTTGGAGGTACCTTTATGTCCATCACTCTTGGTGAAGCAACAAAGCTTCTTGATAATATGATGATCAACTACTCTGAATGGCACACGGAAAGAGCTCCACAAGGTAAGAAGGTAAATTCATGTTGAAGAATCCTCTTCCTTGAATGATAAGGTTGATGCTATTATGTCCATGCTTGTGAATGATAGGACTAATATTGATCCTAATAATGTTCCGTTAGCTTCATTGGTTGCACAAGAAGAACATGTTGATGTAAACTTCATTAAAAATAATAATTTCAACAACAATGCTTACCGGAACAATTCTAGTAACAACTATAGACCATATCCTTATAATAATGGCAACGGCTATGGTAATTCTTATGGAAATTCTTACAACAATAATAGGAATTCACCCCCTGGACTTGAAGCCATGCTTAAAGAATTTATTAGTACACAAACTGCTTTTAACAAATCTGTTGAAGAAAAGCTTGGGAAAATTGATATACTTGCTTCTAAAGTCGATAGTCTTGCTTGCTGATGTTGATCTTTTGAAATCAAAAGTTTTGCCTAATGAGAATTATCATAATAAAATTGTTACTACAGCAAATGCCATTCAAGTTAGAATTAATGAGAATATAAGATTAATGGCTGAAGCTAGCGTGCTAGGTGGGATAGAGAAGAAAATGAAAAACTAGCTAAAGAGAAGAATATAGCTAAAGTTTGGACTATTACCACCGCTAGTAATGCTAATGCTACACATGTTGCTGCACCTCCTACTCATACTAATAAAAGAATTGGTGTTAGCAATGTTTCCACTTCTAATGCAAAGCGCGAAAAACTGCTCGAAGCTGTTAAAGCTAGCTGAAACTGCTTGTGATAAAGGCTGCTGAAATTTTTTTCCAACATTGGGGATGATGATCCCATTGCTTTAGATTATAATGGTTTGGATTTTGATGATTGCCACATCTCTGAAGTTATAAAGTTCTTGCAAAAATTTGCTAAAAGTCCTAATGCTAGTGCTATAAATTTGGCTTTCACGCATCATATTACAAATGCTCTCATAAAAGCTAGAGAAGAGAAACTAGAGCGCGAAGCCTCTATTCCTAAAAAGCTAGAGGATGGTTGGGAGCCCATCATTAAGATGAAGGTTAAAGATTTTGATTGTAATGCTTTATGTGATCTTGGTGCAAGTATTTCTGTTATGCCTAAGAAAATTTATAATATGCTTGACTTGCCACCGCTGAAAAATTGTTATTTGGATGTTAATCTTGCCGATCATTCTACGAAGAAACCTTTGGGTAAAGTTGATAATGTTCGCATTACCGTTAACAATAATCTTGTTCCCGTTGATTTTGTTGTCTTGGATATTGAATGCAATGCATCTTGTCCCATTATATTGGGAAGACCTTTTCTTCGAACTTGTTGGTGCTATTATTGATATGAGGGAAGGTAATATAAAATATCAATTTCCTCTCAAGAAAGGTATGGAACACTTCCCTAGAAAGAGAATAAAGGTACCTTATGATTCTATTATTAGAACAAATTATGATGTTGATGCTTCATCTCTCGATGTTACTTGATACACACTTTCGCGCCTAGGCTGAAGGCGTTAAAAAAAGCGCTTATGGGAGACAACCCATGTTTTTACCTACAGTACTTTGTTTTTATTTTGTGTCTTGGAAGTTGTTTACTACTGTAGCAACCTCTCCTTATCTTAGTTTTGTGTTTTGTTGTGCCAAGTTAAGCCGTTGATAGAAAAGTAAGTATTAGATTTGGATTACTGCGCAGTTCCAGATTTCTTTGCTGTCACGAATCTGGGTCCACCTCCCTGTAGGTAGCTCATAAAATTATTCCAATTTACGTGCATGATCCTCAGATATGTACGCAACTTTCATTCAATTTGAGCATTTTCATTTGAGCAAGTCTGGTGCCATTTTAAAATTCGTCAATACGAACTGTTCTGTTTTGACAGATTCTGCCTTTTATTTCGCATTGCCTCTTTCGCTATGTTGGATGAATTTCTTTGATCCACTAATGTCCAGTAGCATTATGCAATGTCCAGAAGTGTTAAGAATGATTGTGTCACCTCTGAATATGTCAATTTATATTGTGCACTAACCCTCTAATGAGTTGTTTCGAGTTTGGTGTGGAGGAAGTTTTCAAGGATCAAGAGAGGAGTATGATGCAACATGATTAAGGAGAGTGAAAGCTCTAAGCTTGGGGATGCACCCGGTGGTTCACCCCTGCATATATCAAGAAGACTCAAGCGTCTAAGCTTGGGGATGCCCAAGGCATCCCCTTCTTCATCGACAACATTATCAGGTTCCTCCCTGAAACTATATTTTTATTCCATCACATCTTATGTGCTTTTTCTTGGAGCGTCGGTTTGTTTTTGTTTTTGTTTTGTTTGAATAAAATGGATCCTAGCATTCACTTTATGGGAGAGAGACACGCTCCGCTGTAGCATATGGACAAGTATGTCCTTGGTTTCTACTCATAGTATTCATGGCGAAGTTTCTCCTTCGTTAAATTGTTATATGGTTGGAATTGGAAAATGATACATGTAGTAATTGCTATAAATGTCTTGGGTAATGTGATACTTGGCAATTGTTGTGCTCATGTTTAAGCTCTTGCATCATATGCTTTGCACCCATTAATGTAGAAATACATAGAGCATGCTAAAATTTGGTTTGCATATTTGGTTTCTCTAAGGTCTAGATAATTTCTAGTATTGAGTTTGAACAACAAGGAAGACGGTGTAGAGTCTTATAATGTTTTCAATATGTCTTTTATGTGAGTTTTGCTGCACCGGTTCATCCTTGTGTTTGTTTCAAATAAGCCTTGCTAGCCTAAACCTTGTATCGAGAGGGAATACTTCTCATGCATCCAAAATACTTGAGCCAACCACTATGCCATTTGTGTCCACCATACCTACCTATACTACATGGTATTTTCCCGCCATTCCAAAGTAAATTGCTTGAGTGCTACCTTTAAAATTCCATCATTCACCTTTGCAATATATAGCTCATGGGACAAATAGCTTAAAAACTATTGTGGTATTGAATATGTAATTATGCACTTTATCTCTTATTAAGTTGCTTGTTGTGCGATAACCATGTTCAGCGGGGAACGCCATCAACTCATTGTTGAATTTCATGTGAGTTGCTATGCATGTTCGTCTTGTACGAAGTAAGGGCGATCTACACTTGAGTTGAATGGTTTGAGCATGCATATTGTGAGAGAAGAACATTGGGCCGCTAACTAAAGCCATGATCCATGGTGGAAGTTTCAGTTTTGGACAAACATCCTCAAATCTCTAATGAGAAAAGAATTAATTGTTGTCAAATGCTTAAAGCATTAAAAGAGGAGTCCATTATCTGTTGTCTATGTTGTCCCGGTATGGATGTCTAAGTTGAGAATAATCAAAAGCGAGAAATCCAAATGCGAGCTTTCTCCTTAGACCTTTGTACAGGCGGCATAGAGGTACCCCTTTGTGAAACTTGGTTAAAGCATATATATTGCGGTGATAATCCAGGTAGTCCAAGCTAATTAGGACAAGGTGCGGGCACTATTGGTACACTATGCATGAGGCTTGCAACTTATAAGATATAATTTACATGATGCATATGCTTTATTACTACCGTTGACAAAATTGTTTCATGTTTTCAAAATCAAAGCTCTAGCACAAATATAGCAATCGATGTTTTTCCTCTATGAGGACCATTCTTTTACTTTCAATGTTGAGTCGGTTCACCTATTTCTATCCACCTCAAGAAGCAAACACTTGTGTGAACTGTGCATTGATTCCTACATACTTGCTTATTGCACTTATTATATTACTCTATGTTGACAATATCCATGAGATATACATGTTACAAGTTGAAAGCAACTGCTGAAACTTAATCTTCTTTTGTGTTGCTTCAATACCTTTACTTTGAATTATTGCTTTATGAGTTAACTCTTATGCAAGACTTATTGATGCTTGTCTTGAAGTGCTATTCATGAAAAGTCTTTGCTTTATGATTCACTTGTTTACTCATGTCATACATATTGTTTTGATCGCTGCATTCACTACATATGCTTTACAAATAGTATGATCAAGATTATGATGGCATGTCACTCCAGAAATTATACGTGTTATCGTTTTACACGCTCGGGACGAGCAAAACTAAGCTTGGGGATGCTGATACGTCTCCGACGTATCGATAATTTCTTATGTTCCATGCCACATTATTGATGTTATCTACATGTTTTATGCACACTTTATGTCATATTCGTGCATTTTCTGGAACTAACCTATTAACAAGATGCCGAAGTGCCGATTCTTGTTTTACTGCTTGTTTTGGTTTCAGAAATCCTAGTAAGGAAATATTCTCGGAATTGGACGAAATCAAAGCCCGGGGCCTATTTTTCCACGAAGCTTCCGGAAGTCCGAAGATGAGACGAAGAGGGGCCACGGGGTGGCCAAACCCTAGGGCGGCGCGGCCCCACCCCCGGCCGCGCCGGCCTATGGTGTGGGTCCCCGTGCCGCCTCTTGACTTGCCCTTCCGCCTACTTAAAGCCTCCGTGACGAAACCCCCGGTACCGAGAACCACGATACGGAAAACCTTCCGGAGACGCCGTCGCCGCCGATCCCATCTCGGGGGATCCGGGAGATCGCCTCCGGCACCCTGCCGGAGAGGGAATCATCTCCTGGGAGGACTCTACGCCGCCATGGTCGCCTCCGGTGTGATGTGTGAGTAGTCTACCCCTGGACTATGGGTCCATAGCAGTAGCTAGATGGTTGTCTTCTCCCCATTGTGCTATCATTGTCGGATCTTGTGAGCTGCCTATCATGATCAAGATCATCTATACGTAATTCTATATGTTGCGTTTGTTGGGATCCGATGAATAGAGAATACTTGTTATGTTGATTATCAAAGTTATGCTTATGTGTTGTTTATGATCTTGCATGCTCTCCGTTACTAGTAGATGCTCTGGCCAAGTAGATGCTTGTAACTCCAAGAGGGAGTACTTATGCTCGATAGTGGGTTCATGCTGCATTGACACACAGGACGATGACGAGAAAGTTCTAAGGTTGTGTTGTCTTGTTGCCACTAGGGATAAAACATTGATGCTATGTCTAAGGATGTAGTTGTTGATTACATTACGCACCATACTTAATGCAATTGTACTGTTGCTTTGCAACTTAATGCTGGAAGGGTTCGGATGATAACTCTGAAGGTGGACTTTTTAGGCATAGATGCGGTTGGATGGCGGTCTATGTACTTTGTCGTAATGCCCAATTAAATCTCACTATACTCATCATGATATGTATGTGCATTGTCATGCTCTCTTTATTTGTCAATTGCCCAAGCTGTAATTTGTTCACCCAACATGCTTGTTCGTCTTATGGGAGAGACACCTCTAGTGAGCTGTGGACCCGGTCCATTCTTTTAATACTGAAATACAAATCTGCTGCAATACTTGTTTTCTTGTTTTCTCTGCAAACAATCATCTTCCACACAATACGGTTAATCCTTTGTTACGGCAAGCCGGTGAGATTGACAACCTCACTTTGTTTCGTTGGGGCAAAGTACTTTGGTTGTGTTGTGCGGGTTCCACGTTGGCGCCGGAATCTCCGGTGTTGCGCCGCACTACATCCCGCCGCCATCAACCTTCAACGTGCTTCTTGGCTCCTCCTGGTTCGATAAACCTTGGTTTCTTTCTGAGGGAAAACTTGCTGCTGTGCGCATCATACCTTCCTCTTGGGGTTGCCCAACGAACGTGTGAAATACACGCCATCAGTCGCGCACCCGATAAAAGATAAAAGACGAAGCTGACAATATAGTGACAACAATACTAAAAAGGTGAGCCTACAACCAAGTACAAGCACTTGGCTGTAACCTCTGGGGCTACTCGCATCGGGAACGCTGTTCGCGTACCCGATAAAATTGAAGAAGTCATGGTGAGCATATTTTGAGTTATGGAATAACTCTTCATATACTCCCATCGGGAGGACAAGATAAACAAAATACAAGTCATCCATTGGCTCGAATAAATGTGCTATTCCAGCAGCCGAAAAAGGCACTCGACAATATATTCTCAGAGCGCCTCAGTCGCGATTTAATCTCTGAATGCCGCAGAACTTTGCGAAGGTAAGACCCTGTGCGGCGTGGCATCGCCTCTAAATGCGTTTTGCTACTTTTTCCGTGTCAATAGATGCGAAGAAAAATCCCAACGGACGCGTTAGGTACCCGATATAACATAACTGGAATTCGGCATCTGGTAAGACCTTAAGCGGCACATGTCGAATTACGCCAGTATCCCGAGATCATGTCCAGGGACGTGATATTGAAGTAGGTTTTTGCGGGATTGCCACAAGAGCAGTTAACTGGTACCTGATCCGTCAGATGAACCAGCCCCAACTACCGTTATCCCTGTACAATATACGATTGTTTTATGAAAGTTATTTATTGACTCGAAGATCATATGATAATTGTAAAGATGGAGATTTTTCCTGATTCTTCAATTCAAGCAAAATCTCGGGGGCTACTGACATACGCATCCCCAATGGGCCTGCCGAAGAGGGTACCCGGGATTTACTGAAGGCCCATGACCCGAAGTTTATGAAGCTCGGAAGCCGAATTAAGAGATAGTTTTGGAAATATAGAGTTGTATTAGGAATAAGACTTGTAATTATTACGGGGCGAACTCAAAGAGTCTCCCGGTTTCAGTAATTTGTACATCACGAAACCTTCGGCTCCGCCTCCTATATAAGGGGGAGTCGAAGGACAAAGAGAGGATCGATTTCATTGTCAACACAACCCTAGTTTTCTAGCAGTCGAGTACTTTTCCGGCTGAACCCTCGAGATCTACTTGCCCTCTACTTCCTACTAAAACCCTAGTCTACAATCTGTAGGCATTGACAAGTTGATACCTTGTCACTCGTCCCCCCACTTCATCCTCAAGTTCATTGCTGCGGCCTAGTCCTCCTCCGTTTTCGGAGCGTTCTTTCGCGGAGGTTGCTGTCTGGGCCAACGCCGTCGTCGCGATGGTCGGGCCTCCCCGACCGCCAGCGCCGTCAGGGCCGGCTGCTGCTGCTCCAGGGGCGACGACAGCCGGGCACGTTCGGCCCCCTGACACGCAAGGTGTTGTCGCTGCTCCGTACATGGGTCCCCCCGGGTTTCAAGGCTGGCCGGCGGGTGCTCCTATGCCGCCGGCAGCAGCCCCTGCTCCGCGTCCGCAGGCTGCGCATCGGCCACCGCCTCATGTACGTACCCCGCCACTTCAATTTGTACCGCAGCAACCTTACCAACAATACCAGGGGCAATTTTTCCACTATCCTCAGCATGGGCAACAGCCTATGGCGCAGGCGCCAGTGCAACATGCGGCGCAACAGAATCCGCCAGCACAACCGGGGCAGCTAAATAAGAGGAGGAAGAAGAAGAACATCTCTGCTGTGGGGGCAGTGTCAGGGGGGTCGCAGCTCCAGTACCTACCTTGGTGCAGCCCGCGCCGGCGCCCACGGGCATGCCGGTTATGACACCCACTGTGGAGCTTCTTCCGGTACCTGTGCAGGTGCCTCCGCTTGTATCGGTTCATGCTGCACCCGCTGTGAAGCAAAAGAAGGTTGGGCGCTGTTGGAAGTGTGCAGTCAATACTCATGCTACCAAGAATTGCAAGGTGCTTCATTACTGTTTAGTTTGTGATTCTGGGTTACACCAGACCATTAGGTGCCCGATTCTGAAGCTTCCAAAGCCTATGAGTTTCTTTGTTGGCTGTGGAAATGATGCTACTCTGGACCTTCAGCTCCCGGACTCGGTGTATAAGCCTCGGTTGATATCTCCTAGTGCACCTACAGCCCTTGTTAAGGTGTTAGGGGAGGGATCAGTTACAGCGGCAGATATCCAGAGTCTTATGGCTCGTATGTGTCCTAATCCCACATGGAAGTGGGAGGCGGTGGCTCATGGTGCTGATTCCTTTTTGATTGGGATTCCTACAGCAGAGGATTTGTTGTGGCTTGATGGCATGCAGATGAGCGTGCCCAAAGTGAATGCACATGCACTGGTTACTTCTTGGACACATCAAGGTGTCACCCCGGAGTTTGTTATGGAGCCTGTGTGGGTGCATGTCGATGGTGTGCCGGACTCAGTGCGTCACTTTCTAGGCCTATGGGCTGTGGGTACTCTCATTGGATCCACTCTTGATGTTGACTTGTGTACTCTTCGGAGCCAGGGGATTGTTCGGATTCTTGTGGCTATGAGAGATGTAGCTGCGTTGGGGAAAGACAATTCTAGCGACAAACCACCATGTCTGGAGGTGACAGCTCTCCTGCATCTTAGTGGCTACAAGTTTCGTTTTCGGCGGGAGGCGGTTGGGTTTAAGCCAGACCCCCGGTTCCGACCTTTTTTCTGGAAGGAGGATGGGGATGATGACTCCCATGGCTTCGAGGAGGAGAGAGATGATGCTGGGATAGATGTGACACCGGAGATAGCACATATGGACGTCGACGGTTGATACGTCTCCAACGTATCTATAATTTCTTATGTTCCATGCTAGTTTTATGACAATACCTAGATGTTTTTTTCACACTTTATAATGTTTTTATGCATTTTCTGGGACTAACCTATTAACAAGCTGCCACAGTGCCAGTTCCTATTTTCTGCTGTTATTGATTTCAGAAAAGTTAGTTTACAAATATTCTCGGAATTGGACGAAGCAAAAGCCCACGGCCCTATTTTCCACGGAGTGTTCCAGAAGACCGAAGAAGAGTCGGAGAAGGCCAGCAGGGGGCCCACACCATAGGGCGGCGCGACAGTGGGGCCCCTCGCGCCAAGGTGTGGTGAGAGAGCCCCCTGGCTCCCCCGACGCTGCCCCTTCGCCTATTTATTCCTTCGTCTCCGAAAACCCTAGCACCGAGAGCCAAAATACAAGAAAAGTTCCAGAGACGCCGCCACCGTCAACCCCATCTCGGGGGGTTCAGAAGATCTCCTCCGGCACCCTGCCGGGGAGGGAAATCATCACCGGAGGGCTCTACATCACCATGCCCGCCTCCGGACTGATGCGTGAGTAGTTCATCCTTGGACTATGGGTCCATAGCAGTAGCTAGATGGTTGTTTTCTCCTATTATGCCACCATGTTTAGATCTTGTGAGCTGCCTATCATGATCAAGATCATCTATTTGTAATGCTACATGTTGTGTTTGTTGGGATCCGATGAATATGGAATACTATGTCAAGTTGATTATTGATCTATCAAATATGTTATTTATGATCTTGCATGCTCTCCGTTGCTAGTAGAGGCTCGGCCAAGTTGATACTTGTAACTCCAAGAGGGGTATTTATGCTAGATAGTGGGTTCATGCCTCCATTGAATCTGGGACGGTGACGAGAAAGTTCTAAGGTTGTAGATGTCTTGTTGCCACTAGGGATAAAACATCAATGCTTTGTCTAAGGATATTTGTATTGTTTACATTACGCACGGTACTTAATGCAATTGTCCGTTCTTTGCAACTTAATACTTGGAAGGGGTGCGGATGCTAACCCGAAGGTGGACTTTTTAGGCATAGATGCATGCTGGATGACGGTCTATGTTCTTTGTCGTAATGCCCTAAGTAAATCTCATAGTAGTCATCATGATATGTATGTGCATTGTTATGCCCTCTCTATTTGTCAATTGCCCAACTGTAATTTGTTTACCCAACATATTATTTATCTTATTGGAGAGACACCACTAGTGAACTGTGGACCCCGGTCCATTCTTTTACATCTGAAATACAACCTACTGCAATCATTGTTCTCTTTTGTTTTCTGCAAGCAAACATAATTTTCCACACCATACGTTTAATCCTTTTTTTTCAGCAAGCCGGTGAGATTGACAACCTCACTGTTAAGTTGGGGCAAAGTATTTTGATTATGTTGTGCAGGTTCCATGTTGGCGCCGGAATCCCTGGTGTTGTGCCGCACTACACTCCTTCACCAATAACCTTCACGTGATCTTCATCTCCTACTGGTTCGATAACCTTGGTTTCTTACTGAGGGAAAACTCGCTGTTGTACTCATCATACCTTCCTCTTGGGGTTCCCAACGGACGTGTGCTTTACCGTCACAAGCAGCTACTTTTCTGGCGCCGTTGCCGGGGAGATCAAGACACGCTGGAAGGGGAGTCTCTCACACCCAATCTCTTTACTTTGTTTATTGTCTTGCTTTATTTTATTTTCTGTATTGTTTGCTTTCTTTATATCAAAAACACACAAAAAATAGTTATTTGCATTTTATTTATTTTGTTATCATGTCTAGTCCTGTACTTGTTACCCTGTCACCTGAGGAATTGATCTTTACTTTTAAACAAGGGGATGAGGAGAGTTTTAAAGAAGCTTGGTCTAGAATTTTTGATTCTTATGGTAAAATGAACCTAAAATGACTCTAAGCCTGCTTCTTAGTAACTTTTATTTTGGGCTTATTTTTCGCTATAGATATGCCTTGGATGCTGTAGTGGGAGGAGATTTCCTTCACTGTGATGGGGATCAAGCTTTTAATGCCATAAAAAATTGGTTGCATCATCTAGCTCAGCTAATAAATTTGATTCATCTCTTGCTAGCATTCATGATAGATTAAATACTCTCGAGACAAATATATCTTGTTTAAAAGAAGGGTATAATCAGATTCATGAATATTATGATTATGTTCCAGTAAACTTTGAACCTTCAATGTGGGTCCCTACTATTAAGGTAGCTATTTGTGGTGAAACTTTTTATTCCCGTTTTGATATTATGTCTGAGTTTTGCCTTATGCCTAAAAATATTTATGAATCTTTGAAACTTTGGGGACTTACTAAAAGTGGAGAAAGAATAACTCTTGCTGATAATTATGTTATAATTCCTAAGTGGATAGCTGAAGGTGTGTTCACAACCTTTCTTGGAAGAACGGTATCCACTGATTATCTCGTTATTGAATGTGTAGGGACAGGACAAATCACACTTGGAAGATCCCTGCTGAAACTCTTGGGAGCAACCATAGATGTGGGAAAATGCACTCTAAATTTTACCTCTACACCCGGATGCGGTCATGTATTCCCTAGACCAAAGAGTAAGAATAAGAGTAAGATGGGTAGGCGTAAACCCTTGGTAATAATGTTAATGCTTCTTCTCTTGATGTTACTTGATTTTCACTTTCTGCACCTAGCTGAAAGGCGTTAAAGAAAAAGCGCTTATGGAAGACAACCCATTATTTTATTTCTGCAATTTTTGTTTTATATTTGAGTCAAGGTGCTTGTTACTACTGTAGTAATACCTTTGTATCTTTATTTTATTGCATTGTTGTGCCAAGTAAAGTCTTTGATAGAAAGTTGATACTAGATTTGGATTTCTGCGCAGAAATAGATTTTTAGCTGTCACGGTTTTGAGTTTTTCTCTCTGTAGAAAAATCTAAAAATCTTGAAAAAATTCATGAGTAATCCTCAGATATGTACGCAACTTTCATTCAACTGGAGCTTTTCCATCTGAGCATGTTAAGTGCCTCGAAAAAATTCGTCTTTACGGACTGTTCTGTTTTGACAGATTCTGCCTTTTATTTCGCATTGCCTCTTTTACTGTGTTTGAGTGGGTTTCTTTGCTCCATTAAATTTCAGTAACCTTGGGTAATGTCCAGAAGTGTTGGGAATGATTGTGTCCTTGCTGAACATGTGAATTTTTGATTATGCACTAACCCTCTAATGAGATTGCTTTGAGTTTGGTGTGAAGGAAGTTTTCAAGGATCAAGAGAGGAGGATGATATAATATGATCAAGAAGAGTGAAAAGTCTAAGCTTGGGGATGCCCCCGTGGTTCATCCCTGCATATTTCGAGAAGACTCAAGCGTCTAAGCTTGGGGATGCCCAAGGCATCCCCTTCTTCATCAATAACTTATCAGGTCACCTCTAGTGAAACTATATTTTAATTTCGTCACATCTTATGTGCTTTATTTGGAGCGTCTGTGTGCTTTTATTTTCGTTTTGTTATCTTAGTTCTCTGAATAAATCGGATCCTAACATGCTTGTGTGGGAGAGAGACACGCTCCGCTTTTTCATTTGAACACCGATGTTCTTCGTTTTACTTTTAATGTTCATGGCAAAAGCTGAAAGCCACTGCATTTATTGCTATTTGGTTGAAAACAGAAAATGCTTCATGTGGTAGTTTGTATATTATCTTGAATAATTTGATACTTCGCAATTGTTTTGAGCTCTCAAGTAGATCATGTTTAAGCTCTTGCATCATGTAGTTTAAACCTATTAGTGGAGAACTACCGTAGAGCTTGTTGAAATTTGGTTTGCATGATTGGTCTCTCTAAGGTCTAGATATTTTCTCGGTAAAAGTGTTTGAGCAACAAGGAAGACAAGTGTAGAGTCTTATAATGCTTGCAATATGTTCTTATGTAAGTTTTGCTGTACCGGTTTATACTTGTGTTTGCTTCAAACAACCTTGCTAGCCAAAGCCTTGTGCTGAGAGGGAATGCTTCTCGTGCATCCAAAACCTTGAGCCAAAACCTATGCCATTTGTGTCCACCATAACTACCTACTATGTGGTATTTTTCTTCTATTCCAAGTAAATACTTCATGTGCTACCTTTAAACAATTCAAAACTTTATTGCTCCTTATTTGTGTCAATGTTTTATAGCTCATGAGGAAGTATGTGGTGTTTTATCTTTCAATCTTGTTGGGCATACTTTCACCAATGGACTAGTGGCATATACATCCGCTTATCCAATAATTTTGCAAAAAGAGCTGGCAACGGGGTGCCCAGCCCCAATTAATTAACTTTCATTAATAATTCTCTTCACATGTTTTGCCCTGATTTATCAGTAAGCAACTTAATTTTGCAATAGACACTCCTCCATGGTATGTGAAATGTTGGAAGACACCCGAGGATTCGGTTAGCCATGGCTTGTGAAAGCAAAAGGTTGGGAGGAGTGTCATCTATAAATAAAACTAAAATACATGTGTAAACAAAAGAGAAGAGGGATGATCTACCTTGCTGGTAGAGATAATGTCCTTCATGGGAGCCGCTCTTTGAAAGTCTGT
Organism: Lolium rigidum; assembly: GCF_022539505.1. Lineage (NCBI taxonomy): Eukaryota > Viridiplantae > Streptophyta > Magnoliopsida > Poales > Poaceae > Lolium > Lolium rigidum. The sequence goes on from NC_061511.1 coordinate 130,702,047, forward strand.
TTGACAAGGGGGTTAGAGTGCCCACTACCATTCGTTGACAACAACAAACACCTCTCAAAACTTTATTTTTATGCTCTCTTTATGATTTCAAAACTTGAAAAGCTCTAGTACATGATTTAATCCCTGCTTCCCTCTGCGAAGGGCCTTTCTTTTACTTTATGTTGAGTCAGTTTACCTACTTCCTTCTATCTTAGAAGCACACACTTGTGTCAACTGTGTGCATTGATTCTTACATGCTTGCTTATTGCACTCATCATATTACTTTGTGTTGACAATTATCCATGAGATATAGATGTTGAAAGTTGAAAGCAATTGCTGAAACTTAAATCTTCCTTTGTGTTGCTTCAAAACCTTTTATTAAGAATCTATTGCTTTATGAGTTAACTCTTATGCAAGACTTTTTTATGCTTGTCTTGAAAGTACTATTCATGAAAAGTTTTTGCTATATGATTCAGTTGCTTAGTCATTATCTTTTTGTTAGTAAACTATAAACCATTGCTTTGAGTCACTTCATTCATCTCATAGGCTTTACAATAGTATTGATCAAGATTATGTTGGTAGCATGTCACTTCAGTAATTATTCTTTTTATCGTTTACCTACTCGAGGGCGAGTAGGAACTAAGCTTGGGGATGCTTGATACGTCTCCAACGGATCTATAATTTCTTATGTTCCATGCTAGTTTTATGACAATACCTACATGTTTTATTTACACTTTATAATGTTTTTATGCATTTTCTGGGACTAACCTATTAACAAGATGCCACAGTGCCAGTTCCTGTTTTCTGCTGTTTTTGATTTCAGAAAAGTTAGTTTACAAATATTCTCAGAATTGGACGAAACAATAGCCCATGGCCCTATTTTCCACGGAGTGTTCCAGAAGACCGAAGAAGAGTCGGAGAAGGCCAGCAGGGGGCCCACACCTTAGGGCGGCGCGGCAGTGCCCCCCCCCCCGCGCCAAGGTGTGGTGAGGGAGCCCCCTGGCTCCCCCGACGCTACCCCTTCGCCTATTTATTCCTTCGTCTCCGAAAACCCTAGCACCGAGAGCCAAAATACGAGAAAAGTTCCAGAGACGCCGCCGCCGTCAACCCCATCTCGGGGGGTTCAGAAGATCTCCTCCGGCACCCTGCCGGAGAGGGGAATCATCACCAGAGGGCTCTACATCACCATGCCCGCCTCCGAACTGATGCATGAGTAGTTCATCCTTGGACTATGGGTCCATAGGAGTAGCTAGATGGTTGTCTTCTCCTATTATGCCACCATGTTTAGATCTTGTGAGCTGCCTATCATGATCAAGATCATCTATTTGTAATGCTACATGTTGTGTTTGTTGGGATCCGATGAATATGGAATACTATATCAAGTTGATTATTGATCTATCATATATGTTATTTATGATCTTGCATGCTCTCCGTTGCAAGTAGAGGCTCTGGCCAAGTTGATACTTGTAACTCCAAGAGGGGTGATACGTCTCCGACGTATCGATAATTTCTTATGTTCCATGCCACATTATTGATGTTATCTACATGTTTTATGCACACTTTATGTCATATTCGTGCATTTTCCGGAACTAACCTATTAACAAGATGCCGAAGTGCCGGTTCTGTTTTACTGCTGTTTTTGGTTTCGAAATCCTAGTAACGAAATATTCTCGGAATCGGACGAAATCAACGCCAAAGATCTTAGAATCCCCGGAAGCATCCAGAACACACCGGAGAGGTCGGAGGGGGGCCACGGGGCCACCAAACCCTAGGCCGGCGCGGCCGGAGGGGGCCGCGCCGCCCTATGGTGTGGCCCCCCGTCGGCCCTCCTGCGCCGCCTCTTCGCCTATATAAAGCCCCTGGATCGAAAACCACGAGACGGAGAACCACGATACGGAAAACCTTCCAGAGACGCCGCCGCCGCCGATCCCATCTCGGGGGATCCAGGAGATCGCCTCCGGCACCCTGCCGGAGAGGGGAATCATCTCCCGGAGGACTCTACGCCGCCATGGTCGCCTCCGGTGTGATGTGTGAGTAGTCTACCCCTGGACTATGGGTCCATAGCAGTAGCTAGATGGTTGTCTTCTCCCCATTGTGCTATCATTGTCGGATCTTGTGAGCTGCCTATCATGATCAAGATCATCTATCCGTAATTCTATATGTTGCGTTTGTTGGGATCCGATGAATAGAGAATACTTGTTATGTTGATTATCAAAGTTATGCTTATGTGTTGTTTATGATCTTGCATGCTCTCCGTTACTAGTAGATGCTCCGGCCAAGTAGATGCTTTTAACTCCAAGAGGGAGTACTTATGCTCGATAGTGGGTTCATGCCCGCATTGACACCAGGACGAGTGATGAAAGTTCTAAGGTTGTGTTGTGTTGTTGCCACTAGGGATAAAACATTAGTGCTATGTTCAAGGATGTAGTCACTAGTTACATTACGCACCATACTTAATGCAATTGTCTGTTGTTAGCAACTTAATACTGGAGGGGGTTCGGATGATAACCTGAAGGTGGACTTTTTAGGCATAGATGCAGCTGGATGGCGGTCTATGTACTTTGTCGTAATGCCCAATTAAATCTCACTATACTCATCATGATATGTATGTGCATTGTCATGCTCTCTTTATTTGTCAATTGCCCAAGCTGTAATTTGTTCACCCAACATGCTGTTCATCTTATGGGAGAGACACCTCTAGTGAACTGTGGACCCCGGTCCAATTCTCTTTACTGAAATACAATCTACTTGCAATACTTGTTCTACTGTTTTCTCGCAAACAATCATCTTCCACACAATACGGTTAATCCTTTGTTACAGCAAGCCGGTGAGATTGACAACCTCAGCTGTTTCGTTGGGGCAAAGTACTTTGGTTGTGTTGTGCGGGTTCCACGTTGGCGCCGGAATCCTTGGTGTTGCGCCGCACTACATCTCGCCGCCATCAACCTTCAACGTGCTTCTTGGCTCCTCCTGGTTCGATAAACCTTGGTTTCTTTCGAGGGAAAACTTGCTGCTGTGCGCATCATACCTTCCTCTTGGGGTTGCCCAACGAACGTGTGAAATACACGCCATCAAGCTCTTTTTCCGGCGCCGTTGCCGGGGAGATCAAGACACGCTGCAAGGGAGTCTCCACTTCTCAATCTCTTTACTTTGTTTTTGTCTTGCTTAGTTTTATTTACTACTTTGTTTGCTGCACTAAATCAAAATACAAAAAAATTAGTTGCTAGTTTTACTTTATTTGCTATCTTGTTCGCTATATCAAAAACACAAAAAAATTAGTTTACTTGCATTTACTTTATCTAGTTTGCTTTATTTACTTGTTGCTAAAATGGCCAACGCTGAAAATACTAAGTTGTGTGACTTCACAACCACAAATAATAATGATTTCTTATGCACACCTATTGCTCCACCTGCTACTACAGCAGAATTCTTTGAAATTAAACCTCGCTTTCTTGAATCTTGTTATGCGAGAGCAATTTTCTCAGTGTTAGTTCGATGATGCTTGCTACCCATCTTAATAATTTTGTTGAACTATGTGAAATGCAAAAATATAAAGATGTAGATGGTGATATTATTAAACTAAAATTGTTCCCTTTCTCATTAAGAGGAAGAGCTAAAGATTGGTTGCTATCTCTCGCCTAAGAATAGTATTGATTCATGGACTAAATGCAAGGATGCTTTTATTGGTAGATATTATCCCCCTGCTAAAATTATATCTTTGAGGAGTAGCATAATGAATTTTAAACAATTAGATACTGAACATGTTGCTCAAGCTTGGGAAAGAATGAAATCTCTCGGTTAAAAATTGCCCAACCCATGGATCGACTACTTGGATGATCATCCAAACCTTCTATGCATGACTAAATTTTTCTTCACGGAATTTATTGGATTCAGCTGCTGGAGGTACCTTTATGTCCATCACTCTTGGTGAAGCAACAAAGCTTCTTGATAATATGATGATCAACTACTCCGAATGGCACACGGAAAGAGCTCCACAAGGTAAGAAGGTAAATTCTGTTGAAGAATCCTCTTCCTTGAATGATAAGGTTGATGCTATTATGTCTATGCTTGTGAATGATAGGACTAATATTGATCCTAATAATGTTCCATTAGCTTCATTGGTTGCACAAGAAGAACATGTTGATGTAAACTTCATTAAAAATAATAATTTCAACAACAATGCTTACCGGAACAATTCTAGTAACAACTATAGGCCATATCCTTATAATAATGGCAACAGCTATGGTAATTCTTATGGGAATTCTTACAACAATAATAGGAATTCACCCCCTGGACTTGAAGCCATGCTTAAAGAATTTATTAGTACACAAACTGCTTTTAACAAATCTGTTGAAGAAAAGCTTGGGAAAATTGATATACTTGCTTCTAAAGTCGATAGTCTTGTCTGCTGATGTTGATCTTTTGAAATCAAAAGTTTTGCCTAATGAGAATTATCATGATAAAATTACTACTACAGCAAATGCCATTCAAGTTAGAATTAATGAGAATATAAGATTAATGGCTGAAGCTGCGTGCTAGGTGGGATAGAGAAGAAAATGAAAAACTAGCTAAAGAGAAGAATATAGCTAAAGTTTGGACTATTACCACCACTAGTAATGCTAATGCTACACATGTTGCTGCACCTCCTACTCATACTAATAAAAGGATTGGTGTTAGAAATGTTTCCACTTCTAATGCAAAGCGCGAAAAACTGCTCGAACTGCTAAAGCTCGCTGAAACCGCTTGTGATAAAGTCGCTGAAATTTTTTCCAACATTGGGGATGATGATCCCATTGCTTTAGATTATAATGGTTTGAATTTTGATGATTGCCACATCTCTGAAGTTATAAAGTTCTTGCAAAAACTTGCTAAAAGTCCTAATGCTAGTGCTATAAATTTGGCTTTCACGCATCATATTACAAATGCTCTCATAAAAGCTAGAGAAGAGAAATTAGAGCGCGAAGCCTCTATTCCTAAAAAGCTAGAGGATGGTTGGGAGCCCATCATTAAGATGAAGATTAAAGATTTTGATTGTAATGCTTTATGTGATCTTGGTGCAAGTATTTCTGTTATGCCTAAGAAAATTTATAATATGCTTGACTTGCCACCGCTGAAAAATTGTTATTTGGATGTTAATCTTGCTGATCATTCTACAAAGAAACCTTTGGGTAAAGTTGATAATGTTCGCATTACCGTTAACAATAATCTTGTTCCCGTTGATTTTGTTGTCTTGGATATTGAATGCAATGCATCTTGTCCCATTATATTGGGAAGACCTTTTCTTCGAACTGTTGGTGCTATTATTGATATGAGGGAAGGTAATATAAAATATCAATTTCCTCTCAAGAAAGGTATGGAACACTTCCCTAGAAAGAGAATAAAGGTACCTTATGATTCTATTATTAGAACAAATTATGATGTTGATGCTTCATCTCTTGATGTTACTTGATACACACTTTCGCGCCTAGCTGAAAGGCGTTAAGAAAAGCGCTTATGGGAGACAACCCATGTTTTTACCTACAGTACTTTGTTTTCATTTTGTGTCTTGGAAGTTGTTTACTACTGTAGCAACCTCTCCTTATCTTAGTTTTGTGTTTTGTTGTGCCAAGTTAAGCCGTTGATAGAAAAGTAAGTACTAGATTTGGATTACTGCACAGTTCCAGATTTCTTTGCTGTCACGAATCTGGGTCCACCTCCCTGTAGGTAGCTCAGAAAATTATGCCAATTTACCCGCATGATCCTCAGATATGTACGCAACTTTCATTCAATTTGAGCATTTTCATTTGAGCAAGTCTGGTGCCATTTTAAAATTCGTCAATACGAACTGTTCTGTTTTGACAGATTCTGCCTTTTATTTCGCATTGCCTCTTTCGCTATGTTGGATGAATTTCTTTGATCCACTAATGTCCAGTAGCATTATGCAATGTCCAGAAGTGTTAAGAATGATTGTGTCACCTCTGAATATGTCAATTTATATTGTGCACTAACCCTCTAATGAGTTGTTTCGAGTTTGGTGTGGAGGAAGTTTTCAAGGATCAAGAGAGGAGTATGATGCAACATGATCAAGGAGAGTGAAAGCTCTAAGCTTGGGGATGCACCCGGTGGTTCACCCCTGCATATATCAAGAAGACTCAAGCGTCTAAGCTTGGGGATGCCCAAGGCATCCCCTTCTTCATCGACAACATTATCGGGTTCCTCCCCGAAACTATATTTTTATTCCATCACATCTTATGTGCTTTTTCTTGGAGCGTCGGTTTGTTTTTGTTTTTGTTTTGTTTGAATAAAATGGATCCTAGCATTCACTTTATGGGAGAGATACACGCTCCGCTGTAGCATATGGACAAGTATGTCCTTGGTTTCTACTCATAGTATTCATGGCGAAGTTTCTCCTTCGTTAAATTGTTATATGGTTGGAATTGAAAAATGATACATGTAGTAATTGCTATAAATGTCTTGGGTAATGTGATACTTGGCAATTGTTGTGCTCATGTTTAAGCTCTTGCATCATATGCTTTGCACCCATTAATGAAGAAATACATAGAGCATGCTAAAATTTGGTTTGCATATTTGGTTTCTCTAAAGTCTAGATAATTTCTAGTATTGAGTTTGAACAACAAGGAAGACGGTGTAGAGTCTTATAATGTTTTCAATATGTCTTTTATGTGAGTTTTGCTGCACCGGTTCATCCTTGTGTTTGTTTCAAATAAGCCTTGCTAGCCTAAACCTTGTATCGAGAGGGAATACTTCTCATGCATCCAAAATACTTGAGCCAACCACTATGCCATTTGTGTCCACCATACCTACCTATACTACATGGTATTTTTCCGCCATTCCAAAGTAAATTGCTTGAGTGCTACCTTTAAAATTCCATCATTCACCTTTGCAATATATAGCTCATGGGACAAATAGCTTAAAAACTATTGTGGTATTGAATATGTAATTATGCACTTTATCTCTTATTAAGTTGCTTGTTGTGCGATAACCATGTTTATCGGGGACGCCATCAACTCGTTGTTGAATTTCATGTGAGTTGCTATGCATGTTCGTCTTGTCCGAAGTAAGGGCGATCTACACTGAGTTGAATGGTTTGAGCATGCATATTGTGAGAGAAGAACATTGGGCCGCTAACTAAAGCCATGATTCATGGTGGAAGTTTCAGTTTTGGACAAACATCCTCAAATCTCTAATGAGAAAAGAATTAATTGTTGTCAAATGCTTAAAGCATTAAAAGAGGAGTCCATTATCTCGTTGTCTATGTTGTCCCGGTATGGATGTCTAAGTTGAGAATAATCAAAAGCGAGAAATCCAAATGCGAGTTTTCTCCTTAGACCTTTGTACGAGCGGCATAGAGGTACCCCTTTGTGAAACTTGGTTAAAGCATATGTATTGCGGTGATAATCCGGGTAGTCCAAGCTAATTAGGACAAGGTGCGGGCACTATTGGTACACTATGCATGAGGCTTGCAACTTATAAGATATAATTTACATGATGCATATGCTTTATTACTACCGTTGACAAAATTGTTTCATGTTTTCAAAATCAAAGCTCTAGCACAAATATAGCAATCGATGCTTTTCCTCTATGAGGACCATTCTTTTACTTTCAATGTTGAGTCAGTTCACCTATTTCACTCCACCTCAAGAAGCAAACACTTGTGTGAACTGTGCATTGATTCCTACATACTTGCTTATTGCACTTATTATATTACTCTATGTTGACAATATCCATGAGATATACATGTTACAAGTTGAAAGCAACCGCTGAAACTTAATCTTCTTTTGTGTTGCTTCAATACCTTTACTTTGAATTATTGCTTTATGAGTTAACTCTTATGCAAGACTTATTGATGCTTGTCTTGAAGTGCTATTCATGAAAAGTCTTTGCTTTATGATTCACTTGTTTACTCATGTCATACATATTGTTTTGATCGCTGCATTCACTACATATGCTTTACAAATAGTATGATCAAGATTATGATGGCATGTCACTCCGGAAATTATCCGTGTTATCGTTTTACTCGCTTCGGGACGAGCGTAGAACTAAGCTTGGGGATGCTGATACGTCTCCGACGTATCGATAATTTCTTATGTTCCATGCCACATTATTGATGTTATCTACATGTTTTATGCACACTTTATGTCATATTCGTGCATTTTCCGGAACTAACCTATTAACAAGATGCCGAAGTGCCAGTTCTCGTTTTCTGCTGTTTTTGGTTTCAGAAATCCTAGTAACGAAATATTCTCGGAATCGGACGAAATCAACGCCAAAGATCTTAGAATCCCCGGAAGCATCCAGAACACACCAGAGAGGTCAGAGGGGGGCCACAGGGCCACCAAACCCTAGGCCGGCGCGGCCAGAGGGGGGGCCGCGCCGCCCTATGGTGTGGCCCCCCTGTCAGCCCTCCTGCGCCGCCTCTTCGCCTATATAAAGCCCCTGGATCGAAAACCCTGAGACGGAGAACCACGATACGGAAAACCTTCCAGAGACGCCGCCGCCGCCGATCCCATCTCGGGGGATCCAGGAGATCGCCTCCGGCACCCTGCCGGAGAGGGGAATCATCTCCCGGAGGACTCTACGCCGCCATGGTCGCCTCCGGTGTGATGTGTGAGTAGTCTACCCCTGGACTATGGGTCCATAGCAGTAGCTAGATGGTTGTCTTCTCCCCATTGTGCTATCATTGTCGGATCTTGTGAGCTGCCTATCATGATCAAGATCATCTATCCGTAATTCTATATGTTGCGTTTGTTGGGATCCGATGAATAGAGAATACTTGTTATGTTGATTATCAAAGTTATGCTTATGTGTTGTTTATGATCTTGCATGCTCTCCGTTACTAGTAGATGCTGTGGCCAAGTAGATGCTTTTAACTCCAAGAGGGAGTACTTATGCTCGATAGTGGGTTCATGCTCGCATTGACACCTGGGACAGTGATGAGAAAGTTCTAAGGTTGTGTTGTCTTGTTGCCACTAGGGATAAAACATTAGTGCTATGTTCAAGGATGTAGTCACTAGTTACATTACGCACCATACTTAATGCAATTGTCACGTTGTTAGCAACTTAATACTGGAGGGGTTCGGATGATAACCTGAAGGTGGACTTTTTAGGCATAGATGGAGTTGGATGGCGGTCTATGTACTTTGTCGTAATGCCCAATTAAATCTCACTATACTCATCATGATATGTATGTGCATTGTCATGCTCTCTTTATTTGTCAATTGCCCAACTGTAATTTGTTCACCCAACATGCTTCGTTCGTCTTATGGGAGAGACACCTCTAGTGAGCTGTGGACCCCGGTCCAATTCTCTTTACTGAAATACAATCTCATTGCAATACTTGTTCTACTGTTTTCTCGCAAACAATCATCTTCCACACAATACGGTTAATCCTTTGTTACAGCAAGCCGGTGAGATTGACAACCTCACTCGTTTCGTTGGGGCAAAGTACTTTGGTTGTGTTGTGCAGGTTCCACGTTGGCGCCGGAATCCCTGGTGTTGCGCCGCACTACATCTCGCCGCCATCAACCTTCAACGTGCTTCTTGGCTCCTCCTGGTTCGATAAACCTTGGTTTCTTTCTGAGGGAAAACTTGCTGCTGTGCGCATCATACCTTCCTCTTGGGGTTGCCCAACGAACGTGTGAAATACACGCCATCAAGGGGGTATTTATGCTAGATAGTGGGTTCATGCCTCCATTGAATCTGGGACAGTGACAGAAAGTTCTAAGGTTGTGGATGTGCTGTTGCCACTAGGGATAAAACATCAATGCTTTGTCTAAGGATATTTGTATTGTTTACATTACGCACGGTACTTAATGCAATTGTCTGTTCTTTGCAACTTAATACTGGAAGGGGTGCGGAAGCTAACCCGAAGGTGGACTTTTTAGGCATAGATGCATGCTGGATGGCGGTCTATGTTCTTTGCCGTAATGCCCTAAGTAAATCTCATAGTAGTCATCATGATATGTATGTGCATTGTTATGCCCTCTCTATTTGTCAATTGCCCAACTGTAATTTGTTTACCCAACATGTTATTTATCTTATTGGAGAGACACCACTAGTGAACTGTGGACCCCGGTCCATTCTTTTACATATGAAATACAACCTACTGCAATCATTGTTCTCTTTTGTTTTCTGCAAGAAAACATAATTTTCCACACCATACGTTTAATCCTTTGTTTTCAGCAAGCCGGTGAGATTGACAACCTCACTGTTAAGTTGGGGCAAAGTATTTTAATTGTGTTGTGCAGGTTCCATGTTGGCGCCGGAATCCCTGGTGTTGCGCCGCACTACACTCCTTCACCAACAACCTTCACGTGATCTTCATCTCCTACTGGTTCGATAACCTTGGTTTCTTACTGAGGGAAAACTCGCTGTTGTACTCATCATACCTTCCTCTTGGGGTTTCCAACGGACGCGTGCTTTACCGTCACAAGCAACGGTCACCATCCTACACACCCTTCTAGTGCAGCTGCGGCGCCGGTTACTCAGGTGGTGTTGACCCCTTTTAACCACTCGCCGATGATAGACAGAGGACGGGAGATTGTGACTCGCGCTAGGTCGGAGTCGCCTCATCTCGTCGCATCTCCTACGACTACGTCCAGGGCTTCGTCTCCGTCTCGGGTTCGGACCTTCACGCAAGGTCGGACTCGGCCTTCTTCCTCGGCCTCGCCATCGCCGACGCCACCGACCACTTCGCATAATGTGCCCACTCCGTCTTCTACTTCAGCTCAGACGGAGGGGCAGAGACCGGGGTTGCAGCAGCCATCATCGACACCCATGGGGCAGCAACAGCAACTGACGGCATCGTCAGGTATGCAGCGGCCGGCGCCGACGTCTACGGGGCAGGAGCGCCCGGACATTGCATCTTCGGGGCTGCAGCAGCCGTGATCGCTGGGGCTGTTGCAGCCAAGTCGCGGAGAGTAGCATGAGGCTGTGCAGCCAGCCACGCCGCTGCAGCCCCCTCACGCAGCTGAGCAGCCGGTCACGCAGCCGGCCACACCGCTGCGGCCTCCTCTGCCACGTCGCGGCGACCAGGCGGTCGAGCAGTTGGCCATGCCGATGCTGCATCCCCAGGCGGCGGTCGGGCAGACTGGTCTCCCGCACAGCGAGGAGCAGCAGCCGGCTCAGGAGCGTCGGCCTCCGTTGGCTGGGGGCCTTGCAGGGCTGGGGAGTATACCCGCCTCTCCAGAGGCGTTGGGTCACTTAGGGTTGCATCTTCGCTGCGGAAGGGACCGTTGCAGGGGTCTACACCACCATCTACCCATGCGGCGGTAGGTTCTTGATACGTCTCCGACGTATCGATAATTTCTTATGTTCCATGCCACATTATTGATGTTATCTACATGTTTTATGCACACTTTATGTCATATTCGTGCATTTTCTGGAACTAACCTATTAACAAGATGCCGAAGTGCCGATTCGTTGTTTTCTCGCTGTTTTTGGTTTCAGAAATCCTAGTAAGGAAATATTCTCGGAATTGGACGAAATCAAAGCCCAGGGGCCTATTTTTCCACGAAGCTTCCAGAAGTCCGAAGGAGAGACGAAGAGGGGCCACGGAGGGGCCACACCATAGGGCGGCGCGGCCCCCCCCTTGGCCGCGCCGGCCTGTGGTGTGGGGCCCCCGTGCCGCCTCTTGACCTGCTCTTCCGCCTACAAATAGCCTCCGTGACGAAACCCCCAGTACCGAAAACCACGATACGGAAAACCTTCCAGAGACGCCGCCGCCGCCGATCCCATCTCGGGGATCCGGGAGATCGCCTCCGGCACCCTGCCGGAGAGGGGAATCATCCCCCGGAGGACTCTACGCCGCCATGGTCGCCTCCGGTGTGATGTGTGAGTAGTCTACCCCTGGACTATGGGTCCATAGCAGTAGCTAGATGGTTGTCTTCTCCCCATTGTGCTATCATTGTCGGATCTTGTGAGCTGCCTATCATGATCAAGATCATCTATACGTAATTCTATATGTTGCGTTTGTTGGGATCCGATGAATAGAGAATACTTGTTATGTTGATTATCAAAGTTATGCTTATGTGTTGTTTATGATCTTGCATGCTCTCCGTTACTAGTAGATGCTCTGGCCAAGTAGATGCTTGTAACTCCAAGAGGGAGTAATTATGCTCGATAGTGGGTTCATGCCTGCATTGACACCTGGGACAGTGACAGAAAGTTCTAAGGTTGTGTTGTGCTGTTGCCACTAGGGATAAAACATTGATGCTATGTCTAAGGATGTAGTTGTTGATTACATTACGCACCATACTTAATGCAATTGTCTCGTTGCTTGCAACTTAATACTGGAAGGGGTTCGGATGATAACTCGAAGGTGGACTTTTTAGGCATAGATGCGATTGGATGGCGGTCTATGTACTTTGTCGTAATGCCCAATTAAATCTCACTATACTCATCATGATATGTATGTGCATTGTCATGCTCTCTTTATTTGTCAATTGCCCAACCGTAATTTGTTCACCCAACATGCTGTTCGTCTTATGGGAGAGACACCTCTAGTGAACTGTGGACCCCGGTCCAATTCTCTTTACTCGAAATACAAATCTACTGCAATACTTGTTTTACTCGTTTTCTCTCGCAAACAATCATCTTCCACACAATACGGTTAATCCTTTGTTACAGCAAGCCGGTGAGATTGACAACCTCACTCGTTTCGTTGGGGCAAAGTACTTTGGTTGTGTTGTGCAGGTTCCACGTTGGCGCCGGAATCCCCGGTGTTGCGCCGCACTACATCTCGCCACCATCAACCTTCAACGTGCTTCTTGACTCCTACTCGGTCCGATTAAACCTTGGTTTCTTACCGAGGGAAACTTGCCGCTGTGCGCATCACACCTTCCTCTTGGGGTTCCCAACGGACGCGTGTCGAACGAAAAGACAATACGTCAATCACGCGCATCAAGCAAATTTCTGGCGCCGTTGCCGGGGAGATCAAGACACGCTGCAAGGGGAGTCTCCACTTCTCAATCTCTTTACTTTGCTTTTGTCTTGCTTAGCTTTATTTACTACTTTGTTTGCTGCACTTATATCAAAATACAAAAAAATTAGTTGCTAGTTTTACTTTATTTGCTATCTTGTTTGCTATATCGAAAACACAAAAAAAATTAGTTTACTTGCATTTACTTTATCTAGTTTGCTTTATTTACTGTTACTAAAATGGCCAACGCTGAAAATACTAAGTTGTGTGACTTCACAACCACAAATAATAATGATTTCTTATGCACACCTATTGCTCCACCTGCTACTACAGCAGAATTCTTTGAAATTAAACCTGCTTTACTGAATCTTGTCATGAAAGATCAATTTTCCGGAGTTAGTTCCGATGATGCTGCTGCCCATCTTAATAATTTTGTTGAACTATGTGAAATGCAAAAATATAAAGATGTAGATGGTGATATTATTAAACTAAAATTGTTCCCTTTCTCATTAAGAGGAAGAGCTAAAGATTGGTTGCTATCTCTGCCTAAGAATAGTATTGATTCATGGACTAAATGCAAGGATGCTTTTATTGGTAGATATTATCCCCCTGCTAAAATTATATCTTTGAGGAGTAGCATAATGAATTTTAAACAATTAGATACTGAACATGTTGCTCAAGCTTGGGAAAGAATGAAATCTCTGGTTAAAAATTGCCCAACCCATGGATCGACTACTTGGATGATCATCCAAACCTTCTATGCAGGACTAAATTTTTCTTCACGGAATTTATTGGATTCAGCTGCTGGAGGTACCTTTATGTCCATCACTCTTGGTGAAGCAACAAAGCTTCTTGATAATATGATGATCAACTACTCTGAATGGCACACGGAAAGAGCTCCACAAGGTAAGAAGGTAAATTCCGTCGAAGAAACCTCTTCCTTGAGTGATAAGATTGATGCTATTATGTCTATGCTTGTGAATGATAGGACTAATATTGATCCTAATAATGTTCCATTAGCTTCATTGGTTGCACAAGAAGAACATGTTGATGTAAACTTCATTAAAAATAATAATTTCAACAACAATGCTTACCGGAACAATTCTAGTAACAACTATAGGCCATATCCTTATAATAATGGCAACGGCTATGGTAATTCTTATGGAAATTCTTACAACAATAATAGGAATTCACCCCCTGGACTTGAAGCCATGCTTAAAGAATTTATTAGTACACAAACTGCTTTTAACAAATCTGTTGAAGAAAAGCTTGGGAAAATTGATATACTTGCTTCTAAAGTCGATAGTCTTGTCTGTTGATGTTGATCTTTTGAAATCAAAAGTTTTGCCTAATGAGAATTATCATGATAAAATTACTACTACAGCAAATGCCATTCAAGTTAGAATTAATGAGAATATAAGATTAATGGCTGAACTGCGTGCTAGGTGGGATAGAGAAGAAAATGAAAAACTAGCTAAAGAGAAGAATATAGCTAAAGTTTGGACTATTACCACCACTAGTAATGCTAATGCTACACATGTTGCTGCACCTCCTACTCATACTAATAAAAGAATTGGTGTTAGCAATGTTTCCACTTCTAATGCAAAGCGCGAAAACTGCTCGAAACTCGCTAAAACTGCTGAAATTGCTCGTGATAAAGCTGCTGAAATTTTTTCCAACATTGGGGATGATGATCCCATTGCTTTAGATTATGATGGTTTGAATTTTGATGATTGCCACATCTCTGAAGTTATAAAGTTCTTGCAAAAACTTGCTAAAAGTCCTAATGCTAGTGCTATAAATTTGGCTTTCACGCATCATATTACAAATGCTCTCATAAAAGCTAGAGAAGAGAAACTAGAGCGTGAAGCCTCTATTCCTAAAAAGCTAGAGGATGGTTGGGAGCCCATCATTAAGATGAAGGTTAAAGATTTTGATTGTAATGCTTTATGTGATCTTGGTGCAAGTATTTCGTTATGCCTAAGAAAATTTATAATATGCTTGACTTGCCACCGCTCGAAAAATTGTTATTTGGATGTTAATCTTGCTGATCATTCTACAAAGAAACCTTTGGGTAAAGTTGATAATGTTCGCATTACCGTTAACAATAATCTTGTTCCCGTTGATTTTGTTGTCTTGGATATTGAATGCAATGCATCTTGTCCCATTATATTGGGAAGACCTTTTCTTCGAACTCGTTGGTGCTACTATTGATATGAAGGAAGGTAATATAAAATATCAATTTCCTCTCAAGAAAGGTATGGAACACTTCCCTAGAAAGAGAATGAAGGTACCTTATGATTCTATTATTAGAACAAATTATGATGTTGATGCTTCATCTCTCGATGTTACTTGATACACACTTTCGCGCCTAGCCGAAAGGCGTTAAAGAAAAGCGCTTATGGGAGACAACCCATGTTTTTACCTACAGTACTTTGTTTTTATTTTGTGTCTTGGAAGTTGTTTACTACTGTAGCAACCTCTCCTTATCTTAGTTTTGTGTTTTGTTGTGCCAAGTTAAGCCGTTGATAGAAAAGTAAGTACTAGATTTGGATTACTGCACAGTTCCAGATTTCTTTGCTGTCACGAATCTGGGCAAAACCTCCCTGTAGGTAACTCAGAAAATTATGCCAATTTACGTGCATGATCCTCAGATATGTATGCAACTTTCATTCAATTTGAGCATTTTCATTTGAGCAAGTCTGGTGCCATTTTAAAATTCGTCAATACGAACTGTTCTGTTTTGACAGATTCTGCCTTTTATTTCGCATTGCCTCTTTCGCTATGTTGGATGAATTTCTTTGATCCACTAATGTCCAGTAGCATTATGCAATGTCCAGAAGTGTAAAGAATGATTGTGTCACCTCTGAATATGTCAATTTATATTGTGCACTAACCCTCTAATGAGTTGTTTCGAGTTTGGTGTGGAGGAAGTTTTCAAGGATCAAGAGAGGAGTATGATGCAACATGATCAAGGAGAGTGAAAGCTCTAAGCTTGGGGATGCACCCGGTGGTTCACCCCTGCATATATCAAGAAGACTCAAGCGTCTAAGCTTGGGGATGCCCAAGGCATCCCCTTCTTCATCGACAACATTATCGAGGTTCCTCCCCTGAAACTATATTTTTATTCCATCACATCTTATGTGCTTTTTCTTGGAGCGTCGGTTTGTTTTTGTTTTTGTTTTGTTTGAATAAAATGGATCCTAGCATTCACTTTGTGGGAGAGATACACGCTCCGCTGTAGCATATGGACAAGTATGTCCTTGGTTTCTACTCATAGTATTCATGGCGAAGTTTCTCCTTCGTTAAATTGTTATATGGTTGGAATTGGAAAATGATACATGTAGTAATTGCTATTAATGTCTTGGGTAATGTGATACTTGGCAATTGTTGTGCTCATGTTTAAGCTCTTGCATCATATGCTTTGCACCCATTAATGAAGAAATACATAGAGCATGCTAAAATTTGGTTTGCATATTTGGTTTCTCTAAGGTCTAGATAATTTCTAGTATTGAGTTTGAACAACAAGGAAGACGGTGTAGAGTCTTATAATGTTTTCAATATGTCTTTTATGTGAGTTTTGCTGCACCGGTTCATCCTTGTGTTTGTTTCAAATAAGCCTTGCTAGCCTAAACCATTGTATCGAGAGGGAATACTTCTCATGCATCCAAAATACTTGAGCCAACCACTATGCCATTTGTGTCCACCATACCTACCTACTACATGGTATTTTCCAGCCATTCCAAAGTAAATTGCTTGAGTGCTACCTTTAAAATTCCATCATTCACCTTTGCAATATATAGCTCATGGGACAAATAGCTTAAAAACTATTGTGGTATTGAATATGTAATTATGCACTTTATCTCTTATTAAGTTGCTTGTTGTGCGATAACCATGTTTATGGGGAACGCCATCAACAATTCATTGTTGAATTTCATGTGAGTTGCTATGCATGTTCGTCTTGTCTGAAGTAAGGGCGATCTACTCTGAGTTGAATGGTTTGAGCATGCATATTGTGAGAGAAGAACATTGGGCCGCTAACTAAAGCCATGTTTCATGGTGGAAGTTTCAGTATTTGGACAAACATCCTCAAATCTCTAATGAGAAAAGAATTAATTGTTGTTGAATGCTTAAAGCATTAAAAGAGGAGTCCATTATCTGTTGTCTATGTTGTCCCGGTATGGATGTCTAAGTTGAGAATAATCAAAAGCGAGAAATCCAAATGCGAGCTTTCTCCTTAGACCTTTGTACAGGCGGCATAGAGGTACCCCTTTGTGATACTTGGTTAAAGCATATGTATTGCGGTGATAATCCAGGTAGTCCAAGCTAACTAGGACAAGGTGCGGGCACTATTAGTATACTATGCATGAGGCTTGCAACTTATAAGATATAATTTACATGATGCATATGCTTTATTACTACCGTTGACAAAATTGTTTCATGTTTTCAAAATCAAAGCTCTAGCACAAATATAGCAATCGATGCTTTTCCTCTGAGAGGACCATTCTTTTACTTTCAATGTTGAGTCAGTTCACCTATTTCTATCCACCTCAAGAAGCAAACACTTGTGTGAACTGTGCATTGATTCCTACATACTTGCTTATTGCACTTATTATATTACTCTATGTTGACAATATCCATGAGATATACATGTTACAAGTTGAAAGCAACCGCTGAAACTTAATCTTCTTTTGTGTTGCTTCAATACCTTTACTTTGAATTATTGCTTTATGAGTTAACTCTTATGCAAGACTTATTGATGCTTGTCTTGAAGTGCTATTCATGAAAAGTCTTTGCTTTATGATTCACTTGTTTACTCATGTCATTACACATTGTTTTGATCGCTGCATTCACTACATATGCTTTACAAATAGTATGATCAAGATTATGATGGCATGTCACTCCGGAAATTATCCGTGTTATCGTTTTACTCGCTCGGGACGAGCGAGAACTAAGCTTGGGGATGCTGATACGTCTCCGACGTATCGATAATTTCTTATGTTCCATGCCACATTATTGATGTTATCTACATGTTTTATGCACACTTTATGTCATATTCGTGCATTTTCCGGAACTAACCTATTAACAAGATGCCGAAGTGCCGATTCTTGTTTTCTGCTGTTTTTGGTTTCAGAAATCCTAGTAAGGAAATATTCTCGGAATTGGACGAAATCAAAGCCCGGGGGCCTATTTTTCCACGAAGCTTCCGGAAGTCCGAAGGAGAGACGAAGAGGGGCGACGAGGGGGCCACACCATAGGGCGGCGCGGCCCCCCTTGGCCGCGCGGCCCGTGGTGTGGGGCCCCCGTGCCGCCTCTTGACCTGCCCTTCCGCCTACAAATAGCCTCCGTGACGAAACCCCCGCATCCGAGAACCACGATACGGAAAACCTTCCACAGACGCCGCCGCCGCCGATCCCATCTCGGGGGATCCAGGAGATCGCCTCCGGCACCCTGCCGGAGAGGGGAATCATCCCCCGGAGGACTCTACGCCGCCATGGTCGCCTCCGGTGTGATGTGTGAGTAGTCTACCCCTGGACTATGGGTCCATAGCAGTAGCTAGATGGTTGTCTTCTCCCCATTGTGCTATCATTGTCGGATCTTGTGAGCTGCCTATCATGATCAAGATCATCTATATGTAATTCTATATGTTGCGTTTGTTGGGATCCGATGAATAGAGAATACTTGTTATGTTGATTATCAAAGTTATGCTTATGTGTTGTTTATGATCTTGCATGCTCTCCGTTACTAGTAGATGCTCTGGCCAAGTAGATGCTTGTAACTCCAAGAGGGAGTAATTATGCTCGATAGTGGGTTCATGCCCGCATTGACACCGGGACAGTGTGACGTAAAGTTCTAAGGTTGTGTTGTGCTCGTTGCCACTAGGGATAAAACATTGATGCTATGTCTAAGGATGTAGTTGTTGATTACATTACGCACCATACTTAATGCAATTGTCTCGTTGCTTGCAACTTAATACTGGAAGGGGTTCGGATGATAACTCTGAAGGTGGACTTTTTAGGCATAGATGCAGTTGGATGGCGGTCTATGTACTTTGTCGTAATGCCCAATTAAATCTCACTATACTCATCATGATATGTATGTGCATTGTCATGCTCTCTTTATTTGTCAATTGCCCAACTGTAATTTGTTCACCCAACATGCTGTTCGTCTTATGGGAGAGACACCTCTAGTGAACTGTGGACCCCGGTCCAATTCTCTTTACTTGAAATACAAATCTACTCGCAATACTTGTTTTACTGTTTTCTCTCGCAAACAATCATCTTCCACACAATACGGTTAATCCTTTGTTACAGCAAGCCGGTGAGATTGACAACCTCACTGTTTCGTTGGGGCAAAGTACTTTGGTTGTGTTGTGCAGGTTCCACGTTGGCGCCGGAATCCCTGGTGTTGCGCCGCACTACATCTCGCCACCATCAACCTTCAACGTGCTTCTTGACTCCTACTGGTCCGATTAAACCTTGGTTTCTTACTGAGGGAAACTTGCCGCTGTGCGCATCACACCTTCCTCTTGGGGTTCCCAACGGACGCGTGTCGAACGAAAAGACAATACGTCAATCACGCGCATCAGTTCTGCATCTGCACCGACACCAGCTGCTTCACGCTCGAGTTCTCCCTTGCTTGCCCCCACCTTGCAGCAGCCTCGTCCCACTTGCCCCCCACCTGTTGTTCAGCCAACGGTGAGGAGGAGTGGGAGGTATGCGCTTGCGGAGGATGGGGCCGAGGCTACGGATGAGGACGTCATGCAGAGGGCTATGCGGCGCAAGGCGGAGAAGAACCTCGACACAACAGGTATTAAACAACCACTCAAGTCGTTTACTTCTTTTTCTGATTCTCATATTTCATCTAATTTGAGTAGTCTAGGTGTTTCGTTGGGGAGTCGGTCTGATGAGATTTCGGTTTCGGTAAATGTGTTGAGACAGACGGAGCTTGACCGTTTAACGGTTGTTCCGAATGTCTCCACTGGGCTTGAAACCTCCATCATAGACGATGATGAAGATGATGACATCCTAGATGGTCATCTTTTATCGGCTATAGTTGAAAATATTACAGAAGTTGATTTAGAACACTCAGAGCTTAGTTCAGTTTATGATCTAAAGGATTCTACACGTGGTTCTAGATCTTCAGCTGGAAATAAATCTCGTAGGTATAGCAAGACTACTAAATCTAAAATAGTTTCACAATGAATGACATGTTTCGGAATAGCAGAGGTCTTGGAGATTTGGCTAAGCATTCTCACATTGCCGCTATTTGTAGGGATAATGATTTAGATTTTATTGCTATATCGGAGACGGGTAAGAGGGACTTCTCACAAAGTTTTCTCAACCGTTTATCGGGCGGGCTTAACTTTCAGTGGTTCTCTCGCCCGCCTCGTGGTAGGTCGGGGGGCATTTTACTTGGCGTCCGTATAGATACCATGACTGTCTTAGCTAGTTCAGATGGAGAGTATCACATTAACTCGACATTCAGAACAAAGCTGATGGTTTTGTGTGGACTTTGATCGCTGTGTATGGTGCTGCCCAAGACGCTTTTAAGGCTGACTTTTTACGTGAGTTGGTAAATCTAAAGATAATCCTCATCCCATTTTGATCGGAGGGGATTTCAATTTGCTGAGATTTCCCCACGAGAAAGTAGAGGCCTTTTTGGTGGACATTGGACTTTCTTGTTTACTGTTGTCATTGATAGCTTAGATTTAAGAGAGGTGTTCATGTCCGGTAGACAATTTACTTGGGCCAACAGGTTGCCTGAACCCACGTACGAAAAACTAGATCGCGTGTTGATGGATACCGAATGGGAAGATAAATACCCTATAGTGTCGGTCGCATGTTTTCCTATTTTTGTTAGCGGTGGCATCTTATTTGTAATTTTTTGATGGCATATTTTTAGTAGTTTGTTTGATGTGTGACACCAGGCATACGCAGCTTTCACTTTAATAGTAAAGATACGTGAAGCACGGCTTTGATCCCGTCTAGCTCTTGGTTGTCTCTATGGTGCAAGTGTTTGATCGATCTTGCAGCGCTGCATATCCACTGGAGTTTTGTTCCTTCCTGAAGCGAGCGAGATTGAGACATGAGCTACTGGGGTGCATGTACTTGCAGAAGGTCGGCCGGCCGACTGAGTCCACCGAGTAAAATACGGAGCTATTGACGTGATTAGCTGATATTAGTTGAGCAGCTCATGATCTGATTAACTGGATGCAGGAGATCCCATCACGTACCTGAGATTACCGAGGTTACGGCGTTTGCTCCGGTACAACCCACCCCCAAACTCAATCTAAAATTTGGCAAACTCAAATATAAGGACGACTGAGATTGCTCGATACCCCTTCGTTTTTAATACAAAATTGTTATATGTATCCATATATAAAACCCGTATGGCCCAATTAGATTGTACGAATACGGTATAGGAGTAACACACCATGTCTTGCCTTATCGGCACCGACTTTGCCGGACGATGAAATTGTTGCCCGACCGGCGGGAGGCACGGCAACGTGGCGGCATTCCTGCTATGAGGGACAACGAGTGGTGCTAGCTGGCGGACGGCGGGAGGGATGGCAACGCGGCGGCATGCCGGCTACGAGGAATAGCGATAGGTGCTCACCAGCATGATCAGTCAAGATAGCGGCATGCAAAAAAATACGATGCGGCGGCGCGGTGTGCAGCCGTACAATTCGAC
This sequence comes from Lolium rigidum, assembly GCF_022539505.1. Lineage (NCBI taxonomy): Eukaryota > Viridiplantae > Streptophyta > Magnoliopsida > Poales > Poaceae > Lolium > Lolium rigidum. The sequence goes on from NC_061511.1 coordinate 130,723,639, forward strand.
GGACCCTCTGCCGGACTGTCCGACATGTTTAGGATGAAAGCAATGACATGCCGGTCGTCAGGGCCGGCCAGACCATCAACGATTCATTGGTACTACAAGGCCGGCGACAAGTCTGGCTATTCTCTATTCCTTATTTACTCCTTTGTAACTACATATTCATTGGTACTACAAGGCCGGACAGGCCGGCCTAAAGTCTGGTTGTTCTCTATTTATCTGGAACTACAGGGCCGGACAGGCCGGCGCTCTGGTCCCGTCAGTCCATCGGTGGCACGGACGCACGGTTGCCTCACGACTGGGGGTCACCTCGCCAGTTTGAGTTGTGACACTCACGCCGAAAATGAGTGGGTAGAAGACGGGGGCGATGGTGATCGGAGGTGTAGTGGGCGGCGGACGAGATCGCAGCAACGGCGAACCTTATCGGCACCGATGTCGTTCTTGATCGGCAGCGATGGATCGGCTAGAGGAGGATGTTTAGATCGTAGAGGTTTTGATGGAGATCATTGCTACAGTCTCTATACACGTATACGACGTATGGGTATACCGGATTAGATATGGGTTTAGGAGGGCTCACACTTAACCCAAACTGAGTTTGGGGGAGGGGGTTGTACTGGAGCAAGCCCCCCGAGGTTACTTCTAGGTCAGCTGAGTCAAGGGCCAATGTTGCGTCAGACGCTCGAGACGGCACAAACTTTGGCCGCTAGATGCCGTGGCCGGCCATGACAACACACCATCTGAATGATGCGGAGGAGGCTATGGCGAGCATGATGGCATAAGCGGTATCTCCCCTAGATTAGAGCATCTTCAACAGCCGCGCTAAATTTTGGCGCTGTAAAAGCACTTTGCAGCGCACTCTATCCGTGTTTTGCGCGCGAGACCATATTCTTCTCCGGCAGAAGCTCTAAATTTTGGAGCTGTAAAACTGGGTAGTTGTTTCTGCGCGGGATTTGTACAGCGCTTTATCCGGCGCCCTAAATATAGTGCACCAAATACGCTTTTGCAGCACGCTTCACTTTACAGCACTATTGGAGTAACAATTACGCCTCTCACGCGCTAAACTAGTCGCTTTTTGGGAGACAACACTGGATGAAATGCTCTTAATCTCATTCTGCCTAGATCGGATCGGGTGGAACGATTAGGGTAGAGGACTTTCTTTTTCTCGAAACGTGAAGAGAGGACGGCATCCAACGATTGTAACTGAGTTGAAGATGAATCCGATGGATAAAATTTTATTACCTCTAGAATTAACGTGGTGGCTTAATGAAAATCTTTAATTAGTAAATATAAGATATAAGATAGTATAAGATTTATTTGGGGGCCATGTTTTGGGAACTGCGACTGAACAATCGACGGGAGCAAGCAATGGAGGGAAGCTGTCAGAGTGTCAGAGGCGTCGAGGCGGGTGACGCCATCGCCCATCCAGCAGCTCTCTCACCTCGCGCAGCGCGCCGACGCCGTCAACCTTGCCGAGGGGTTCCCCGACTTCCCCGCGCCCGCCCATGTCAGGCCACCACCACCGCAGCCATGGCCGCCGACCTCAACTAGTACAGGTCCGCCTCCCGCGACTCCATTGCCACTGGTTCAGTCACCCTATCTACCATCTGCCTATGGTGACGCGCATTTTGGTTTGTTGGTTCAAGGGTGCAGGGGATCTGCGACGTGCTCGCGGAGACGATGAAACGGGAAACGAGCTCCACGTAGACCCTCTCTCTGACTTCGCCATCTGCTGCGTCCAATCCGAGGCCTTCGCTGCAGCAATATTTGCAAGTACTAATGCTCATTCTGTTTGTGTGTGCGACTGAATCGTGGCGTCTCAAGAGGAATGCCATACTCTATGCATTTTATCACGCGTATGCCATTTCTATTCATGCAGTCATAGACCCAGGGGATCAGGCTCCGCTCTTCGACCCCGCTTACGAAACGTACCAAATGTGCATCGAGCTGGCCCGGGGTGTCCCTGTAAGTCTTTCATTCAGTTCATGGGTTTATCGTCTAACAGGAACGATGATGACCTCCTGTTGGTCAATGTCATGTTTCTGTAATTTGATTTCTGTACATATAGGTGTATGTGCCATTGGATCCACCTTCTTGGACACTGAATGAGGATAAGTTTTTGGAATCTTTTACAAGTCAGACAAAGAGTGTGATCTTAAATAGGTGAATGGCTCACCACATTGTTTCTACTAGTGGCTATGGATGTACTGCTGAAGTTCTCTTTTGATGACGCTCACTTTTGGAAGTACATACTACTGAGTGATTTGCACTTAGTATGTTAGTATTTGGTTGAGTCTAACGATGGTATTTCACTTGGTTACATGGCTACATCTCATTACTGCCATAGTTCCATGGGCGGATCTAGAGGGTGGCCAGGGCGGTGCTTGGACCACCCTGGGATTTTGATACAACCCGTCTATCCTAGCTATAGGAGAAAAATTAAGGACATCTGTGTCTTCCTAATTTGGCTTTATTTCAACCACCTGCCTTCCAATATCCTTCTCCATTCTGCAATCATACATACAAACATGAATCATTATGTCCTTAGTCACTAGTCACTCGCCGGTTGCCGCCAAAACCTCTTGCAGTAAAAAATTCCCACCTTTGCGCACCACTCAAATTTAGAATTAACTATTGGTGGATTGGACATTTTTTTATTTAGAATTATTGAAGATATAAGAGAACCAAACACGGTGCCCCTCCTTTTTGGACAGATGAAACCTTCGTCTTCATTTCTTTCTTGGCCAGCGATGGATGTGGTCGTGGAGCAAATTAAAGAGATCGTGTTGGTTGTGTCCAATGAATTATTGTTTTGAACTTTTGAAGATATATATGCATATTTATGCAAAATCTAGATTAAGTAAGACCGTGATGCTATTGCTATCTACAGGTCTGTTAACAGCTAAATCCATCTTCCAACTACCTAGCTATGCCATGTTATGTAGTTTTGTCGAGAAAAAAAAAGTTATGCATGTCATATTCGCGTCAGAAAATTTTATGAAGGTGGACCACCCTGACTTAAAATTCTGGATCTGCCAACCCACATAATCCAACGGGGAAGGTTTTTAGCAAGGAGGAGTTGCTTATTATTTCTAAAGCTTGTCAGAAAATGGACTGCTTTGCGATAACAGATGGGGTAAATCAGCGTGATGATTTATACAGAAATAGCTTAGGACGTACCCAGTGCTAAGAGCTCCCGCACTGTGCGGGGTCTGGGAACCTGGGACCTCTCGGTCACAGGCAGTGAGGCTCTACCGCTGCACCAGGCCCGCCCTTCTTATACAGAAATAGTTTGTGGTACATAAATGTCTTAAATAAATTTCATTAATATGTTTGTCCGTTGTTAAAATTAGAAGTCAGAAACTCCGAAAATGTTCCAGGTTTATGAGTATATTACTTACGACGAGAGTAAGCATATCTCTCTGGCTTCTCTTCCAGGAATGCAAGAGAGGACCATCATCACATCTTCACTGTCAAAAACTTACAGTGTAACTGGTAGGTATTACTCAGTTGCTGTGTGACGCAAACAACAATACATAGCTGTATTCGGTGAAAATTCTTGCTAGTGATTTGGGATGTTAACTATGAGCTGTGCAAACATACTAGGTTGGAGAATTGGCTGGGTTTGTGCTGGAGCAAGCATAGCTAGCAGCAGGCCAGCATCAATAATAAATATCCATGTCAAACTGACAGATTCAGCTCCTGCACCATTCCAAGAAGCTGCATTGATTGCATTAACCAGCACACCAGACTATTAGGACTCTCTTAAAACAGTAAGGTTTTTTGTTAATCGTTTATGATTAACCACTCATCATCACATGACTTTGAAAGGACTATGCGGTGAGAAGAGACTTCATTCTTCAGTTGCTGAAAAATTATGGTTTCCACATTAGCTTCGAGCCGCAAGGTTTAGTCTGTGTTTGCTGAGTTGCCCAAGTCTTGGAAAATTTCAGATGTGAGTTTGTTTTACATACTAAACTACTGTTGAAGTATGTGGCACAAATATAATCTGCAATTCAAGCATTTGAACAAACAATTGTTCACTGAAATGGGAAGTAAAACATGATATTATTTGACTGCACTTGTTGTTTTATAAGTTCCTTTGCGGACAACAACCCATGTGTTATAAATAAATACAATTTCTCATGAATGGTTTATTACTATATAGATTTTCCAGATAATGTTGTACTACTATGTTTCATAATTGATAGATAAAGCATTTCCAGATAATGTTGTACTACTATGTTTCATAATTGATAGATAAAGCATTGAATTACAGTAAAATAGTGACCAAGTAGTTACAGAGCGTAAATACACTATGAGGCTTATTACATTCTTAGACTAGAAATCATAATCATGAAATGGTACTGTGCAATGTAAAGCTTGTGTGTGATATTTCCATGTACTTGGACCTCTTTCAGTTTCAGTTAATGCCCCGAACTAGCATTCCTTCAAATGTGATACCTGGGCCAAAAGCCAAGATCAATCCCCACTCTTCCTTTATTGCCCCTTTCTTCAGTTCATCCCTCAAATACTCCAACACATAGAAGACTGTGTTGCTGCTCACATTCCCATAGTTCATCAGGGCCTTCCTACTGATCTTGAGTTTATCTGGCTCAAGTTCGAGGCAAACCTCTAGCCTGTTCAATATTGCTGGTCCACCCGGATGCACAGCCCAAAATAAATCATTGAACTCCTTTATGCCAACCTTGTCCATTAGTGTCCTGCAGAATCCTTCTATACGGCTTTCAATCTTTTCTGGCAAATCACGCCCCAGTTTGAAGTCACTCCCTTCCTCTGCGATCTTGCCATGAATTACCTTGTCTGTCCCTGGTAGGAACTCCTGCCTTGAGAACTCGAGCTCCAAGAAGGGGTCCTCTTCTGCCCTGATAGAGCTTGCTCCAATAATTGCAGCTGATGCACCATCACCAAACAGGGCAGCACTAACAAGGTCATAAGGGCGATCATGGCTTGGCGGCCGGAAACCTAACACAGTTGTCTCCGCAGCTATTACAAGGACACGGCTCCCTGGATTGTTCTCTGCAATGTCCTTAGCAGTGCGGAGGCCGGCAGCACTCCCTGAACAACCAAGGAGGAGAAGGGATGTGCGCACGGTGTTTGGAGGGAGGCCAAGACGAGTTGCCAAGAAAAGATCACCCCCTGGGAGGCGAATCTCAGTGGATGAGATGTAGACGAGATGGGTAATATCAGCTACGGGACGACCCCATTCAGCAAGGGCAGCACGAGCTGCGGCAGCACCAAGTTCAAGCACTGCGGCATTGCAGATGTCAAGACGCGGTGTCAATGTTGGAGTACCCTCTGTCTTCAGCTTTGGGTGCTCATCCAGGAGCTCCTTTGACACGACAGTGTACCTTGTCTTCACTGTGGTGCTCCTGCCTGTGAAAGTTGAATCACATGCAAAAAAAATGCATAAATTAGAGGTACCGATGCAAATCACTACATAGCAAAACATAGTCTATAAATTATGATACTATACTAGGAACTCCTATTTGCTCAGCCCTCCCAAAAACTTGAAAAAACTAAATAGGTGTTCTACTAATTTTCTTAGAGCGAAAGTACAACTGATGCATAATGATACTTACAGTGTGCAGATGCTATTTTTAAGTGGAATCTTGTTCTTATTGCACTATTTTCCATTCCACATCATGATAGATACACTAGAATATGTTATATGCTACCTTTTTTCTTAAGGAAAAGTGCAACTGGAATTTGTGAATGAGCTGCGTCAACTATTCCGGGCCAGACTGAGTAGTAATGATCATGTGAACATTTTAGTTATTGAGTAGAAAATTACCTATGTTAAAATCCATTTCACACCTATGATAATTGATGGTTAAACTAAATTGGTGCCCTAGTGATGTTCTTAGAGCTTAAGTACACATGATAAGTGTCGAGTGCTAATTCAGTTTGTTTTCTTTAAGAAAAAGTGCAACTGGAGTTTTAATGATCATGCAAACATTTTATTTACTGAGTGAAAGATAATATGTCTTTCACATTGTACTACTTCTATTTTGCGCATTCGATAATTGATGTCATACTAAAGCATGGTAGATTTTGTACCCTAAGATGCTACAACCAGATGGCAATCCTATTGCAAAACTTATTGGTGTTGATGATATTTTTAAGAAGAGCGAATTACAATTATACCAACTTAGAAGCCTCAGCCGGTGAAAATGAGACGTCAAAAAAGGCAATAGCATGAAGGAAGGAAGGAAGTAACTCACAGAGGCGCTCGAGCTTTGCCCTGGTGGCGGGATCATTGCAGCTGGTGCCATGGAGGTAGGTGTCCACAAACTTGTCCTGGTGCAGCACGTTTCTAGGGAGGGCCTTGCCCAGCGCGAGCAGCTTGGCCTTGCCCCCGGAGCAATGGCTTTTGCCATTGCCCTCCCCGCCGATGTTACCGAGTCCAAGGCCTGGCATTGCTCCTTATGCTATCACTCTTGGTCGAGAAGTTTTCTACTCGTGTGATTTCGTTGTGTGCATGATATGGGTGCTCGACCGGGAAATTGCATGGGTGAACCTGGGAGCAAGCGTACCCTATATTAAAAAAAATTAGTAATTCAGAAAAAGGTCAAAAAAATTCAAATCTTTTTGGGAATCAAAGATGATCATGTATTATACTCGTATACGAAAGATTCACCATGGAATAACTTCTCTTGTTTCCTGGGTGAAAAAAACAGACTTGGAGGTCCTATATTAAAGTACTATTCACGCTATATTCGTCATAGATTTGTTTTTTTCTTACCTGAAGTCAATGTGAAACATTTCTTGGCCAAACAAATTTATACGAGTACAATACTTGATTATCTTTGATTCCCAAAAGGATTCGATTTTTTTTTACTTTATTTAAAATTACTACATTTTCTGGAGTATATAGGGTGCGCCTACACCCGAGAGCCAAAAGTCCGGGTCATGCTCGACCGGTGCTTTAATAGGGGATGGTCGCCATGGGGGTTGTTTGGTTTTCAGGCTTTGAGTTGAACAAGGATGGCAGGTTGGTTGTACGGAGTAGAACTGGTCATCTCGTTTTCTTCCGTTTATTTATGCAAAGGTGGCTAGGTTATCTTTGTTCGTGTCCCCGTTCTAAAACTGTCTCATGTTTGTTTTACCTGGAACGTGGTTGATAGAGTCTGTGGGCTTATATAGTTATATAATTTGAGCCTGATATGGTTTATCAGCTTGTTAATTTGACCACTGTCTCTCGGCTTCTTCGGTCTTCTCTTTCTTGGAAATAGATCATAGGCCCCACTCAAAATATTGAAATCCCTTTGTATTTGTACATATTTTGAACGAAAATTACTCAAATCTTACGAATTTATAGAAGAAGTGCCCCCACTCAAAAGATAGACCCCCAGTCTGAATTTTTTCTGGGTCCGCCCCTGAAATAGATAATAGGATTCTTGAGCTGAAACCTAGAGATTCAGTTACTGCTTGACGCCTAATACGCAGAGTCTGAAAACAGCTTCTTAACGAGCCAGCTGGCTGTGCGACCATGACCACGAGGGCATGCGGCACATGCAACGTTGGCTGCAAAAACTGAGAAGAGAAGGGATTATTTACGTACACGACTGAAACTTTCATTTCTCAGTCAAGTCAATATTACTGCGGTTCGATCCTTGTCTATGGACAGTCGGTCAAACATTAGTACCGTTCTCAGCCTCTCTAGAGTGGTCGCAAAAGATGAGGCTACGTTGTGTGCTCGCACGAAACTTAATGCAACGCTGGGATATGCTTGATAGGAACGCCTGCCGTTTCCACTTGGATAGGCCACATCGGGTTACAAAGAAAGGAACGGCGTGCCATGGGAGCAAATGAAGATGACGGAAGGCGAAAAACTGGCTGCACATTTCGCGTGAAATCTAAGATCACTTCTCTCTTTTTCGATAAAGAAGATATATTAATATTTATCTGCTGTCTTTATGAAATACTGGGCAGGTCTCCATAATTCAGCTGATGAAGGAAATGTCAAAGCAGGTGCTGATAACTTGCTCCGGCTGGCGGCTGCAGCAGCTGCTACTTCTTCGACTACTGGAGGAAGGGCTGGTAGGAGAACCTTGACAATTACTGATACTGTGACGGCTGATTCTGATGGGGAGGACATGGAGACTAATGATACAAAGACTTGAAAGCTCTTCCCCACATGCTCATGGTGTTTGACGGCCTGATCCTGGCTTTTGGTGACCGCTAATGCTTTTTGTCTAGACCTGAGGATCCTTCTTTCATATTTATGATGTCAGGCTGATCTGTAACAGCTCTTTAACGCTAGTATTAGGCGGCGCCCCCCTTCCTATGATGCAACAAAATACTGATGTTTTTCGTTATCCCATGATAATGAAAATCGGTCCTCGCTTGGAAAAAAAGATACCAATTACACCCAGCCATTATAACAACGCAATATCCTAATGGTAGTACGAATGCACACAGCCAAAAAGCGAAAAAGAAAACTAAGAAACAAAAGTTTCGCTACAGCATCCCAGTCCTAGCAACAATACATCCACCACCAAGACAACACCTGAAAATAGCGACGCCTCCAAGAAGGAAACAATACACCAGCGCCGTCGCCCGATCAAAGATCTTAGGTTTTCACCTTGAAGATAGTCCCCCTCTCAAAACAATGTCTTCAACAAAATCATTGTCAGGCACAACCAGTTAAGGCCAGACCTTGGGTTTCATCCTGAAAGGTAAGACTCTGAATTTCACCTGTGCTGCCGCCGCCACTTTTATACCACTGTTGCGAAGCCCGGAACACCAAGCAAGACTCTCAACAGCGCGGAGACTTGAACCTCCCTTGGCTTATCCTTCAATCCGACCTTCATGATATTCTCTTCTTCTGACTTCACCATGGACTAAAAAGTCTCGGAAAACCTAATAACTGCTCGAACGCTAAAAGAATTAACTTTAGATTTCTTGCTTTGTCCAAGTCATGATCCATAAATAAAATTATGTCATCGGCATGTTGAAAGATGGATAAGCCCCATCAACCAAATGAGAAACTACCCTTTCAAATTAGCCATTAAATTTAGCGCGCTCAATTATGATAGTACGTTATAATGTTTTTTTTGGAACATATCCGCTATAACGTTAAATAAATTGGAGATACAAACTTTTTTTTTGTCTGGAACCTTTCGTGAATTGTGAGAGCGAGCGCTTTGCATGGTTTATCTGACTTTTCGGACTCGCGCCGCCGCCTCCTGATTCCTGAACCTCCGCCACCTTATCCTGAAGTTCCGAGCTGCGGTCTGCGGAGCGACTCCAGCAGCTGAACAATCGGCGGGAGCAAGCAATGGAGGAGAAGCTGTCAGAGGCGTCGAGGCGGGCGACGCCGTCGCCCATCCAGCAGCTCTCCCACCTCGCACAGCGCGTCGGCGCCGTCAACCTCGCCGAGGGGTTCCCCGACTTCCCCGCGCCCGCCCATGTCAAGGCCGCCGCCACCGCAGCCATCGCCGCCGACCTCAACCAGTACAGGTCCGCCTCCCGCGACTTCATTGCCACTGGCTCATTCACCCTGCCCTCCCTATAGTGACGCGCATTTTGGTTGGTTCAAGGCATGTGCAGGGGATCTGCGACGTGCTCGCGGAGACGATGAAACGGGACCACGGCCTCCGCGTAGACCCACTCACCGACTTCGCCATCTGCTGCGGGCAATCCGAGGCCTTCGCCGCCGCTATATTTGCAAGTAGCACATGCAAACTACCAATGCTCTTTCATTCTGTATGTAAAGTATGAGCTACTGAATCGCGGCATCTCATTCATTCTGTTCATGCAGTCATAGACCCAGGGGATGAGGTTCTGCTCTTCGACCCCGCTTACGAAACGTACCAAACGTGCATCGAGCTGGCCCGGGGTGTCCCTGTAAGTCTTTCATCCAGTTCAGGGGTTTTTGGTCTAGCAGGAACGGTGATGGCCTTATGTTGTTGGCTAATGACATGTTTCGGTAATTTGATTTCTGTACCTGAAGGTGTATGTGCCGTTGGATCCACCTTCGTGGACACTAAACGAGGATAAGTTCTTGAAGTCGTTTACGAGTCGGACAAAGGCCGTGATCTTAAATAGGTGAATGGTTCACCACATTGTTTTTAAATAGGTGAATGGCTCACCAACGATGGTATTTCACTTTGTTACATGGCTACTTCTCATTACCGCAGCCCACATAATCCAACAGGGAAGGTGTTTAGCAAGGAGGAGCTGCTTGTTATTTCTAAAGCTTGTCGGAAAATGGACTGCTTTGCAATAACAGACGAGGTAAATCTGCGCGATGATTTATACAGAAATAGCTTGTGCTACATAAACGTCTTAAACAAATGTCATCATTTCGTTTGTCCGTTGTCGAAATTAGAAGTCTGAAACTCTGAAAATGTTCCAGGTTTATGAGTATATTACTTACGACGAGAATAAGCATATCTCTCTGGCTTCTCTTCCAGGAATGCAAGAGAGGACCATCATCACATCTTCACTGTCAAAAACTTACAGTGTAACTGGTGGGTATTACTCAGTTGCTTGTGACGCAAACAACAATACATAGCTGTATTCAGTGCAAATTCTTTCTAGTGATTTGGGATGTTAACTATGACCTGTGCAAACTTACTAGGTTGGAGAATTGGCTGGGCTTGTGCTGTAGCAAACATAGCAGCAGCAATAAGAAATATCCATGTCAAACTGACAGATTCAGCTCCTGCACCATTCCAAGAAGCTGCATTAATTGCATTAACCAGCACACCAGACTACTATGAGTCCCTTAAAACTGTAAGGTTTAGTGTTAATCGTTCATGATTAGGGTTATTCTGGCAAAAAAAAAAACTACTCATGATCATGTGACTGTACCTTGGACAGGACTATGCAGTGAGAAGAAACTTCATTCTTCAGTTGCTCAAGAATTATGGTTTACACATTAGCTTCGAGCCACAAGGTTCAGTCTTTGTGTTTGCTGAGCTGCCCAAGTCTTGGCAAATTTCTGATGTGAGTTCCCTTTACATACTAAATTACTGTTGAAGTATAAGACACCAGTATAATCTGGCAGCTCAAGCAACAATTTTCAATTAAATTGGGGAGTAAAACAAGATATTATTTGAATGGCACTTGTTGTTTTATAAGTCCCTTTACAGACAAAATAAACCATGTGTTATAAAGAAATACAATATCTCATGAATGGTTTACTATATAGATTTTTCAGATAATGTTATACAAATATTGTCAGACTCTATTCAGCATATATTTTCATTATCCTATCAGTGAAATGCTTTCGAAGTAACCAGTGGAGTACTAAATCTCAAATATTTGAGAACATCTCTCTGTGCTGTGCAATGCAGATAGATTTTGTGACGAACTTGATCAACAATGCTGGCGTGGCGGCTGTACCTGGCCGTGGCTTCTTCCACACAGACTCCGACGACCAAAGCTACCATCACCGGTATGTTAGGTTCGCGTTTTGCAAGAGCGACGAGACCCTCAAGGCTGCTGCGCAGAAGATGATGAAGCCAGCCGAGAGCAATGGAAGAGTGTTGCATGACACTGCTCAAAGCTCTTGAGTTTCGAAATAGTAAGGTGAGAGGAAAATCATAATACCTCTACATCATTTCGTTCACCAGAAATGCCATCCATATCTTCTATACCAGCACTGTTAACAGAGATTTGAGTATTAACACTGTCATTTCAAACATGAATGAACAGGTGCAGTATCAGATGCTTAGAGACTACAGTCGAAGGGCCGCATGACTATTACCTCCAGCACCCGAGCGTAGCCCTGTTAACGATCCAACTAAACACATTTATTGATGAATTCCAGCGAAGTTAAAATCCAATCTACAGTATCTCAAACCAAACGATAGGTCATTTCAGAACCGTACAAGATAGTAATTTCGAAACTTGTGTGATGGTTTGCAGTCGATCAATTGTTACTGAATAGTCATAACCACTGTCTTGTCAAACAATAGGGCGATTTCGAGAGTGCTGAGTGATTACAAGGCTCTTTTGGCAGATAACCGGACAGATCATGTACTTGGTTTCATAATCACTGTCAATAGTGCAGACTTCATGAGCAACCGCCCAGCTCCGTCATCCTGCTTACGTTATGACCGGAGCATCCTCGGGATAGGGAGGCGGCAGACGGCAGGGGGAACCAAAGGTCCTCGTTGTTGTGAATTAGTATTCACAGAGGGCCATAGGCGAGTACATGTACATGTGTGACAATGTGCAGGTAAGCCCCTCATACGCTGGGGAATAACGGAAAAGGGACTATACAACTCTAACACCCCCCGCAAACTCATGGTGGGTCAACGACACTGAGTTTGGAGAGAAAGAAACCATGCTGTGCTCTAGTCTGGGCCTTCGTGAAGAAGTCAGCAAGCTGAAGCTCTGAAGGCACATAATGAAGAGCCATAACCTGATGCTGCACAACATGACGCACATAGAAGGCATCAACACCGATGTGTTTGGTGAGCTCGTGCTTCACCGGATCACGCGCAATGCTGATGGCACCAGTACTGTCCGATAAGAGCGGAGTCGGAGCGTCAGCAGAAACACCAAAATCCGCAAGTAACCAGCGTAACCAAGTCACCTCAGCCGTCAAGAGAGCCATCGCTCGCAACTCAGCCTCAACACTCGAACGAGAGACTGCAACCTGCTTCTTGGTCTTCCAAGCAATGAGAGAGCCACCAAGAACGACACAATAGGCTGAAAGAGACTTGCGATCCTCCGGATCACTAGCCCGGGTAGCATCCGAGTAGGTCCGGAGCCGTAAGGAGCTGGAGCGAGGAAAGAAAAGCCGACGGGAGATAGTGCCACGAAGATAGCGAAGGACACGAAGAAGATGACTATAGTGGACACTAGTGGGAGCAGCCATGAATTGACTCAGAATATGGACTGGGTAGGAGATGTCAGGACGTGTGACAGCAAGGTAGACAAGACTCCCAACCAAGTGACGATAGAGGGTCGGGTCCGGAAGAGGATCACCATCAGTGGAACGGAGGCGGACATTGAGTTCCATAGGAGTCTCGACAATGCGCTCATCACCAAGAGCGGCACGAGTGAGAAGATCCTGAATATACTTCTCTCGGGAGATATAGAAGCCATCGGAGTTAGAGGAAACCTCAAGCCCAAGAAAGTAGCGGAGAGGACCAAGAACAGTCATGAGAAACTGATCGCGAAGACGGGCCTTGACAAAGGCAATGTACTCAGGGTCGTCGCCTGTGATGATCATGTCATCAACATAAAGAAGAAGCAGAGTCCGACCACGAGAGGATGTGTGGACAAAGAGCGCAGGGTCATGTGCGCTAGGGACGAAACCCAGCAGCGGTGACCACGGAGGCAAAACGCTGAAACCAGGCGCGAGGGGCTTGCTTAAGGCCATAGAGAGAGCGCCGGAGACGACGGACCATGCCATCGGGAACGAGTAGCCGGGGTGGCTGCATGTATACCTCCTCGATCAACTCACCGTTAAGAAAAGCATTCCGCACATCAAGCCGGCGGACGTACCGGTGACGAACGAAGCAACGGCAAGAAGAGTACGAACAGTGGTCATGTGAGCCACTGGAGCAAAGGTCTCGTCATAGTCACGGCCATGCTCCTGCTGAAAGCCGCGAGCGACAAGTCGAGCCTTGTAGCGCTCAAGAGAACCATCAGAGTGAGTCTTGATCTTGTAGACCCACTTGCAGGTGATGGGACGAACAGAGGAAGGGGGAGTGACAACATCCCAAGTGCCAGTACGTTCAAGAGCAGCAATCTCCTGAGCCATCGCTAGCTGCCATTCGGGATGAGCAAGGGCATCCCGATAAGAGGTCGGCTCAAGGGTAGCAGAAAGACCGTAGTGAGTGGGAGAATAGCGATCAGGAGGAGGACAAGGACGAGCACGAAGATGATGAGTCGGCTCGGACGTAGAGGGCATGTCAGGAGAAGCAGCATCATCCTCACGGGGACGACGGGAGTAGTGAAAAGGGAAGGGAGGGACGACCGTAGTCGAGGAAGGTGACATGGGAGAGGAAGGTGTGGAGGGTGGGGACGGTGGTGAGGGAGGAGAGGGAGGTCTGGCGGGTGGAGGAGGAGAAGGTGGTGAGATACTCGACGGAGCAGGGACCATAGGCACAGGAGGAGGTGAGTCAGGGAACATGAGAAAAGAGATATCATCCACCAAGAAGGAAGAGGAGGAGGGACGCGGGTAGAAAGGATGGGACTCATCAAAAGTGACATCCCGAGATATGCGCATCCGATGACCAATAGGATCCCAACACTTATATCCTTTGTGCTCAGAGCTGTAGCCAAGGAAGACGCACTCAACAGATTGAGCACTCAGCTTGGTGCGTTCGCGTGGAGCAAGAAGAACATAGCACACGCAACCAAAAAGACGAAGGGTCGAGTAATCAGGAGTGTGACCAGTAAGACGCTCAAGAGGAATACCACCTTGCAAGGCTGTGGAGGGCTGAAGGTTGATGAGATAGGTGGAAATAGAGACAGCCTCAGCCCAGAAGTGAGGAGGAAGAGAGGCAGCGATCATCATCGCACGGGCCGTCTCAAGCAGGTGGCGATGCTTGCGCTCAGCCACGCCGTTTTGGGCATGGGCGCCAGGGCAGGAAAACTGGGCAAGAGTTCCCTGCTCGGCAAGAAAACCATGCAACAGCTGGGAGATATACTCACCGGAAGAATCAGCCCGAAAGACACGTATGGGTGTGGAAAACTGAGTATGGACCATGGCAGCAAAACGCTTATATATCGAGAGAACCTCGCTGCGAGAAGTCATAAAATAAATCCAAGTGTGGCGAGAGAAGTCATCGATAAAAAGAACATAGTAGCGGTGGCCCCCTTGGAAGCAAAAGGAGCCGGACCCCATACATCAGAATGGACCAAATCAAACGGACGCTGAGATACAGACGCACTAGTAGGATAAGGTAACTGATTCTGTTTACCAAGCCTACAACCCTGACAACCTTGAAGCGAGACATCTCCTGAGACAGATCCCAGAAGACCTCGACGAAGTAAAGATGACAAGCGAGAACCACAAAGATGACCAAGACGATGGTGCCACTGCTGAAAAGAGGCGGTGGTGGAAGCAGCAAGCACACATGGAGCGGTCGATGAAGCGGTGGAAGAAGGAACATGTAGCCAGTCAAGCGCCCAAAGTCCCTGGGAGTCACGGCACCGAGGGCCAGCCCCAACCAGGGCCCGAGTGTGAGTGTCCTGAACAGAACAAGAATCAACATCAAGAATGACCCGACAACCAGAATCAGTGAGTTGAGCAAGCGGAAAACAAATTCATGGTAAGACGGGGAACATGAGAGACATCGGAGAACGGAAAAGGAGGAAGTAGAAAGAGTGCCACGACTAGCAACAGGGAGAGAAGTACCATCGGCAGTAAGAACACTAACGAGGAAGAGGAAGAGGTCGAAGAGAAGAAAGAGAGGAAGAATCGGGAGACATGTGAAAAGAAGCTCCGTAATCCGGAACCCACGAAGATGTACTCGATCGTGGGGAGGAAACAGCCGCGGAGGCAGCCAGCATCCGTCGAGCGAGCCGAAGGAGGCAAGGAGACGCTGAAGTCTCACTATATCCCGCTCGGTGAAGCCGGTGGTGACAGGCGCTGAAGGTGGAGCACGAGGAGGCACACCCCGCTGTTTCTGGTAGCAGTCAGACTCAAGGTGACCAGACCGCCGACAGTGAGTGCAGAACCGAGGAGGGTGAGAGCGACCCCCACCGCGAGAAGAGCGGGCTCCTCCAGAAGCAGCAGGCACTGGTGTAGGAAGAAGTGGCGGCGCAAGAGCAATGGGAACTCGAGCAGCAAGAGCAGAGGGTGTCCCAAGCAGTCCAGCACCGCGCAGACGAGTCTCCTCAGCACGAAGCTCAGTCCACACCTCTGAGATAGGAACACGGCCTCGAGCAAACAACTGAGCACGACGGGGCTCAAACTGCGGACGAAGTCGAGACGAGAACTCATGGATCCTCCGAAAGTCCATATCCGAACGTACCGTCCGGCAACACCGGCAAGTACCACAGAAAGCACTGCGAAGAGAGTCAAGCTGGCGCCAGATCGCCGCACTCTGGGTGTAGAACTCATCAACGGTAGAGTCACCCTGCTGAAGATCATGCTCCTGATGCAACACAGACAAGTATAGAGAATCCCCAGAAGGCTGATAGCGCTGACGAAGGTGAGACCACATCTCAGCAACAGTAGCGAGGCCCATAAACTCAGAAGCAAACTGTGGCTGAACACTCTGCGAGAGAACAGCGGCAGCTCTAGCATCCTCATCACACCACTGAGTAAAGGTAGCCAAACTATCACGGTAGGAGCCAAGAGCCTCTGAATAGGCAAGTACCTACTCTTCATATACCTCATCAGCAGCAGTTTCGGCAGACTTGGCTGCATCCCGATCAGCCTGCGTAGCATCCTCAGCAAGGGCATGTGGCACCGGCGGCGGAGTAGGAGGCACAGGAGCAGTGGGGTGCGGCGGACAGGAGACCTCGTCGGTAAGAACACCCCACAATCGGAGACCACGCATATGGATGCGCATAAAGGCGGCAAACTCTCCATAGTTGGTGCCATCAAATATCATTGGGCACCGAGGAATACTCACATAGCCTGCAGACGAGGATGCCATACTGATACACAGACTCTCTGTAGCCTTTTTTTTTTGCTTCAATCCAGATCTGAATCTGGGCAGAAAACCAACGATCAGCAGCAGCTTCACGTACGGAAGAACTTCACGTACGGAGCAACCAGGAGCAACGTTCCAGCCGAAACGGGACGGGCCGGGCAGGCTGCAGCCTGGACGAGGCAGTCGGCCAGAGGCGGCCGGGACAGGGCCGGCCTGGCCTAGCAGATCCGGCCGGCGGAGGCAGGGGCCTGACCTGGCCTAGCAGATCCGGCCGGCGGAGGCCGGGACTGAGCCTGGCCTAGCAGATCCAGCCAAGAACGGCTGGCCGGCGGCGGCCGGACGGAGAGCTCGACGAGGCCGACGGGAGAGCTCGATTTGGAGCTCTAAAACAGCCGAAAAAAGGCTAATTTTTTGGAATGAGAGAGGAAGAAAAGAGTGGAGCAGCGACGGCCGAAGAAATCATTGGCGGCGACGTGGATCGAGCACGGAGTTGCAGCGTGCAAAGAGCTAAACCATGAGCTCTGATACCATGTTGTGAATGAGCAACTAGTATTCACAGAGGGCCATAGGCGAGTACATGTACATGTGTGACAATGTGCAGGTAAGCCCCTCATACGCTGGGGAATAACGGAAAAGGGACTATACAACTCTAACACTCGTGAGCTCGTCACTGACGTGGATGTTACCGTCTTGTACAGAAAGTGATGTAGCCGCATTGACGTGGGCATTACCCTTCGGGTAACCAATGTTGCTCTACCCTACGTGGTCCTTCATTCGTTGGACCCGATCACCTTCGGGAAGAACGCCCGAAGAGTCATCAACAAACGAGGGCACCGGGAAAACCTGCAGGCAATAGCGTCAAAAGGACGATGGTCATGGGAAAATTAAGCTTCCAATGTAACTCCCATCGGGAGAGGTACAAGAAATTCCTATCAGAAGAAGTACAAACGAAGATATCGCGACAGAACAATGTTTCATACTAGCCCAAAGATAAAATTGTTACAACAATCAAGGAGCCTGAGTCTGAGTCGACAGGCTGGGGCCAGCCGATGCCTTTCCCGACGAAACTAAATCAAGGGGCTGGCGAGCACAAGTACGGGCGGATGCTGTAAAAGCGCTTAAGTCAACAAGTCGCCCAGCTTTCTCTTTCGGCAGGGCCTTAGTCATTTCTTCAATGTCAGCCTTAAAGTCGTAACCCATCATAAGTTGGAAGGCAAGGAGGGCACCATAGGTACGTGAGGTGCGCTTGAATACCTCGATGACCTCCTTGGTGTCGATCGCGAAGGCATCAATCAGCTGCCCCGCAGTCTTCTCCTGCTTGGCTTTGGGGAATATCATTGAATGCATCCGCGCCAGAGCACCCTTTCCCTTGTCAAGCAGCTCCCGGGTAAGCTGGTGGGTGGCGAGAACCATTGACACACCATTTTCCGGGGAGTTGCTTGGAACTTTGTCCAAAGTAGTAGCAGGGATGCTGGCGGCTTCTGCAAAGAAGTTAAAGGGAATCGTTGACGAAGAAACAGCTTCATAAATAGTGGTAATCTACAAGAGATGTAGGGACTTACCAAGCAGGGCCAAGGCGAGGTCGACGGAGGAGTTCATCCTTTTCACGCCGACCGAGCTTCCTCCTCCTTCAGCCTCTCCTTCAGCTTGTTCAGTTCTTCTTTCAGGGAGTCGACCTCCCGGCGAGCTATGGCGGCCTTGTTGATGGCGCCATCCAACTTTGAAGAGGAAGACTTAGCCTCCTCCTGCAACCGGATTTTGTCCGCCTCCAGAGAGGTGAATTGAGAGGCGAAGGCCTCTAAAGAGGATATCACACCTCGTAGATCCTTGAAGAAAGGGAACGTTTTACAAAGTTCATTAGGCAAAGACGCATTCCGGAAGATTCTCGTTAAACTCGACAAAGACTTACAGAAGGAGGAGCCGTGGCAGCCGCAGGAGCATCTTTCCTCTCGGAAAGGGAGGAGGCAGTCGATGCCTGCGCCGCGGGAGCCGCCTTAGGAGCCGAAGCTTCGGAAGCTGCGGCGGTCGGTGAGACAGCATCAGATCTGACCCTCTTAGGTGGAGGCTCAATAAAATCATCGTCACTACAAGGAAGATTTGATCGACTAAGTTATGAGAAAAATATGAAAAGACCAAGGAGCTGAAAATAGTAAGAAGAAGAAAAACACTTACATGTCAAGGAGATCATTTTCATCGGCAAAGCCGCCGATTGACCTCTTCGTAGGTGGAGCCCTGGTCTCCTCCGCAGCTGCATTAATAAAGGCATCGTGATTAGCGTCATCATCATGCACTGATCCCTCTGTGTCGCAAGTGTCATCGGCTGATGGGGGGAGATTGGTGTGAGCAGTTTCAGAATCTATCAGGTCATCATGATCGCTTGTTGGGTTTGTATGCTCAGCAGTACGAGAGTCAACGGGTTCTGAAGAGCCTCTTCCTTGGGAAGTATCATTTGGCAAGTTATGAAAATCCCCGGAAGCTACGAGGGTCTGCCGAAGAAAAGACAGATGAGAATAACAGTAATTATATCGATTAAGAAAATAGTAGCATAACAAGAATTTCAAGAGGGAAGTTACCTCTGGAGGCGGATGATCGGCGTCAAAAGGAGTATACGGAGAAATCAATGGGATTGAGTCTTCTTGACTGAAGGAAGTAAGGCGACGGACTTCATCAAGCAGTTCTTTTTCCGACAGCTCGGCAGCGTTAATTCTGGTCTCATCTTTTGGACCCGTATACAACCACATTGGACGAATTCTAGCCATAACTGGTTGGACTCGACGTTTCAAGAACACTGCCGCTACCTCAGTACCAATCATGGTTTGGCCATCAGCTTCTTTAATCCGAAGAAATCTAGCAAATAGTTCGTCGGCAGCTACTTTTTCGTCGGGAGAGAGAACATTTTTCCAGGAATTCTTAGGCTTGGCTTCAAGGGCATCGACAAAACAGGGGAGCCGAGATTCGGGTGATAAGGAATCCTTGATATAGAACCACTTCAATCTCCACCCTTGCACGGACTCTCTCATTGGGAAATTGAAGTAATTGACATCCGAACGAGCTACAAATCCCACTCCTCCGGTGACAAAAGATCCGTTACTACTGCTGTATCTTTTCACATAGAAGATCTTTTTCCACAACCCAAAATGAGGCTCAACGCCCAGATATGCTTCGCGAGAGGGTGATAAACACAGCAACGTGGAGGATTGAGTTGGGAGTAAGTTGCCATAACTGGATTTCGTAAGTTCGCAAGAGATGGAGGAGGAATTCGTGGACGGGAAGCGAAAGACCTCGGTATAAGAAGGATAAGAACATCACGGTAAAACCGGTAGGGGGATTAGGTCGAGAAATCGCACCTGGAAAGATCACATTCCCCTCATCGGAGGAGATCAATCCCGAGGCTTCGGGATCTTTTTTCGTCAAGCTTGGTGACGGTAGAGGCTGTCCAATCCCCGGGCCTGGCTGCTGAACTTGGTGGCGCCATCGGCGCCGGAGCTGGGGGAGAAGCGCCAGGCGCGCCTTCCTTCGAAAGAATCGAGGAAGATTTGGCGGCGGCACCGCCGCTCGTAGAACTGGCGGCGGCGCCAGGGTTCTTCTTCTTCACCATTATGAGATCTAGGAGAAATTGGAAGGCAGTGGTGGCGGCGAGAGCGGTTGTGAACAGAAGAGGAAGAATAATGGCGAAGGATTGAATGAAGGAGAATGCTAGGGATTTCTATCTCTTGAGGAACTTAAGGAAGGATTCGTATTGTTAATGGGCCTTTTTCTCCAGTTAATGGTTGCGGAAATCGAGGAGGTGCCTCGCTAACCGTGTAAAGAGGAGCAGGAATTGCTCGAAAACAGGGTTGGCAGGTTGCGTGTTATCAGTCAAAATCAAGGGGACAGAAAAACGGCATCAATGACGTCATGAGGAATGATTGCATACGAAGAGATAAGAAAGTATCGGGTGAACAACTTGAGCCTACGCACGGATTGCGAGCATCCGCACCTAGGCTCGGGGGCTACTCCCATCGGGAGTGCTGATGCGCACCCGATAGAATAAAGGTTCGAAGGAAAAAATTTGACTTGAGTCTGTACCCGGATGTAAGCACTCGTGCCCAGACTCGGGGGCTACTCCCATCGGGAGCGCTGAACGCGCACCCGATAAAACTTTTTCGCACTCCAGGATCATGCCCGGGGACTTGATTCTGTGTAGGGTAACGTTGTTTTGCCATCGGCGGTTAACCAACGTAAGCTGGGCACGTTATTCGTTATCCCTTGCATAAAGGAAATGTATCGGATGGACTACAAAGACCTGCAGGAAAAAAGCTTCGGCAGAAGAAAATGTTCGAGTGGTACAACTTGAGTCTACGAACGGATTGCAAGCATCCATACCTAGACTCGGGGGCTACTCCCATCGGGAGCGCTGACGCGCACCCGATAGAAAATAGAAGATAAAAGAAACGCAAGAATGATCAAGGAGAAGGACTTCGGAAGAGGACATGCTCTAGTCTCTACCCGAATTATGTTCGGCTAGACACTCGGGGGCTGCGACGTGGGCATTACCCTTCGGGTAACCAATGTTGCTCTACCCTACGTGGTCCAACAGGGAGGCCCATGAAGGAACCCGACGGCAAGATGGGCCACTAGGGCGGTGCGACGGAAGATTACTTGGAGTACAAGATGCGGAGGAAGCCGAACAAGGAAAGATTGGAGATAGATCTACTCGTAAACCTACTCGTACTCGATTAGACCTCTCGGGACCCGGCCACCTATATAAAGGCCGGGAGAGGGGCTATCGAGGGACACACAATCAACCTTAGCAATACTAGCCAGCAGAAGCTTAGAACTAGGTTACCCTAGCAACCAGAGCATCTCGACGAGATCTCAGCCGAACTATTCGGCACCCCATTGTAACCTGTTTTCATCATAATCAAAGAACGAGACGAGCAGGACGTAAGGGTTTTACCTCATCGAGGGCCCCGAACCTGGGTAAATCGCTCTCCCCGCTTGTCTGTGAACCGATGTCTCGTGTCAGCCTACAGGATTCCATCAACCCTAAGCCCCTATCGGAGGGCATTGCCGAGGAGAACCCTCGACAATTGGCGCCGTCTGTGGGGAAACTGTCGGCACAAGGCAGGGCATCGGCAGATCCGATCATGACACCGGCGGCTTCATCAGCAGCTTCATCGACACCATCGTCACCAACCCTGGGAAGCCCGATTTGATTTGGCTCCTACGAGTTTACTCCACACAGCGATTCCTCCCGCTCGAACTTTTCAGATCTACAAGGGAACATGGAGATGACCTTTGGCAGCGTCCACTACAACGTCAACGCAGAGGGAATCCTTCGATTGCTGGAATCCCCCGCTTCCGGATCGGCGGGTTCAAGCGCGACATCATCACTCGATCTGTCGGCTGGACTGACGGGATCGACGTGCTCAACCGTGCCCTCAACTCCCCGCTCGGTGTCCTCCATGTCGGTAGGGTCGGATGATTCCTCATCCTCGAAACTAACTTCGTACTACTGCCCGAACTGTGACACCAGGCACGGGCTGGGATCAAGCGACACGCCGTTCATCTGCAACGCCCAGTATTCATCGGGAGAGGACAGTATCGACAGCATCATCCAGGGAACCACCCGAAGAACGGCACACCAACAGGTTTATGTCGCCAATAACACAGGAAACGCAAGGCGCAGAGGAGACGAGGACCATACCCCCGCTCCAGTAGAAGGGCAAGTTTTGAAAACAGCGCCAGCAACCGCGACAGCGATTACACCATCGCGGATGAGGAGTGGGCGGCAGCTAGGGCAGCAGTACTCAACAACACGCCGCTCCCTGCAGGAACTTCGGTTGGAACCCTCAATGCTTATCGCTCCATACTAGAGAAAAACCGGGAGCACCTGTCGAAAGAGCAAGCCACCCTTGAGAGACGCCTATCTGCGGCGGATCGATCCAGCGAACGGCGAAGGGGCTCGCAAGGGAGTGCCTCCCGAAACACTCACGGAACAGGCAAGAACCGGTCAAGACTATCCAGGCTTTCAGAAGATGACGCTAGAGAAATAACGTCGAACCTGACCAAATCCTTTATGACTATGGATACCGCCGGCATGCCACGACCGAAAACCGTTGCAGGAGCAACGGCCAACCTCGCCGCATACCTCATCAACCAGCGCCCCGAAGGATCCATGGCTCAAGCTCATCGAGGTGCCCTGGAAAGTCTCGCAATATTGGGGAACAACCTAGCCCCGCCAAAAGAAAGGACCATCATCCAAGGCAGTGGGTCGAAACATCATGCGAGGGATGCTCGAGACGAAATCACCCGCGAGCGAGGATCGACAAAGCAAGGCGGCGACGCGCCGCTAGGAAGGACGACGACAGCGATTCCTCGGACGAAGACCAGGAGTACGACGGCGAGCTTAGGGGAGCCGACTGTCTAAGTTAAAAGATCCGCGAAACGATGCCGCCCAAAAAGTTCAAGCCTACCCCTACTGATGCCGCGAAGTACGATGGGCAGCAAGAACCAAGGTCCTGGATAGACGACTACCTGCAGACTGTGATCATGCACAAAGGAAACCAAATAGCAGCAATGCAATGCTTACAGCTTTACTTGAAGGATTCGGCACGGGCCTGGCTAAGGGGGCTGCCGAAAGGTTCTGTCAAATCATGGGACGACCTAGTAGACGCCTTCGTTGCCAACTTCCAAGCAACATACAAGAGGCCCGTCGGGATCGAAGAGCTACGGAATTGCCGGCAGAAGCAGAAGGAGTCGATGCGTTCATACATCAGGAGATTCACAAAGCTCCTGAACGCTGCTGAAGACGTATCTATCGACAGAGCAATCGATGCTTTCAGCGACGGCGTTCAGCGGGAAAGTTACATAGAAGAACTCGGGCGTAAAAAGCCAAAAACCATAACCAAGCTAATGGAAATCGCCAACAGCTGGGCTGATGGTGAGGACAACGTACGAAGGCCACGGCAGCGTAGTGATGACGAAGACGATGACCAGCCGAAACATGACTCGGGTGGTCGAAGGGATCGCAACAAAAGAAGGAAGAACCGCAGTTACGATGACAACAACTTGGTGGCCGCAGGCTACTCTGATCGGCATGGTGATCGGTATGATGACAGGCGAGATGATCGACAGGACGGTAAGCGGAGCAACTCTGGGAACCGTGGCAACTATAAACCACGACAACAGAGAACACCCGAACTACCCTACGCTGAGCAGATCAACGCCCCATGCTACCTGCATTCATATACCGATTCCAAGGATGGTAAAATAAAGTCTAGCCACCTGCTCGGGGACCGTCGGCGGTTCATCGATATGCATAAACTCATCCAGCGAGGCAGGCCGAGCAACGGCTACCGCCACCACCACCACCCCCACCGCAACATCAGGTCCAGGCAAGCTCAACCTCATCAACCCAACGAGGCATTTCCACCACCACGTGGGCAGATGAGCATGATCCATAGGACAGGTGTCTCTAAAAGAGAGATGAAGAAGCTCACCCGAGAGATCAACTTGGCAGAAAGCATCATGGCAAACATCCCTGAGTACGTCGAATGGTCCTCTCGAACATTACGTTCGGTCGAGCGGATCACCCGATGACCATACCAAAACCAGGTCACGCTGCCTTGGTAGTCGAAGCACAAATTGGGGGGTTCAAGATGAGCAAAGTCTTCATGGATGGTGGAAGCGGGCTAAACCTGATATTTGTCGACACAATTAGAAGTATGGGGATCACCATGAGCATGTTGGAAGAAACAGACATCCGCTTCCACGGGATCCTTCCAACCGCACCGGGCTACTCTCTTGGCAAAGTCTACCCGAATGTCATCTTCGGCGGGGCCGACAATTTCAGGAAGGAAAAGATCGAGTTTGAAGTTGTGAACCGGGAGTCACGGTATCACGCTATACTCGGGAGACCAGCGTATGCCAAGTTCATGGCTGTGCCGCATTATGCATACCTCAAGCTGAAAATGCCTGGGAACAACGGGACAAATATCACAGTCTATGGAAGTTTCTCACGCTCGGACAATTGTGATCGCGACTTTCGGAGGATTGCTGCAAAGTTCGGGTCACAGCAAGAAATCGTCGACCCTCCGCCGAAGCTGTCTATACGAGAAATTAAGGAAGAAAAAGATGGCAGGGATGCCAAGAAGAAGCCAGCCGCTCTCACCCTTAAAGCTTCGACAGCAGAAGCTTCGGCATCAGAAGCTTCGGCAGCAGAAGCCTCGGCGGCAAAGGGTTCGGTAGCTGATGGCACAGAAGGCTTAGGAGATAGCAAGACGACGGCAATCACCACCCAAACCCCTGACGAAACCAGCAACGCTGCGGCAATCACTAACGCGGTGAAGAAGCCAGAAGAGGAGAAGAACCCCTTCCGTGCCTAAGCAGTCTACTAGCCTTTACTCTCTTTTCTCTTTTACTTTAAACAGGGCTTTCCCTTTTACGCCCTCTAGCATCATGCTTACCTTATTAATAAGAACTTAAGCCTTATTTCCTTGTTAAGCATTGCAGTAACGACAAACTTCTAAGCCCCATCACTATGCAAACATAGTACAAGGCGAGAAGATCGCGCTCCAAAAAAGCCTCCACGAGTGCTAAAGGACCTTCACCTTTCCCTCTCGCTATAGATGCCTCTACGAGTGCCGAAAACGAGCAAGAGTTCGGAAATACACATAAACAACAACCCACGTTCGATATTTTCAAAGAACAACGGGCTCATCGGCAGAATCACTACACCCGAAATATTCGGGAGTGCTCGTCGAAACTTAAAACGGTTGAAAGCAAAGTTGCGCATACAACGAGGTTTAGCAAGACCCGCAACACGAGCTGATCACTCACATGATTTGCTAACCAACCAATATACATACATCTAAACGAGCAACTAAGATTCGCTCAAAACTTGCCAACGGCAGTAACATGGTAAAAGTACATATGCATGTATCTACCGAACAAGAGGGCATCATTACATAATCCAGACACTTGGATAAAGTAGCCAAATTCTTTATTTACAAAACGGACATTAAATCCCTGAAATCACTCTTGTGAAGTTCCTCTTTCTTCAGGTACCCTTGAGTCTTCCTCGAGTCTGTCGACGACTATGTTGCAGGCAACAATACCTTCAGGTACAGTGCCTCCAAGTCTCCAGTAGCGTTGGCAATCGACAGTAAACCTGCCGAAGGATAACGGGCAAGTACAAGTGCAAGTGTAAACCTGGCCCCTGCAAAAACTTGCGCACGTACCAACTCTCGGACCTTCTTAGCGTTACCAAATTCAGACATCAAAGCAAGGAGAGTCGGAGGAACTGCGTTCAAAGGGAACATTGTCTTCCAAACCACCCTCATAGCCTTATAGCACTTGTCAAAAAAGGTATGGACCTGCTGGACCCGATCTTGAAATCGCGCGACAGCCGAAGCCTTCGAGTGCTCCCGCCAGAAAATCTCGTCGGATGAGGATAGGTGGGTCAATGCATTCACACGTTCGTGAATCCGTTTGTTCTCCTCTGCGCGGTTCAGAGCTATGACTGGCACAGAAGTAAGCAAAGGATCAGATAAGATTCTATCAATCAAAGGGCAAAGAGATCAAAGGACTCACAATTCAAGCTCTCGGTAGCCTTGTGTAGCTCAGTAAGAGCATACCGCTCTACGTCGGCTGCAATCTCGCTCTTCTTGTTGACAATCGCAGCCAAGGCGTAAGTGCTGCGCAGGTCCTTCTCCATCTGCGTGATCCGGTCCTTCATTCGTTGGACCCGATCACCTTCGGGAAGAACGCCCGAAGAGTCATCAACAAACGAGGGCACCGGGAAAACCTGCAGGCAATATCGTCAAAAGGACGATGGTCATGGGCAAATTAAGCTTCCAATGTAACTCCCATCGGGAGAGGTACAAGAAATTCCTATCAGAAGAAGTACAAACGAAGATATTATGACAAAAGTATGTTGAAAACATTGCCAAGACAGAGTGTTCATTACAAACTTGGGTTCTCGCGACAGAACAATGTTTCATACTAGCCCAAAGATAAAATTGTTACAACAATCAAGGAGCTCGAGTCCGAGTCGACAGGTCGGGGCCAGCCGATGCCTTTCCCGACGAAACTAAATCAAGGAGCTGGCGAGCACAAGTACGGGCGGATGCTGTAAAAGCGCTTAAGTCAACAAGTCGCCCATCTTTCTCTTTCGGCAGGGCCTTAGTCATTTCTTCAATGTCAGCCTTAAAGTCGTAACCCATCATAAGTTGGAAGGCAAGGAAGGCACCATAGGTACGTGAGGTGCGCTTGATTACCTCGATGACCTCCTTGGTGTCGACTGCGAAGGCATCAATCAGCTGCCCCGCAGTCTTCTCCTGCTTGGCTTTGGGGAATATCATTGAATGCATCCGCGCCAGAGCACCCTTTCCCTTGTCAAGCAGCTCCCGGGTAAGCTGGTGGGTGGCGAGAACCATTGACACACCATTTGCCGGGGAGTTGCTTGGAACTTTGTCCAAAGCAGTAGCAGGGATGCTGGAGGCTTCTGCAAAGAAGTTAAAGGGAATCGTTGACGAAGAAACAGATTCATAAAAAGGGGTAATCTACAAGAGATGTAGGGACTTACCAAGCGGGGCCAAGGCGGATCGACGGAGGAGTTCATCCTTTTCTGCCGACCGAGCTTCCTCCTCCTTCAGCCTCTCCTTCAGCTTGTTCAGTTCTTCTTTCAGGGAGTCGACCTCCCGGTGAGCTATGGCGGCCTTGTTGATGGCGCCATCCAACTTTGAAGAGGAAGACTTAGCCTCCTCCTGCAACCGGATTTTGTCCGCCTCCAGAGAGGTGAATTGAGAGGCGAAGGCCTCTAAAGAGGATATCACACCTCGTAGATCCTTGAAGAAAGGGAACGTTTTACAAAGTTCATTAGGCAAAGACGCATTCCAGAAGATTCCTGTTAAACTCGACAAAGACTTACAGAAGGAGGAGCTGTGGCAGCCGCAGGAGCATCTTTCCCTCTGGAAAGGGAGGAGGCAGTCGATGCCTGCGCCGCGGGAGCCGCCTTAGGAGCCGAAGCTTCGGAAGCTGCGGCGGTCGGTGAGACAGCATCAGATCTGACCCTCTTAGGTGGAGGCTCAATAAAATCATCATCACTACAAGGAAGATTTGATCGACTAAGTTATGAGAAAAATATGAAAAGACCAAGGAGCTGAAAATAGTAAGAAGAAGAAAAACACTTACATGTCAAGGAGATCATCTTCATCGGCAAAGCCGCCGATTGACCTCTTCGTAGGTGGAGCCACTGGTCTCCTCCGCAGCTGCATTAATAAAGGCATCGTGATTAGCGTCATCATCATGCACTGATCCCTCTGTGTCGCAAGTGTCATCGGCTGATGGGGGGAGATTGGTGTGAGCAGTTTCAGAATCTATCAGGTCATCATGATCGCTTGTTGGGTTTTTATGCTCAGCAGTACGAGAGTCAACGGGTTCTGAAGAGCCTCTTCCTTGGGAAGTATCATTTGGCAAGTTATGAAAATCCCCGGAAGCTACGAGGGTCTGCCGAAGAAAAGACAGATGAGAATAACAGTAATTATATCGATTAAGAAAATAGTAGCATAACAAGAATTTCAAGAGGGAAGTTACCTCTGGAGGCGGATGATCGGCGTCAAAAGGAGTATACGGAGAAATCAATGGGATTGAGTCTTCTTGATCGAAGGAAGTAAGGCGACGGACTTCATCAAGCGAGTTCTTTTCCGACAGACTCGGCGATGTAATTCTGGTCTCATCTTTTGGACCCGTATACAACCACATTGGACGAATTCTAGCCATAACCGGTTGGACTCGACGTTTCAAGAACACTGCCGCTACCTCGGCACCAATCATGGTTTGGCCATCAGCTTCTTTAATCCGAAGAAATCTAGCAAATAGTTCGTCGGCGAGCTACTTTTCGTCGGGAGAGAGAACATTTTTCCAGGAATTCTTAGGCTTGGCTTCAAGGGCATCGACAAAACAGGGGAGCCGAGATTCGGGTGATAAGGAATCCTTGATATAGAACCACTTCAATCTCCACCCTTGCACGGACTCTCTCATTGGGAAATTGAAGTAATTGACATCCGAACGAGCTACAAATCCCACTCCTCCGGTGACAAAAGATCCGTTACTACTCGCTGTATCTTTTCACATAGAAGATCTTTTTCCACAACCCAAAATGAGGCTCAACGCCCAGATATGCTTCGCAGAGGGTGATAAACACAGCAACGTGGAGGATTGAGTTGGGAGTAAGTTGCCATAACTGGATTTCGTAAGTTCGCAAGAGATGGAGGAGGAATTCGTGGACGGGAAGCGAAAGACCTCGGTATAAGAAGGATAAGAACATCACGGTAAAACCGGTAGGGGGATTAGGTCGAGAAATCGCACCTGGAAAGATCACATTCCCCTCATCGGAGGAGATCAATCCCAGGCTTCGGGATCTTTTTTCGTCAAGCTTGGTGACGGTAGAGGCTGTCCAATCCCCGGGCCTGGCTGCTGAACTTGGTGGCGCCATCGGCGCCGGAGCTGGGGGAGGAGCGCCAGGCGCGCCTTCCTTCGAAAGAATCGAGGAAGATTTGGCGGCGGCACCGCCGCTCGTAGAACTGGCGGCGGCGCCAGGGTTCTTCTTCTTCACCATTATGAGATCTAGGAGAAATTGGAAGGCAGTGGTGGCGGCGCGAGCGGTTGTGAACAGAAGAGGAAGAAGAATGGCGAAGGATTGAATGAAGGAGAATGCTAGGGATTTCTATCTCTTGAGGAACTTAAGGAAGGCTTCGTATTGTTAATGGGCCTTTTTCTCCAGTTAATGGTTGCGGAAATCGAGGAGGTGCCTCGCTAACCGTGTAAAGAGGAGCAGGAATTGCTCGAAAACAGGGTTGGCAGAGTTGCGTCTTATCGGTCAAAATCAAGGGGACGGAAAAACGGCATCAATGACGTCATGAGGAATGATTGCATACGAAGAGATAAGAAAGTATCGGGTGAACAACTTGAGCCTACGCACGGATTGCGAGCATCCGCACCTAGGCTCGGGGGCTACTCCCATCGGGAGTGCTGATGCACACCCGATAGAATAAAGGTTCGAAGGAAAAATTTGACTTGAGTCTGTACCCGGATGTAAGCACTCGTGCCCAGACTCGGGGGCTACTCCCATCGGGAGCGCTGAACGCGCACCCGATAAAACTTTTCGCACTCCAGGATCATGCCCGGGGACTTGATTCTGTGTAGGGTAACGTTGTTTTGCCATCGGCAGTTAACCAACAGAAGCTGGGCACGTTATTCGTTATCCCTTGCATAAAGGAAATGTATCGGATGGACTACAAAGACCTGCAGGAAAAAAGCTTCGGCAGAAGAAAATGTTCGAGTGGTACAACTTGAGTCTACGAACGGATTGCAAGCATCCATACCTAGACTCGGGGGCTACTCCCATCGGGAGCGCTGACGCGCACCCGATAGAAAATAGAAGATAAAAGAAACGCAAGAATGATCAAGGAGAAGGACTTCGGAAGAGGACATGCTCTAGTCTCTACCCGAATTATGTTCGGCTAGACACTCGGGGGCTACTGACGTGGGCATTACCCTTCGGGTAACCAATGTTGCTCTACCCTACGTGGTCCAACAGGAGGCCCATGAAGGAACCCGACGGCAAGATGGGCCACTAGGGCGGTGCGACAGAAGATTACTTGGAGTACAAGATGCGGAGGAAGCCGAACAAGGAAAGATTGGAGATAGATCTACTGTAAACCTACTCGTACTCGATTAGACCTCTCGGGACCTGGCCACCTATATAAAGGCCAGGAGAGGGGCTATCGAGGGACACACAATCAACCTTAGAAATACTAGCCAGCAGAAGCTTAGAACTAGGTTACCCTAGCAACCAGCATCTCGACGAGATCTCAGCCGAACTATTCGGCACCCCATTGTAACCTGTTTTCATCATAATCAAAGAACAGACAGAGCAGACGTAAGGGTTTTACCTCATCGAGGGCCCCGAACCTGGGTAAATCGCTCTCCCCGCTTGTCTGTGAACCGATGTCTCGTGTCAGCCTACAGGATTCCATCAACCCTAAGCCCCTATCGGAGGGCATTGCCGAGGAGCACCCTCGACAATTGGCGCCGTCTGTGGGGAAACTGTCGGCACAAGGCAGGGCATCGGCAGATCCGATCATGACACCGGCGGCTTCATCAGCAGCTTCATCGACACCATCGTCACCAACCCTGGGAAGCCCGATTCGATTTGGCTCCTACGAGTTTACTCCACACAGCGATTCCTCCCGCTCGAACTTTTCAGATCTACAAGGGAACATGGAGATGACCTTTGGCAGCGTCCACTACAACGTCAACGCAGAGGGAATCCTTCGATTGCTCGGAATCCCCGCTCTCGGATCGGCGGGTTCAAGCGCGACATCATCACTCGATCTGTCGGCTGGACTGACGGGATCGACGTGCTCAACCGTGCCCTCAACTCCCCGCTCGGTGTCCTCCATGTCGGTAGGGTCGGATGATTCCTCATCCTCGAAACTAACTTCGTACTACCGCCCGAACCGTGACACCGAGGCACGGGCTGGGATCAAGCGACACGCCGTTCATCTGCAACGCCCGGTATTCATCGGGAGAGGACAGTATCGACAGCATCATCCAGGGAACCACCCGAAGAACGGCACACCAACAGGTTTATGTCGCCAATAACACGAGAAACGCAAGGCGCGAGAGGAGACGAGGACCATACCCCCGCTCCGAGTAGAAGGGCAAGTTTTGAAAACAGCGCCGAGCAACCGCGACGAGCCGATTACACCATCGCGGATGAGGAGTGGGCGGCAGCTAGGGCAGCAGTACTCAACAACACGCCGCTCCCCGCAGGAACTTCGGTTGGAACCCTCAATGCTTATCGCTCCATACTAGAGAAAACCGGGAGCACCTGTCGAAAGAGCAAGCCACCCTTGAGAGACGCCTATCTGCGGCGGATCGATCCAGCGAACGGCGAAGGGGCTCGCAAGGAAGTGCCTCCCGAAACACTCACGGAACAGGCAAGAACCGGTCAAGATTATCCATGCTTTCAGAAGATGACGCTAGAGAAATAACGTCGAACCTGACCAAATCCTTTATGACTATGGATACCGCCGGCATGCCACGACCGAAAACCGTTGCAGGAGCAACGGCCAACCTCGCCGCATACCTCATCAACCAGCGCCCGAAGGATCCATGGCTCAAGCTCATCGAGGTGCCCTGGAAAGTCTCGCAATATTGGGGAACAACCTAGCCCCGCCAAAAGAAAGGACCATCATCCAAGGCAGTGGGTCGAAACATCATGCGAGGGATGCTCGAGACGAAATCACCCAGAGCAGGATCGACAAAGCAAGGCGGCAACGCGCCGCTAGGAAGGACGACGACAACGATTCCTCGGACGAAGACCAGGAGTACGACGGCGAGCTTAGGGGAGCCGACTGTCTAAGTTAAAAGATCCGCGAAACGATGCCGCCCAAAAAGTTCAAGCCTACCCCTACTGATGCCGCGAAGTACGATGGGCAGCAAGAACCAAGGTCCTGGATAGACGACTACCTGCAGACTGTGATCCTGCACAAAGGAAACCAAATAGCAGCAATGCAATGCTTACAGCTTTACTTGAAGGATTCGGCACGGGCCTGGCTAAGGGGGCTGCCGAAAGGTTCTGTCAAATCATGGGACGACCTAGTAGACGCCTTCGTTGCCAACTTCCAAGCAACATACAAGAGGCCCGTCGGGATCGAAGAGCTACGGAATTGCCGGCAGAAGCAGAAGGAGTCAATGCGTTCATACATCGGGAGATTCACAAAGCTCCTGAACGCTGCTGAAGACGTATCTGTCGACAGAGCAATCGATGCTTTCAGCGACGGCGTTCAGCGGGAAAGTTACATAGAAGAACTCGGGCGTAAAAAGCCAAAAACCATAACCAAGCTAATGGAAATCGCCAACAGCTGGGCTGATGGTGAGGACAACGTACGAAGGCCACGGCAGCGTAGTGATGACGAAGACGATGACCAGCCGAAACATGACTCGGGTGGTCGAAGGGATCGCAACAAAAGAAGGAAGAACCGCAGTTACGATGACAACAACTTGGTGGCCGCAGGCTACTCTGATCGGCGATGGTGATCGGTATGATGACAGAGCGAGATGATCGACGAGACGGTAAGCGGAGCAACTCCGGGAACCGTGGCAACTATAAAACACGACAACAGAGAACACCCGAACTACCCTACGCCGAGCGCATCAACGCCCCATGCTACCTCGCATTCATATACCGATTCCAAGGATGGTAAAATAAAGTCTAGCCACCCGCTCCGTGGACCGCCGGCAGCTCATCGATATGCATAAACTCATCCAAACAGGCAGGCCGAGCAACAGCTACCGCCACCACCACCACCCCCACCGCAACATCAGGTCCAGCAAGCTCAACCTCATCAACCCAACGAGGCATTTCCACCACCACGTGGGCAGATGAGCATGATCCATAGGACAGGTGTCTCTAAAAGAGAGATGAAGAAGCTCACCCGAGAGATCAACTTGGCAGAAAGCATCATGGCAAACATCCCTGAGTACGTCGAATGGTCCTCTCAGAACATTACGTTCAGTCGAGCAGATCACCCGATGACCATACCAAAACCAGGTCACGCTGCCTTGGTAGTCGAAGCACAAATTCGGGGGTTCAAGATGAGCAAAGTCTTCATGGATGGTGGAAGCGGGCTAAACCTGATATTTGTCGACACAATTAGAAGTATGGGGATCACCATGAGCATGTTGGAAGAAACAGACATCTGCTTCCACGGGATCCTTCCAACCGCACCGGGCTACTCTCTTGGCAAAGTCTACCTGAATGTCATCTTCGGCAGGGCCGACAATTTCAGCAAGGAAAAGATCGAGTTTGAAGTTGTGAACTGGGAGTCACAGTATCACGCTATACTCGGGAGACCAGCGTATGCCAAGTTCATGGCTGTGCCGCATTATGCATACCTCAAGCTGAAAATGCCTGGGAACAACGGGACAAATATCACAGTCTATGGAAGTTTCTCACGCTCGGACAATTGTGATCGCGACTTTCAGAGGATTGCTGCAAAGTTCGGATCACAGCAAGAAATCGTCGACCCTCCGCCGAAGCTGTCTATACGAGAAATTAAGGAAGAAAAAGATGCCAGGGACGCCAAGAAGAAGCCAGCCGCTCTCACCCTTGAAGCTTCGACAGCAGAAGCTTCGGCATCAGAAGCTTCGGCAGCAGAAGCCTCGGCGGCAAAGGGTTCGGTAGCTGATGGCACAGAAGGCTTAGGAGATAGCAAGACGACGGCAATCACCGCCCAAACCCCTGACGAAACCAGCAACGCTGCGGCAATCACTAACGCGGTGAAGAAGCCAGAAGAGGAGAAGAACCCCTTCCGTGCCTAAGCAGTCTACTAGCCTTTACTCTCTTTTCTCTTTTACTTTAAACAGGGCTTTCCCTTTTACGCCCTCTAGCATCATGCTTACCTTATTAATAAGAACTTAAGCCTTATTTCCTTGTTAAGCATTGCAGTAACGACAAACTTCTAAGCCCCATCACTATGCAAACATAGTACAAGGCAGAAGATCGCGCTCCAAAAAAGCCTCCACGAGTGCTAAAGGACCTTCACCTTTCCCTCTGCTATAGATGCCTCTACGAGTGCCGAAAACAGCAAGAGTTCGGAAATACACATAAACAACAACCCACGTTCGATATTTTCAAAGAACAACGGGCTCATCGGCAGAATCACTACACCCGAAATATTCGGGAGTGCCTGTCGAAACTTAAAACGGTTGAAAGCAAAGTTGCGCATACAACAGGTTTAGCAAGACCTGCAACACGAGCTGATCACTCACATGATTTGCTAACCAACCAATATACATACATCTAAACGAGCAACTAAGATTCGCTCAAAACTTGCCAACGGCAGTAACATGGTAAAAGTACATATGCATGTATCTACCGAACAAGAGGGCATCATTACATAATCCGGACACTTGGATAAAGTAGCCAAATTCTTTATTTACAAAACGGACATTAAATCCCTGAAATCACTCTTGTGAAGTTCCTCTTTCTTCGAGTACCCTTGAGTCTTCCTCGAGTCCGTGCCGACGACTATGTTGCAGGCAACAATACCTTCGGGTACAGCGCCTCCAAGTCTCCAGTAGCGTTGGCAATCGACAGTAAACCTGCCGAAGGATAACGGGCAAGTACAAGGGCAAGTGTAAACCTGGCCCCTGCAAAAACTTGCGCACGTACCAACTCTCGGACCTTCTTAGCGTTACCAAATTCAGACATCAAAGCAAGGAGAGTCGGAGGAACTGCGTTCAAAGGGAACATTGTCTTCCAAACCACCCTCATAGCCTTATAGCACTTGTCAAAAGAGGTATGGACCTCGCCGGACCCGATCTTGAAATCGCGCGACAGTCCGAAGCCTTCGAGTGCTCCCGCCGAAAATCTTGTCGGATGAGGATAGGTGGGTCAATGCATTCACACGTTCGTAAATCCGTTTGTTCTCCTCTCGCGCGGTTCGGAGCTATGACCGGCACGTAGTAAGCAAAGGATCGTATAAGATTCTATCAATCAAAGGGCAAAGAGATCAAAGGACTCACAATTCAAGCTCTCGGTAGCCTTGTGTAGCTCAGCAAGAGCATACCGCTCTACGTCGGCTCGCAATCTCGCTCTTCTTGTTGACAATCGCAGCCAAGGCGTAAGTGCCGCGCGTGTCCTTCTCCATCTGCGTGATCCGGTCCTTCATTCGTTGGACCCGATCACCTTCGGGAAGAACGCCCGAAGAGTCATCAACAAACGAGGGCACCGGGAAAACCTGCAGGCAATAGCGTCAAAAGGACGATGGTCATGGGCAAATTATGTAGGATAACGTTGCATAGAAAACAAAAAATTTCCTACCGCGAACACGCAATCCAAGCCAAGATGCAATCTAGAAGACGGTAGCAACGAGGGGATGATCAAGACTAACCCTTGAAGAGATTCCAAAGCCTATAAGAGTAGGCTCTTATTGCTGCGGTAGACGATCACTTGCCGCTTGCAAAAGCGCATAGAAGATCTTGATCACGATCGGTTCCGGCGCCACGAACGGGCAGCACCTCCGTACTCGGTCACACGTTCGGTTGTTGATGAAGACGGCGTCCACCTCCCCG